>NC_134834.1:192961990-193279145 GCF_004210375.1 Tachypleus tridentatus
AAATTAATTTACTTGATTGACCTTTGTGTTTATTTTATCAACATTGTTTTTTAATCGGAAACAGTTTTTACTTGCGTGCGGTATTTCGAACATAATCTAATACTCTGTGTTTCACCAGTTTTTATTCTTGTTCACAATCTTATCCACATTTGCAGTGTCGTATACCCCACCTCTTCTTTCATACACTTGCACTGCCCTCTGCATTAATTCTGTGCTTTGTTTCCACAATTTCAAGAATTCGAGGCAGGATTCGGATGCTTGTAAAAGTATAATCTAAAAAGATTCGCATATCTATATAGGTAATCTCATTCAAGAACGAGACACCCGAGAAAATACAATTATCTTCCCTAACAATGCCCAGCGTGGCACACAGCACTTATAATGTGTTACAGCACTTATAATGTGTTGAACTAAAGACGAAACACTTGGATAAATTGCACTGACTGACCTGCTTTTATTTGTAAAAACAGTATTACTGATGGTGTTTAAAAGTTCAGCCGAAAGCTACACAATGGGATATCTGTACAATGCCCACCATGGGAATCGAAACTTGGTTTCTAGCGTGGTAAATCTGCAGACGTACTGCTGCTTCACTGAGGAGTATATCAGTATTCTTCATAAAAACACAAATCTTGATGCAAAATGATGAAAAGTGAGGAAGTTTTCTCCTGAAAAAAGAAAGATCCAATTTTCAAAATCGCTCGAGTTATAGGGACTTTACCTTTTATACATCAGTATTACGTATCTTTCTACAAAAGTCATCACCTGCTTTATGGTCTTTGATAGGGACAATGTTCCGAGCTTCAAAAGCTGGTGTAATACCATCATACAGTCATATATAGTTTTATTTTTTGTGCTTGCGAATACAGGTGTCTGGCTACAAGCAGTGAAGGTATGAAATACAAGTAGGGATCTAGTCTTCTGTGGTGCTCATGATTGGAGAAAATGACATGCACAAAGAGTTTACTGTTTGAAAATACAATCCATAATTCAATCAGATTCATTTGCACGATAACTGCAATGGCGAACATATATATATTCGTGCTATTAGTTTATTTATTGTAATTTTATAGTGTTTCTACAGACCACATTTATTTGTAAGTTGTACACAGTTATAGGACTAACAGATATACGTCCAGTTTGACTTTAGTAAATAAACAAGTAGTGCGGTAAGTTGTTTGTTTGCTAGAGGGAGCTAACTGTGATGATGATGTAAAACATGTAGAAAGTTCATGAAAGCTAGCTCTGTAGAATCACGAAATTGTGTGCAGTACGTAAAAACAGAAGAGCAATATAAATGCGAAACTTGGTGAAGTGTTTATTCAGTTAATAAATGTTCAATGAGTAATTCAGTTTAGTGACAGTTATCATGCCCGTTCAGGTACTTGATCTATAATCGAAGAAATTCTGTAAGTTTAGTTGTTAGCGTACAAGAGTTTAGGAGTTTCTGTCAAACTGTTTGTTAATTTAAGTCAACAGCTTATATCAAAATGAACGTAGCAAACGTAAAGTTGGCTTCTGTGCCTGTCTTTCTTGATCTTTAGGGATAATACATGCTCCACACACAAGTGATGATGCTATATGTTGTACAAGAAGGCCAACAGTAGCAATGTTCTTCAGGCCAACAATAGCAGTGTCCTTCAATAGTAGAGTTGGCGGTGGGTGGTGATGACTAGCTGCCTTCCTTCTAGTCTCACACTGCTAAATTAGGAACGGCTAGTGCAGATAGCCCTCGTGTAGTTTTGCGCAAAATTCCAAACAAGCAAACAAGCAATGGTACAGCAGTGTTTTTTAAAGTGTGTGTCGCTGCAAGTTGATAGATTTGTCGCGAAATTTCTTGATAATAAGAATAATTAACAACATAAAAACTCTACAAAATATATTGCATGTTATAGCAGGGTGTCACACAGATTATTATTATAAGTGGGGTTAGGATGTTGTCAGTGAAAAAGTTGGGAACCAGTGATTTAGAGTGACTTCCCCTACGTTCAATAAGAATAACTAGTCACATGGATAGTACTAGTGTATAGGTAAATTCGACATTTCTTCTTAAGTGAGAAGCTTTAGGTTTGTACAGCTTGTTAGTAGGGAGACATATTGATAAAAAAAAGCTGTTGATCAATTCGCAAGCCCAGTAGCAGACAACCTCCAGTGTGTTTACCCATCGACTTAAAAAAAAATCTATTTCATTTTGTACAACACATCGTGCTCAACCTGTTTGTTTATTTTGTCTTGAATTAAGTTAATGTAAGTAAATTTAGATTTACTTAATAATTTATCCTGCCGATTCTCTCATTACAAAATTAACCTGCTTAATATTTGTAGAGGACATAAGTTTAGCTTGAGAATACCGAATAGTCATGACATATGTGTAAATGAGATATCGAAAGTTCAAGAACCTCTGTTAATCCTCTTATACAGGTAAAGGTTATACAGTGGTTATAACAGAAAGTTTAATTCAGCCTGAAATTAAAATGTACAGATTATTCATAAAGGTAATACATAAACCTGTACACACTGGATTGGAATAGAAGTAATTACGTATGTCACATAATAACTTGTTGGGTATTGCACTAAAACTCTGGCTATCCATACAACTGTTTTGACTTTATTCATGTTTCTGTCATCAGCAACCATTTGAAGTTACTACCGAATGTAAGCAGCTGGCTAGTTGGGTGACTAACACAATTACTATTATTGTTTGCGCTAGCCGTCCCTAATTTAGCAGTGTAAGACTAGAGGGAAGGCAGCTAGTCATCATCAACCACCGCCAACTCTTCGTAAAAGAGTAACCAATGATTGACCGTCATATTATAACGCCCCCACGGCTGAAAGGGCGAGCATGTTTGGTGCGACGTGGATTTGAACCCCCGACCCTCAGATTACGAGGCGAACTCCTTAACCCACCTGGCTATGCCGGGCCGATTGTTACTATAAATAAATATTTTCTTTAAGTTCATTCGAAATTGCATGGTTTTCCCTTAATGCTTTTGTTTTCGTTTGTTTCAGCATATCTTTTCTGAATATACGTTTTACGCGTAATTTAGACTTATTTGTTGGATATCAAAATATCTGAATATTGTATGTTTTAACCACAGGTTTCTTCCTTAATATTTTATTTAAAATAATCACATTTTGAAAGTGTAGTTTGAGAAGGAATTATCATTAATGCATCACTAGCTGCATTAATGCTGAATATGTGTTATTTATAGCGAAGTATATAAACACACAGATTTCATAAAAAATATAAGGCAAAGCTTCGTCTCATATTGCGGCCCGGCATGGCCAGATGGTTAAAACGCTCGACTTATAATCCCCGTCACACCAAACATTGCTCGCCCTTTCAGCTGTGGGGAAATTATAGCGTTCGGTCAATCCCACTATTTGTAGCCCAAGAATTATCGGTGGGTGATGATGGCTAGTTGCCTTCCCTTTAGTCGTTTAGCAGTTTAATGCTAAATTAGGGACGTCTAGCGCAGATAGTTCCCATGTATCTTTGCAGAAATTCTAAGAACCAAACCTGTTGTATTAGCGGCTCGTCTTTCCTATTTTATTTTTAGATATATTACCAAATAACGTTTATTTACTTTTGTTATGAAACAATGTGCGTCTTAAATTTACTTGAAAGATTATAGCAGCAAATCTAGATTTATATTCGGTGTGACTATATATAATGTTTTTAATACTTTTCAATATTTAGGTTTCAGAATTTTTGGTCACGATATTTTTGTGTTATATAGTATATCTAAACAGTATTTTTATAGTATGTTTTTGAATACTGTCATTATTTTTCATTATGTTTTTTTTTATTTCACCGTCTTCTTTGTGTGAAAAAGGTAAACGTAACTTGGGTAAATAAAAACAAATTTCTGAGCACCCTGGATTGTTCTTCCAATCATAGAAGTTCGTTGAACCCTTAACTATATCAAATATAAATCCCTCCCACGGATTTGCGTTGTGTTTCATACATAACATTTTATTTTCGAATAAAAGAAACATTCGTTTTCTTATGTTGAGAACCACTGTACTAATATCTGTTTTGATTCTTTGACAGGTCTGACTTCCCGTTTAAGTGTTATAGTGTTGAGAATCATAGTGTATTCTTGCACAATTTAGTAATGTAATTTAATAAACACGCTGTCTAAATATTTTATAGATTGAAGTGCCTCCAAATTACAATTTTCAGTTTTTTTTTGTTTTTTTTAATCAGCAACAGTTATTTCACAAAACTATTTAAATATGTCGGTAGTATTTTTCACTTTCGTTTATTTCATAACATAAGTTATATCAGACGTGTCACGTGGTTATCTGTGAAAGTGATTTCTCAATCTCTCACATTTGACATAAATTTTTAAGGTTCATATAACACAAGATTTTCAGTAGTACATTCCAAAATGAAGTGGAAATATAAAGAAGAGCACACTTTCGAAAGTCGAAGGATCGAGGGAGAAAAAATAAGGAAAAAATATCCAGATCGAGTTCCAGTAAATTTATTTTTATAATTTTAGTATTAGGCCTAACGGTTATCTCAAATTCAGAGATCAGATTTAAAATAAACCTGAAGACAACACAACTATTCCTTTTTAACTTTCATAAACTTGTAAATTGTACTGCTAACTTTTGTTATTATTTGTGTTTCAATTGTAAAACATTTGCAAACGATACATGTGTTGATTTTGTAGAACTAGAAACTGATTTTTCTTTGTTTTTACTTCAGTTTAAAGCCTTAGTAAATATTTAGATACACTATTAGAATAATTAACATACATCATTAACATTTCTTGTATTTTATAAGGGATAGATATATTGTGCCAAACCAATTTTGAGCTTTGAAGTTGGATTTACTGAAAACACAAAAAATATTAATGTTGAGCTGTGTTTTCCTTTGAAAAACAAAATATGCAAGTTAGAAATAAATTCAAGGTTTGAGAGTGTATAGGTAATCATGCTATTTCACTAATGCTGACAGTAAGTTAACTTATAGTTCTGTAGTTTCAAGTTGCACAAACAAATTTTGTCAGGCTGAATGGAAATTTGTAAACTGGATCATAAGTTGTTTCAGTTTATGTGCACAATTGGACAATATGTTTTGTTTTGGTTTTTTACACATTAACACAGATGAGCTTTTAAGTTTAAATATAAAAAAGTTAATAAACTTAACTTTAAAAAATTTTGTTTCATAGGCAAAAATTGTGATTTTTAAATATAAAAATTACATTATTTATCATATTAATTTCAGTAATTACTTAAACTAATATAAATTTTAATAAAGTAAGGTTATCGTATATTGTAAAACAGATCTGGGGGCACTTGTATAAAAATGTGTACTGTACTTGCCGAGTTTTCAAATGCAGTCTGTACTGGAAAGACTTGCCGTGATAGCACTGTTGCATGACTCTGTTGATTGTGTCTGTTCAGAAATGAAAGATTTCCTGTAACTTATTGAAGGTTGTAGCTGTTTTCAACCAGGAACACTTTGAAGGACAACATATCCCACCCAGGAACACTCTCTAGAAACTGAGGAGTTATGGTCAACATAAAAGAGCTTTTTAAAAATTAAACATTGATAATTTGTTAAATTTGGCAGTGTATGAAGAGTTGGATTTTGAAAATGCTTGTTTTGAATACAACAACAACATTTTTTTTTTTTTTTACTTTATTAATATTTGACTGTCTTGTTACTTGTTCAAAAGTTGGTATCCATCTTATCTGAGCTCAGAATGCTAACGTTACTGGAATTTGAAAATTTTGCAGCATTTAACTATTAAACAAATTACCATACAATAGTAAAAACCATTTTCTAAAGCAGAAGTTACTCTGAAAGCTTTAAAACAATGTACATCTATCTTGTCTACACCTGCTTTTGTTGCTGATGTAATTTCACATGATCAAGTTTAGCAGCTTCAAAGATATGCCTTAATTATTAGTGTTTCTGTTTTTCATTACCTTATTAGTAAAAACATCAATGATGATTAAACCTTCATATTGACATGAAATAACTGCACAAAACTTTGATATCCTACTAAAACATTATTGGTTATAAAAAGATTGCTGTCAGAAAAAAAAAAACGTAAGTTATTGAGATACATTTCAAAGTCATATGACTTGGAATTAACCTTGGAGTTTCCAAATGCATAAACATATACCAGCATGCTGATTCCCATTTTGATGGACTTGGACATTTTCTCATCTTGATCCTTAAGTTATTTATGGTGGTACCTTACCAGTTACTTCACACATGTACTTTCATGTCTATCTAACATAACTTTATGGAGATACTAGAGCCATTTGTCTGTTCAGTGCAGTAAAGTAATAATGGGTTAGTGGGTTTTCATTTTGTTTTATTTGCTTTTGTTGATGTCTTCAATATTTGTTATTATAGATAATTGTTGAGAAGGCTCTCAAAGCTCATATTGGTGACTTAGAGAAGAAAAAGTACCTCGTGCCATCAGACCTTACAGTTGGGCAATTTTACTTTCTTATTCGAAAACGTATCCATCTACGCCCGGAAGGTACATTGTTTATCTTTGTAAACAACGTAATTCCTCCTACCAGTGCAACAATGGGTTCTTTGTATCAGGTAACAAAATGTGCAGTCTTAATATGAAATGTTTTAAAGATGCTTGGTCTTTTACAGTAGTTACGTAGAAATTAAACGTATTTGTAATGCTATTAGTACTTTTATTATATAGTGTATACTCGCATGAGATGGCTAAAAAAAATTATAATGCTAAAAATTGTTTCATTGCCTGTGATGGACAGAACACAGACAGCTAGCCCATTGCTTAGCTTTATGTTTAAAATTATATACCTAATGGTAATATTTCAGTTACTTAGATTGTGGGAATAATTGAAAATAATGATAATCTGAAACCCTAATTTTAATTAGCCTATTATTTTAATGAGTTGTGACTAATGGTTTTCAACTGCAGTACAGAATTACTTCTAGGGGGTAGAGGGTAATGGCTCGATATAGTAGCTATATCTCAGCACAGCTCAAACAAATGCTGATGGCACTACTGTGGTAATGAATTGCAAGCAGGATGAGGGGAGTTGATGTGAATGTTTAATGAGATGTCAGAAGTACATGATAATGTGTAAAATTAACAGGAGGGTACATTACTGGGAAGGGTTGAGTGTCATTGGATTAAGCTGTTTAAATTTGAAGTAATATAGAACAATGAAGAATCTTAATGCCAGTATTTTGATTACTAGATATAGATGAAGTAATTGGAAACTTGCATATGAAATTAAAAGTTTTTTTGGTGATTTATAAAAGTATTTTTAATCTTAAGATTAAAATTATTATGTGTGTTGGATAAGTAATATGAAGGTAAAACAGGCAAAATATTACTTAAAATCTTTAATAAAACAAAAATTTGATATTTTGTATGTGAAAGTATTGTAATGTTTACTAAAAATCTGCCAAATTTTCTGAATATTTACTTACTAATTTGAAAGTAATAGAATGAAAACTATAACAAGCACAGAATGGTTATGAGGTTGGTCTGTGGTTTATGTGAAAACTTATCTACCACCTGCATACTTATATAACTGTGTGTAGGAGATGGATGTAAATCAATATTTATGTGGAAGGTGTCACACATGTATCATAGTGATTATTAACTTGTTGCAACTGTTTTAATGTCACATATAATTTATCTACAGGGTTTCTGTGTGACACATGTATCATAGCGATTATTAACTTGTTGCAACTGTATTAATGTCACATATAATTTATCTACAGGGTTCCTGTGTGACACATGTATCATAGCGATTATTAACTTGTTGCAACTGTATTAATGTCACATATAATTTATCTACAGGGTTCCTGTGTGACACATGTATCATAGCAATTATTAACTTGTTGCAACTGTATTAATGTCACATATAATTTATCTACAAGGTTCCTGTGTGACACATGTATCATAACGATTATTAACTTGTTGCAACTGTTTTAATGTCACATATAATTTATCTACAGGGTTCCTGTGTGACACATGTATCATAGCGATTATTAACTTGTTGCAACTGTTTTAATGTCACATATAATTTATCTACAGGGTTCCTGCCCTTATTTACATGACATTGCTGATAGAATCCCAATTCTTTTTAACTACTGTATGGTCGATTTCGGCCACATTACATAAAAATGTTATACAAACATATAAACCACCTCCCACAACAGAAATCTTTAAGCCATAGTTTAAAAGGTAGCACCAAACTCAGTTTCAAGCATTGGATTGGCAGTCACAGTAATGGCTGATGGTAAGTGTTGAATTATAGCCAACACTGCTACTGTTTATTGATGTTGCTGATAGAGCACCCATTCTTGAAGCTGATTGTGAAGAGTGGTAAGAATCATGCAAGTAAGAGATGGTAATGTTAGGTGAGGAAGAAGTTTTGTAGCTATAGGCTTTACTGAGAAAATATTTAATTTCAAATAAAATATGCAGCATTGGTTGCCCACCAGGGTTTAATGTCATAGATGTGTCACAACCCAAATTCCATCAGAAATGGAGAGGGAATATATTAATAGTTGTTACCATATTTCGTGGCATATAAGACACACTTTTTCCTGATGAAATCCTCTAAGAATCATTCTACGTTTAATATGGAATTAAAGGAAATGCATCTATTATTCTTGCTTCCCTAAGCTAAATTCTACACACCCTGTACCCAGATAACTGTACATTAAAATGTAAGAATTAACCAGTAGAAAAATATATGATTAGACTTACAATTGCTGAAAAAGTCCTAAATATAACAGTAGATTTATAACAGATAATACTCCAAGATGATTAGTGTTGGTCCAGCTGACCATTTCATCTGGTTCTTCACTGCTAAGTACTAAATATTTTTGAGTTCTCGTAAATGTTATTGTCTACTACAGTTCCTATTTGCAACATGCAACAGTTCATAAACTGCTCTTGTGGAAAAGACACCCTGGCCTATTTCCTTACTGCCATTTTAGGCCATTTCAAGGGACATTCATATTTGCAATGAACACCAACAGATTTGTGCTTGTCATTTGAAAACTATATTACTTATGTCTCCTTACCCTGGAGTGACTGGAGGTAAATTCTGTTTTTTATATTGGTTATAATAATCTCATTCAAGGACAGAAAAATGCTTTGATACATACAGATCTAACCAAAAACACCTCAGATGTAAAAAAAAAGGTGTGGCCTTAAAAGGATTGAGTGTGTGACTTAAAGGAATGTAATGGAAAATTGATGGCCAAACTGATAGTTACACTTACAACACTGATAAGAGTTTTATAGCAAATATTTATTCATTATACAGTCAAACTGCATATTTTTTCTTCATTTTAGAGCTTGTAGCACGATAGTGGGTAAAACAAAAAATGTGAAGATAATCAAAATTGGAGATGTCTTGGGTGTTTTTTAATAGTTTGCATTTAAATTTAGTATGTGAAGTAGGAGTCCAGTGGAGCACATCTTCTGAAAACATGTGATAGTTTGGATTACAATAGTCCAAGATACAGAAGGTGGAAAACTGTCACCCTTGTTCATAACACACTGTATTCTGTAACAGGTTATCTTGGCTGCACCACATGTGTCTTGATGTTTCTTTTGTAGCTATTCTTTGCTAAAACATGGGTAGGTCTTGTATGCACACATATCTTGCATGCTGTAAAATACAGTAATTAACATGTTCTTGCACGTAGTGTGTGTAGAATGTCACTCCTCTAAGAGGAAATGTGGCCAACTACAGCAAGATCATGACTGGTCTTACCATGACCAGTAGAGAGGAGAATAATAACAATCATCAGAAGTATTTAATATGTGTACTTGTATGCATATATACTGTTGTAACACATTGTCTTATAATTGTTTTGAGTACATACTGAGACATATGTACCACTTGAAAATACATATGGCAGTCTATATACATTTATATGGCTTTACAACTTAAACTGTAAAGCTTGTATATATTTACGTGTGTGTGCATATGTATTTTTATAAACATTGATGCATGGCGTGTTGATCGTTATGTTCCGTAGTGATCATATATGCTGTACCACTGTCAGTGATGTCAGGAGCAGCAGCCATCCAATCAGCATGAAGCCAATCCAAAGGATGCCCTTGTATCCCGACTGAGCATTATACACCAACTATATATTTCACTAAACTAAACTGTTTTGTATTACTATTATACAAATTTATGTTCAAGATGGATATAAAAAACAATGTTGTTAAATTTGTTAATTTACAAAGGGAAAATAATCTTCATAAAAATACAGAAACAAGTAGCTTAAAGTGAAAATGAAATTACCAGAAAAGTAAGCGAATAAGTGTAAGGTTTCAGACACAGTGTTAACACTATTTCCTTAAGCTATGAGTCCCTATTTCGACTCCATGTATGAAAGCTGTAATATTTAGAAGTCAAAACAGGGATTTATAGCTTAAGAGAAAAGTGTCAACACTGTGTCTCAAACCTTGTTCTTATTTGTTTACTTTTTTCAGTTGTATTTTCACTTTAAGTGACTGAACTTCTTTCTATAACGTTTCGAAGACCACCATTCCTCCTTTATAAATTAATAATTTTTAGTAATCTTGTAATTCTGGTTTCACCAGGTTTTGTTATGTTTCAATATAAATGAGACATAACCCTTGTTCAAGATGACTACTTAGGATAAATCTTCAGAATTTAATATTTGTTTGTTTGTTTTTTTACTTTGAATCTTGTAAATCAATTAATATTCTTTTGTGATACCTTTAGATCCTACATTAATATTTTTATTTTGTTTTCACACTTTATTTAAGTTTCTTCAGAACAGTTTAATGGGTTTTTAAGATCTGATCACTGGTGAAATGCTTGTCTTTCTGTCTCAGTAAACATGACAGAAATTATAACTGATTTTTGATATGAAGAACTGGATGATTAACTCTGTTAATAAACATAATTTATTACCTTTAAATATAGTTCCAGTAGTTAGTGTTGTGCAAAATAATTTGAAATTATAATAAGCAATTAATGTCATGAAAATAATACAATAATTGCAGTTGGTGTTTTTAATTATTTTTACTATTCAAGTTATATCGCTATTATGGTTTATCATTATATTTTATTATTAATTCAGTATTGTATGGTTTAATTACTTAGTGTCACAACTTACGAAAATAGACAACTAATCAAATTAGCATTTCTGCCTTATAGTGTTTTAAATTATTACACTAAATAAATAAATTAGATATATGTAATTGATCAGTGAGGTCAACTATGAATCAATTAGCAAATTCCACTAATTGATAATTACAGGAAATATGTGTAAATTCTGTATCAAATAGTGTAAAGACAACAACAGAAATTTCAGTTGTTTTCTTCATATAACAATTGTTTTTGTTTTATTTTATTACAGGAACACCACGAGGAGGATTTTTTTTTGTATATGTCATACAGTGATGAAAATGTTTATGGAGCATAGAATGGGAAAAAGGAAGGAAACTGAAACTTGTCTGTTAAAACTGTAGTATCATTATATGCTGTAATACAAGTTAAATTTGAAAAGTAAAATAATGTGTTGTCTAATGCAATCTGTGCTAAAACAATTTTGTCAGATTACCATAAGAGAATATTTCTATAGGTTCTTTGATATTGATTTCTTTTAAGGCATTGCCTTAATAATAACTATGGTCTTTGAGAAAATGTAATATTTTATATAGTAGGTAATAAAGCTTCTCTCGGCATGTAGTAAAATTAACATTTTGCTTTGTACAATCTCGTAAAGAGTGTTATAATCATATTGTGTAGGGTTACAGATTTTGAGGAGATGGTTTATATAATAAGGCTAAGTCTTGTCACTTTCAGACCATTTGATCGTAATAAATAGTAGTGCATAAAATCATTCTTATATAAAAGTCTTAAAAAAGAAATTAAAACTTTACTCGCAAAAAATTGAAATGTACATTTCTACTGCTAGTTTAGTAGTTTTGTTAACCAATTGAGAAGTAGATATTATTCTGAGCTAATATTTGAGATTATTTCAAAAACAAACATCAGAAGATAATTCTAATTTTTTAATATTGCTGCTACAGTTTTTTTATATGTTACAAAAATAATGCAAGTTATTTTAGTTGAGTGTATGGCTAAGTGTTGTTTTAATTTTGCATATTAGTGAGAGTACTGATAAATTTGGCAAAAGCTTAAATATTTGAAATTTTTGTTTCATTAAGAAAGTTAATAATGAAAATGTTCTGCTCTCAATATGGTAATTTTTGTAACATACCTATTGACGTTACCCAGTAGCCAAAACTGTTTTATTTTTTGTTCAATGAAGCAAATTATCTTCATTTAGCTGCTTGTAGTTTAAAATCTCAACATGTTAAGACTTGCTTTTTTATGGATATATATATGATTTTTTATATTTAACCAAGATTCCTGCACCTTGACTGGGCATAAGTAACATATTATGGAGATATGAAATTTTTACTTATTAGTAAATGGTAAATAGCATTGAAACATAATTTCCAAATATATATTATGAAAGTGTTAATTGTGGTTTTTATCCTAAGAGTTGCCAGTATTTCAAACACTATGGATGTGGCTAACATTTCCTAGTTGTTATTGACAGTAACTTCTAAGATACAACAAAAATAATGTTCGTAAATAAATGTTTGGTATCTGTGAGAGTGTACACAATGATAATACATGTCATGTGTTGGGTCTTTTGGTTTCACTTAAAATGTTTATTTTGCAATTGTGATTAATAGAAACAGTCAAAAGTGTAGTAAAGAATTTTATAAAATGCTCAAACCTAGCATTGTGTTTTTTACTTTAAGCTGTGCTCTAGTCTAAAGTTGTACATAATTTGCTGTAAATTACTTAATTTCATGTGTTTGGTATTCTTTTTGAATGCATATATGTATGTATTGACCTAAGAAAAATGAGTAAATTGTAATTAAAGTTAATGACAATGAATGTTTCTGCCAGATTACTTTGTTTAAAGTAATTAGTGTTATTTCATGGTGGTTAAAAAGTCATAACCTTCATTCCACTGAGCAGTTTTTATACCTTGTTTCACCAGTAAGATAACAAGTGAATACCTGTATATTTTTGCCTTTTACATCATTGTATGTAGAGAACTGATAAAAAGAACCAATGAAATTATTCGTTTTGTATGTAAGATGCAAAGAGGACCAGCAGTAATTAGTTGGAGTAACAGGACAGTTTGTAGCATTTTTATACCAAAATAAATTTGTGTTGAAACATTGTAGGATTAAAACATAACTATTGTTAATACAGTACATGGAAGTAATTTTTTTCTAATTTCATCTGTGTAAACACATTGGGTGATGGGTTAAATGCTAAATTTAGTACACTGTCCAGAGGAAAACTAGCAGTGCCAAGGAACAGTGGAGCATAAAGTGGTAGGTTCTCTCTGGAGAGAACCACCCTAGATATGTTGGGTCCAGCATGGCCGTCCACTGAAAGTTTTCATGGAGGAACAAGATTAAAATCAAGGATCGACAGACCCTCATTCGAATTTGATGTTACAGTTGGTGGGTTTGATATTTGTTAGAATCATTATTAGTGTAGTTCGTAAATACAGCTAGGACTAAATTGGCAATATTAGGCCTAACATTACAGATATATCTATGTATATTATCAATTTTGCGCCTTTTTGAATGTTGGATATGGTGAAGGAGATGGTTCCAATTCTCGAAGTTAATTTTTTATCTGTGTAAGAAGCTTAGATAATCAGTATAAATATGGGAAGGAAAAACTTACAGTTGAAATTATATAATGGAGAATTTTTTGAATTATTCAATTTATAACGAAGGAATTCAGGAAGTACAGCCGTTATACAAGAAAATGCACTGCTTGCTGAGATAATTTATATGAATAAATTACTTAATACTTAGGTTTTAAACTTACGATACCATTTATTTATATTTTAAAGTTACTCTTTAGACCTTACTGAATATTATAAGTGAAAAACTAACATGGGGAGTTAGGGTCTTCTCCCCCACTATTTTTAATTTGACAAATGGACTTACTAAATAATTGATAATGTTTTTAATATTAAATGCACAACGTATATCTAATTTTTTAGTATATTTTTATAACTTATAATAACATATGACAACTACATTCAATATTAGACCAAGCCGAAACAGTGTATCAGAAAATATTCCCAGTTCCCTGAAAACGGCTGTTAATCTAGCAAGTTCATCTTACTCTAATCGTAATTTTTTTTAACTTTACAAAGTATGACTAGAGAACGGCTTGCTGGAATCGGCATCTAACTCGTCTCTAAACAACCCCTTATATGAAAAATATATATGTAAAAACGGGTGGTATGGATAGAGAAAACTGTATGTAGAGGAGCGAACAACGTGACGATGACCGAAGAAGGTCGAGACGTTGTTCACTCCTCTGCATAAAATTTTTCTCAACCCAAACCAGCCGTTTTTATATATGTATTTTTTGTAGGTTTTTCGTCATCACTTATAACCCATTATACGTTTTAAAAATAATCTAAGACAAATGACTGTCAAAATTCGTTAGGCTAATCTTTTTTAGCGAGAAGCAAAAGTTTCTGACCACCCCAAGTTTTCTTTCAGGCTCCAAAATTTCTTTTGAGTTTCGAAAGGTTTTTTAAACCTAAATTCCTGCCACGAATTTGATTTGTGCCAGAACTGCAGGCCTGGCATGGCCTAGCGCGTTAAGGCGTGCGCTTCGTAATCTGAGGGTCGCGGGTTCGCACCAAAACATGCTCGCCCTCCCAGCCGTGGGGGCGTTATAATGTGACGGTCAATCCCACTATTCGTTGGTAAAAGAGTAGCCCAAGAGATGGCGGTGGGTGGTGATGACTAGCTGCCTTCCCTCTAGTCTTACACTGCTAAATTAGGGACGGCTAGCCCAGATAGCCCTCGAGTTGCTTTGTGCGAAATTCCAAAACAAATAAAGAAACGAGAACTGCATATTAATATTGTTTGATACAAGAGATAGCGTTATATTAGCTACTAAAAAACTAATTGCTTTTTCCGTTGTCTAATATTCATACACTCAAATTATGAAGTTGTGTTTAGATCAATGGAATATATTAAATTATCTCTCGATATTGATAAACAAAAGAATATTAAGCAATTTGGAACACTAGGACCATCCTAATGACTAGTGTGGCGTGTTATAAGAGACAAAAATCCACAAAATGTAGTTCACGGAACCAAAGAAAGTGAGTTTTCTTATAGCAAAGCCACATTGAGCTATCTGCTGAGCCCACCGAGGAGAATCGAACCCCTGATTTTAGCGTTGTAAATTCGGAGACATACCGCAGTACTATCGGGGGGGGGGGGCGGAACCAAAGCAACATAATCATGTAGGATCTAGAAAAGAATTGCACTTCTCGTGTACGCACGTTGCTTCCTCAACATATCAGTTCAACTGTCACATACTCTGGAAAATACTGAAGTCGTAAGACATAGCATTTATGTACTTCCGTATGATTGGACTGTTGAAACAAGGAAGGAAAACTTTCGTACTTGTAATAAAATGCATTGTTAAAGGGTTCTGCAGTGGAAACTATACATCAGATCTATTGTTAAGATGTATGGTCATCACAATTGTTTCAATAACATACTCAACCTATAATATTTAATGTATAAAACATCATATGGAATCGAAAAAAATATTGACTTAGCAGAATTTTCATTGTGTTCTCCCAAGTTTTGATAAATTTCGAGTTAAAAAACAACATATATAAGCAGGAAAGAAAAGTTAGAGAGACGTTTAAAAATGGTTTAGTTTATTGCGCTAAAAATACCAAGTTTGTTTTCAGAGAAATGGATTATTCCTTCTCGAAAACTGCTGTAGTTATAACTACTGTGGAGGAGGGGGTATTATATGTAATTAATATGCATATGTAAATTAATAAGTAATAACTAATCAATGCTTTATTAATTAAAGCTTAATTAATATACATGCAAATAAATAATATTCACGATTTAAATTCAGATTAACTTATTAATTAGATGTTAAGTTTGTTTTGGAATTTCGCACAAAGCTACTCGAGGGCTATCTATGCTAGCCGTTCCTAATTTAGCAGCGTAAGACTAGAGGGAAGGCAGCTAGTCATTACCACCCATCGCCAACTCTTGGGCTACTTTTTTACCAACGAATAGTGGGATTGACCGAAACATTATAACGCCCCACGGTTGAAAGGGCGAGCATGTTTGGCGCGACGGAAACGTGAACCCGCGACCCTCAGATTACGAGTCGCACGCTTTAACACGCTTGGCCATGTCGGGCCTAGATGTTAAGTAATTAAATGATTAATATCCGGGTAATAATCAAATTTATATATAAAATTGTTAATGTGCAAGTCCTTGACAATCTGTGGATGTTTTTTCAAGAAAAAGGGATTTTGCTAGAATATAGGTTACATCATTATCATAGGTCTATTGTTAACATTGATCTTTGCATATTATTTCACTAGATTTCTAGTTTTCATTTTAATAATTAATTTTTAAGCACGTTCTGTTTGAACATACGAGGGCTGTTCAAAAAATACGCGGACTGACGTCATAAAACAAAATGTACTTTATTTAGAAATTACAGGTCTGGGACCTCTTCAAAGTACTCTCCTCCCCAACGCACACACTTATCCCAACAGTGTTTCCACTTGTTGAAACAGTCCTGGTACGCTTCTTTGTAATGTCCTCCAGCTGCTTCGTCGCATTTGCCTCAATCTCGGCAATCGTCTCAAATCTTCTTCCTTTCAAGGGTCTTTTGAGTTTGGGGAACAAGAAAAAATCGCAAGGAGCAAGGTCAGGTGAGTAGGAGGGGGGGAAGAACAGTGATCGAGTGTTTGGCCAAAAACTCACGAGTTCTGAGGGCTGAATTTCGCAGCAACGCGGTGCATCTTCAATTTTTCGGTCAAAATCTCGTAACAAGATCCAACTGATATCCCACACTCTTCAGCAAGCTCCCTGACAGTCAGATGTCGATTTGCCCGCACCAGGGTGTTGATTTTGTCGACGTGTGGGTCGTCAGTTGACGTGGAAGGACGTCCAGGACGCTCATCATCTTCAATGGACTGTCGACCATCCTTAAAACGTTCATGCCACATAAAACATGCCGTACGCTTCATAGCAACATCACCGTAAGCCGTGTTAAGCATAACAAAAGTTTCAGTCGCAGATTTTCTAAGTTTAACACAAAATTTCACAGCAAGTCGTTGCTCCTTCAGGTCATTCATTCTGAAATCCGCCAAACGAAAAAATCGCACTTCACTTAAAACCGTGTAGCTAATACACAAATGAAGATATCTGCAATCGGGAAATGGCGTTGTAATCAGCTGATCTGTGCGAACCTAGCGACACTAAGCGGATTCCCCTGGAACCAACTGGAGCCACGCAATTCAAACAGTCCGCGTATTTTTTGAACAGACCTCGTAAGATACGATGGTTTCAACAGATTTCAATCTTTCTTCCTAATAAAGAATTCAGATCGTCACATACTTTACATTTTCAAATAGGCTATTATTTCGCTTATATGAAATCCCAATATAGTTTAATTAGATATTGTTAATCTATATTAGTTAAAGCATAGAATTAAGGAAACTGAAAAGTGATCGTTATTACTATATTTCATTGTTGCAATATACACTACATGGCCGAAAGTATGTGGACACCCGACCATCACACCCATATGTGCTTGTTAAACATCTCATTCCAAATCCATGGGCATTAATATGGAATTGGTTCCCCCTTTACTACTATAAGAGCCTCCACTCTTCTGGGAAGGCTTTTCACTAGAGTTTGGAACATGGCTGCGGGGAGTCGCTCCTATTCAGCCACAAGAACATTAGTGAGGTCGAGCACTGATGATGGGCGAGAAGACCTGACTCTTAGTCGGTGTTCCAATTCAACCCAATGGTGTTCGATTTGGATGAGGTCAGAGCTCTGTGCAGGTCAGTCAAGTTATTCCATACCGACCTCGTCAAACCATATCTTTATGGACCTCTCTTTGTGCACGGGAGCATTGTCATACTGAAACAAAAAAAGGGCCTTCCCCAAACTGTTGCCACATAGTAGAATCACAAAATTCTCTAGAATGTCAATGTATGCTGTAACAATAAGATTTCCCTTCACTGTAACTAAAGATCCTAGTCCAAACTATAAAAAACAGCCCCAGACCATTATTCCTCCTCCACAATACTTTACAGTTGGCACTATGCATTCAGGCAGGTAGCCTTCTCCTGGCATCCGCCAAACCCAAATTCGTCTGTCAGACTACCAGGTAATGAAGTGTGAGTCATCACTTCAGATAACGCGTTTCCACTGTTCCAGAGTCCAATGGCAGTGTGCTTTACACCACTCCAACCGATGCTTGGCATTGCACATGGAAATTTTAGGCTTATTCAGCCATGGAAACCCATTTCATGAATTGAAGCTCCTGACGAACAATTCTTGTGTTTACGTTGCTTCCAGAGGTGTCCCCCGCTAGTACAGTGGTAAGTATACAATTTACAGTCTGCTAAAATCAGAGGTTCTCTTTCCCTCGGTGAATTCAGCAGATAGCCTGGTGGAACTTGCTATAGAAAAAACATACGCTTCCAGAGGCAGTTTGGAGCTCAGTAATGAGTGTTGCAACTGGGGGCAGACGATTTTTACGCGCTTCAGCACTCGGCGGTCCCGTTTAGTGAGCTTTTGTGGCCTAACGCTTCGTGGCTCAGCTGTTGTTGCTCCTAGACTTTTCCACTTCACAATAATAGCACTTTACGTTGATGGGGGCTCTAGCAGAACAGAAGTTTGGCGAACTGACATGTTGGAAAGGTGGCATCCAAAGACAGGGTCACGTTGAGAGTCACCATGCTCTTCAGTACGACCCATTCTACTGCCAGTGTTTGTTTGTGTACGGAGATTTCATGGCTATGTTCATATTTGTCATTTATATATTTAATTATATTACATGTGTTTTAAAAAGGCGGATGGGAGTTTCTGTATGTGGATAGTGCGATTAGTCTATTTAATGTACAGTAGTACATTGGTATAATTTTCGCTTTATATTTAATTTACATCTTTTGATGTTGTATATATAAAACACTTATCGCCAATTCACTAGTTTTCATTTCTGTAATTAATATTGGCTGATTAGAAATTTTCTTGAAAAGTTTTTATTGGCTAAAATATCACAGTGATCATTTATTTTGTACCAATTGAAAATGAAATCTCAATGTTTTATACAACTTTAGAAGGTTTCTTAAATTAACCGTCTCAAACCAGATGCACTCCGCTATAAACTACAGCTATTAACGTAACGATGTGTAATATTGATATGTGTACACAGCAATATACACGTATAAATAAATACATATATCAGTACCACCTTACACACGTGTATAAAGATTGCACAAACTCATTAATGGGTGTTGAACAATCTAATTGAATAAATTAAACAAAGGTTCGTTTGTTTTTGAATTTCGCGCAAAGTTACACGAGGGCTATCTGTGCTAGTCGTCCCTAATTTTGCAGTGTAAGGCTAAATGGAAGGCAGCTAGTCATCACCACCCACCGCCAACTCTTTGGCTACTCTTCTACCAACGAATAGTGGAATTGAACGTAACATTTATAATGCCTCAACGGCTGAAAGGGCGAGCATGTATTAGGTGTGACAGGGATTCGAACACGCGACCCTAAGATTACGGGTCTAGCGCCCTAATGACCTGGTCATTAAACAAAGGACATAACTTTTAAGCAATAGGTTAACGTAATATAAGGTTAACTCTGGTAACTGATCTAGAGGCATTGTTTTTATATATACAGTGCATCTGTTAGTTTCATTAATGCTAGTGAGATAACTTTTCAATTTTGAAATTAAAATATTTGGCATGTAGTGAATTTTCACTACAGGATAGGGATAACAAAGAAACTCGCATTGCATTCCAGAGAAAACACGATTTTAGTTGTTTTTCATCAAGAGAAGTTTAATATATGCCGACTGAATCAGATCGAAATATGTATAAGTGGGTAAAATTATTAGTAACGAACAGAATTCATATAGAAAGCTTAGATATCGTGTTAAATGTAAAACTGAGGTACTCAGCGTTTAATTTGATTATGACGTGATATTTTCAACTATTCCGAATGAAATATTTTATAAGAACACGGCTTTTGTGATTACTTTTTAAGTGTTTTTTTTTTTTTTACAAGGTACAGTTAAAATGCATGAAACTGGATATTGTGAGTGTACTGCTGGGAGTGGAAAGTTGAACGTGGCTAGCACTAAATCTGTAGTTTTAAGAAAGTTTTTTGGGAGAGACGATGTATTAGTTGATTATTACAACAAGATGTTAGAGGATGTTGCTTGTACAGTAAGTAGACTGAGTCAGCTATTGTGTGTAGGAACCAGATGCCTACAGTATCGAACCCATTTCCTTCCTGTTAGATACAGGGTCTGTTTATGTAATAACCATACAACAGTGAAAGGAATGTAATTAGATTGGAAGATTTTTTATTTTACAGTAAAGCCACATCGGGCTTATTGTTGAGTCCACCGAGGGGAATCGAACCCCTGATTTTAGCGTTGTAAATCCATTGACGACTTACCGCTGCACCTGCGGGAGACAGGTTGGAAGGTAAGCTGTATAGCTGTTATCTATGACGGTTCACAGTGGATAAAATGTGTTGGTCAAGTGGAGGCCGAGTGAAGTCTGAGTGAATGAGATGGTTACAGGTATTAGAAATGCATATTTTACTGTGGCATAGGCATGACTACACGTAAATCCCGTGAAAATGCAATTTGTCCAAAGTAATTATTTTTGCACTTTGACTTTAAAAGTGATTTTAGGGTTAGAATCAGGCCATTCTGACATTTTGACTACCTTTTACACCTGGCTGAACTTCTAATCAATCGAACTCCATACAATCTCGCATTTTCTATTCTGGCTGTTGCTACTTAACATCAAATTCTTTCTCTCTCTTTTTTTTAATTAGCTTGCTGACTGTGATTCCTTCAGTTTTATGCTGTATTGTGAAGAAGTGTTACGAAAATAGCCAATATGCTCAGGGCTCGAACTATGTAGCCAAGCCCAGGATTTCTGAAGCTGATATGACAAGCATCATAACTAATCCCACGGATGTTTTGTTTGCTGATGCATATGACATGGTTGAACCGACTCCATTTTTTAACGGAACGGCCCTAAAGTTTCGAGGGGTTAGGCAGTCCCTATTAATCATAGTTTTGGCAGAATGAACGTGCCAGAGATGGAGAGATTGATAGATAAAGTCTTTTCAACTCCTGTGGATATGACAGCATCGCTGACCCCTGCAAAACAAGTTTAAACACCAATTTCTCTGATAAAAAAAAGATCGCGTTAACTATTTAGGTGTTTGCTCTTTTGTATAATGGCAATTTGAAAAGACGATTTGCGCTCAGGCTAATGTAATAATCTCACTGTACCTGCAACAGTTGTTCAGAAAACAAACTGTTTTCCTAGCTTGTTCATATAACGTTATACGTTGTCCACCTGTTACCAACAAAGTAATGACGAGTAACAAAATTCCTTTCTATTCAGTGTTCAAGCATCCCAGTTATAAATATAACGTGCTTTTGAATTTACTTTCCGTTTGTGTCTGAACGCTCGCTGTTTTCTTTATCTAACACGCATGTCTAATAAGATAAACGAGAGCGCGCAATAAATTTTATGGTCTACACTTTCGTTTTAAAGCCTAATAATAGTCAGTCCTAGCTTATTCGCTTGTACAGGTTGTTTTATACAGTAGACTTTATGTACTTTAACCTACTCTAAACTAGTCGGACACCACGCAAGTGTAAAGTCTCAGTTTTCATACAGTGCATTTTATCTCCATGTTATATAATAAGTCCTTTTCGTCTTGTGTATGTTTAGTTTCAATACTTGTAAGAAGTTTGTAGTGTGTTATTTACGCGTTTGAGAAACACAAAATAGTCTATGATAAGAAAATTCATAGTTCAGTGTAAAACTGTATACACAATATCAGCCAATTCGTTAGTGTATTCGACAAACGTAATTTTACTTTATTTTTAAAACAATAAATAAACTTAAAAATTTTTCTGCTATTAAAGGCAGTATATATATATGAAACTGGGAGTGAATTTATTATGAAATACATCGATAAGATTAAAAACTTAAATATCGGACTTATGAACAATAGCGTTATGTACATAATAAAAAAAAGTTAATTTCTCCAACTGCTAAACAAAACACACTACCGTAGGGATGACGAACCTTTTTGAGCGTGTGCGCCCAAACTGGGGATAATCTTATATATATAAAAAAAAAAATTCCTCCCCTTGCTCATGGTAATGTTTAGTACAGATTATCATTTATTATTATTCTGAATTATTTTAACTGGATTTACATGGTTCTAATTGTGGTAATTAATAATGAATAAAATCATTGAATTATTAACAATAATAACGGGCTTTTTTTAAGAAAAACAGAATGAGTCCTATTGTTTATTTACATTTATTCATTGTTCTACTATTAACAGAAACCATTTTATGGAGTGATGAGCTTTGGTTCATATTATATAACATAAAAAAAATAAAAAAAACGAGGAAAGGAAGATAAATATATTTTACTCTTATTGAGACTTTTGTTGCGCCACTAACAACGATAGATATTTTGTATCCGATTTGTATTTGGTTGTTTTGAGAGTTGTGCATGCAGTACTAGTTCCATGAACAAGTTCATTCACACAATGTTCATCACTGAAAATAATGACTCGCATACATACGTTGATGAAAATACTGTTAATACTGCCATTGTGACATTTTTTAGACAGTCAAAGGTTTCAGGAATAGAATTCCAGTGTTCCAGAACCTCATTTTCCGTGTTATTCCAGTTATTAACCGAACTCTTTCAATATTTTCTAGTTCAGCTCTTAAGTCGACAAATTTTTGCCTCCAAATTGAGCTACTTTGTAAATCAAACTCTTGCATTTCAAAATTATCAAAGTTAATCCACTACAACATTTCCAAATTCAGTTTGTCTAACGTTACACTGTCTCAGTAATGGCCTGGCATGGTCAAGCGCGTAAGGCGTGCGACTCGTAATCCGAGGGTCGCTGGTTCGAGCCCGCGTCGCGCTAAACATGCTCGCCCTCCCAGTCGTGGGGGTGTATAATGTGACGGTCAATCCCACTATTCGTTGGTAAAAGAGTAGCCCAAGAGTTGGCGGTGGGTGGTGATGACTAGCTGCCTTCCCTCTAGTCTTGCACTGCTAAATTAGGGACGGCTAGCACAGATAGCCCTCGAGTAGCTTTGTGCGAAATTCCAAAACAAACAAGTCTCAGTACTTTATAAATTTTTTAGTTTCTTCAAATAAACTGAAATTATTAAATGTCAAAGAAAATTATTCAAAAGTTGAATTAATGATGTTGAAAATTGCATTTGCAAGCGCCGAATGTATATTTTCTCATAAATTTCAAGATCTGTCGTGTTTTTTTAGGTTTGGAAAATGTTTAAAAGTGCCACTGTAAATGCCACGTTAAAAAATTTTCAGTTTGACTTCGAAAGCTTTTATGTTATCAAACATAACATCAAGTGTTTTTCCAGATCCCTGCTATTTGATGTTCAAGTCGTTTAAATGTGAGGAGAAATCTCTAAAAAAAACATCAATCAACAAATCCATACATCAGATAATTCTTGACAGAAAATTTTTTTCATTTGTCAAAAACACGAATTTCATCCAAACACTCAACAAATTGTTTGTAGACAGCACCTCTATCGTCGTATATAAGTAGTCTTGTGTACACCGAATTCGCCTCTTTCAGTAAATTCTGAAATTGTTTTTTTTTTCAAAGCATGCGCATAAATAAAATTAACTACCTTGGTTACAATTTCCATCACTTTTTCAAGCTTCTTAATGTCAGCTTTTGCACACAAAGCTTCCTCGTGTATAGTACAATGAAATCTTACCAGTGGATGTCCAACATATTTTGAAAACAGATTTACAAAACCTGCTTCTTTACCACTCATGCTATCAGTTGTCACTGAAACTATTTTCGAAAGGTCAACCTGTCGATTGGATAATTCGTTTACTACTGCCTTACATATTTCAGCCCCTGTGGTATATTTAGGTAACGTTACCTAGTTAACCAGTTGTTCGCAGATTTCATCACCCCTATAAAATCGAGCAATAATAGCTAGCCTAGCTGATGTTGTAACATCAGTGCTTTCATCAAGACAGATGGAAAGGAATTTACATAAACCAATATTTTTTGTTAGCTGTTCTGCTATGTTTGTTTCTGTCTTTAATATTCTATCTTTTACTGTGTCTCTACTCATTGGCAATTCCTTAATGTGCTGAATACATTTCTTTTTCTGCTAAAACGTCAAAACGGAAAGGAGCACATTCTAACCATCATTATTTATTATCATCCCCATCACAAAGTGGTTTTCCATGTTGAGCAATAATATTTGAAATCTCAAAACTAGTAGCAACTAGTTGGAACTACCTGAAATGAATTTCATCAAAACAATTGACTGTATGTTGTTGTTGACTTCTCGAAAAATGTTTTCTTTCCGTTCTTGCTCATTCTTATCATAAAGCCATTTATGAACAGTTTCATAAAGCCGTTTTACAGAGGAAGTCCTGCACACCACTGTTTCAAAACATAAGATGTTTAATGCTTTATCATCCTTTTTGATCATAACAAATCTTTCAGTCCACGATTTTTGAACGTCTCTGCTGCTGCTCCTTCCATTTGAACGTTTTTATTTCTCTGCTGGTTAAGTGACATTCTGACAAGCTGAAAAGAGTAAATACAATTTAAAATATCTCACCAATTAACTTAATAACGATAATTTAACTTACCGTAGCATAACAGCAGGTGAAAATTTATGTCATTGATGAAAACAAATTTATAACTAACTCATAAAAAATGTACGCATACCATGCCAAATAGCATAATTTTAACAATATAACATATTTATTGAAAAAAATAAATGCGTATTTACCCTTATCATCACTAAATATCCAGTATTCACCCACAAACAACAGAAGCCAATATAAGAAGAGTGAAGCCAACACTTTGCTTCTATATTCACTCAAATACTAAGTCTGCGAGGAATTCAAAACTTGTCGTCCGATGTCACATGTTCCTACAAAGCTGGCGCCAGGAGGACGTTAGACGTCTCCTGTGAACGTTTCTCACTGCTCCCGAGTTTGAAGAAATCATTTGCTGCTGCATTTGGTAATAACTATAATCATTATATACATATTTATTTATTATGGGTTAGAGTTAAGGTTTTAAAAAAATCAAAAGGCGGCACTGCATGCCGCGTGCCAGCAAAATCTTTTCGCATGCCATCTTGGACACGCGTGCCATAAGTTTGCCATCAATGCACTAATGAAACACGTCATTCGATGCAGTGGTAAGACAAAATAATTGTAAATGAATAGAATACTCAAAGTGATTTTAATATTACAGAATGAACAATAAGTGATGACGAAAAAATCCACTTGTAGAGAATAATATATATGTAAAAACGGCTGACGATGACCGAAGAAGGTCGAAACGTTGTTTGCTCCTCTACACAAACATTTTCTCAATTCATACCAGCCGTTTTTACATGTATAAAGAATCAACAGTTTTGAAAATAAACTTTTTATTAATAACATTCACGTAACCCTTAAAATGTATAGGGCGTTAAACATTTTCTCTACAAATTTTGCTTCACTTTTGTTGGTGGCAACGTAAATCTGATATTTCACGTTGGTTAAATAAAGTGTGTGTATTTTTAACATTATACCTGCTCTTACTTTTACAATGTTTGCACCACAAGTTGCTTTGATAGAATATTTTATGTAATGTTTTAACCTTCCAGTTAATTATTCAATTTATCTATCTTCCTACTTTACCTGGCGTAATGTATTACTATAACAAAAATTAAGTACTTTGGTGATGAACAGGTGATGTAATTAACTGATTATTTCCCCGAAAGGTGGCCAAAGGCCATCTGTAGGGGTACTTAATTTAAACACTCGCATTGATGTATAAGAGCGCGATGTCTGCCAGTAAATATTAAATAAAGTGTCAAATAAGAGTTGCTTAATGTTGCAATTCGTTCTTTCCTGACGTCAGTTTGTTTTGAATTTCACGCAAAGCTACTGGAAGGCTATCTGCGCTAACCATCCCTAATTTAGCAGTGTAATACTAGAGGGAAGGCAGCTAGTCATCACCACCCACCGCCAACTTTTACCAACGAATAGTGGAACTGACAGTCACTTTATAACGCTCCCACGGCTGAAAGGGGGAGCATGTGTGGTGCGATCGGGATTCGAACCCGCGACCCTCGGATTACGAGTCGAACACCTTAACACGCTTGGCCATACCGGGCCCTGACGTCAGTAAAACATGTGTATGCCATGAATTTCGGGAAGAATTATACACTCTCTTAGATACAACACATCATAATATACGAGGTCTGTTCAAAAAATACGCGGACTGTTTGAATTGCGCGGCTCCAGTTGGTTCCAGGGGAATCCGTTTGGTGTCGCTAGGTTCGCAAAGATCAGCTGATTACGACGCCATTTTCCGATTGCAGATATCTTCATGTGTATTAGCTACGCAGTTTTAAGTGAAGTGCGATTTTTTCGTTTGGCGGATTTCAGAATGAATGACCTGAAGGAGCAACGACTTGCTGTGAAATTTTGTGTTAAACTTGGAAAATCTGCGACTGAAACTTTTGCTATGCTTAACACGGCTTACGGTGATGTTGCTATGAGGCGTACGGCATGTTTCAAGTGGCATGAACGTTTTAAGGATGGTCGACAGTCCATTGAAAATGATGAGCGTCCTGGACGTCCTTCCACGTCAACTGACGATCAACACGTCGACAAAATCAACACCCTGGTGCGGGCAAATCGACGTCTGACTGTCAAGGAGCTTGCTGAAGAGTGTGGGATATCAGTTGGATCTTGTTACGAGATTTTGACCGAAAAATTGAAGATGCACCGCGTTGCTGCGAAATTTGTGCCTCAGAACTCGTGAGTTTTTGGCCAAACACTCGATCACTGTTCTTCCCCACTCCCCCGACCTTGCTCCTTGCGATTTTTTCTTGTTCCCCAAACTCAAAAGACCCTTGAAAGGAAGAAGATTTGAGACGATTCCCAAGATTAAGGCAAATGCGACGAAGCAGCTGGAGGACATTACAAAAGAAGCGTACCAGGACTGTTTCAACAAGAGGAAACACCGTTGGGATAAGTGCGTTGGGGAGGAGAGTACTTTGAAGGGGTCCCAAACCTGTAACTTCTAAATAAAGTACATTTTGTTTTATGACGTCAGTCCGCGTATTTTTTGAACAGACCTCGTACGAACTTCGAAAGTAAGAAATAAAAATATCTGTTAAAATTAATTTTCTCTTCAAACAGATAACATTCGCCAGTCCTGCTGAAGTACAGTCAGCATAGGAAAGTTTATTCATAATGACATAAAATCACATAGGTTCAAAGATACAATTTAACACAAAATTATTACACTATGTAACAAAATTTTTAATTTTTCTTGTTCCTGGGCAGAAAGTGCTATTTTCCAATAGCTTATGCCTAAAGTAAATGGAAAAGACCGATTTTTCTTTTGTGACCTGGGAGCTTATAACGAAAACATGATGGGAGACTATATTTGGGGGCTGATACATGAAAGTGATTTACATTAATTGCAAATATAAAAAAAAAAAACAACTCACTTCTAAACATTTTTGTATAACTTTAATATAAATACATGTAAATCTTGATTCATATGTTGTTTTATTCAGACCTTATGTATGTGAAAATTTGCCCGTTTTTGGAGAGAAAATAGGTTAATTTCTAAATTTCATTATCCAGGTCACAAAAGCAAAGTTTGAAGGGAATAATGGTCATATTCTGCACTTTTACAACATAAGCAATTAAGAAATAATACATACTATCCAGAAACAAAATTTATGTTACATCGTGTTATCTGCGTGATTTTGATAGGTGGCCTTAATAAGGGGCAAACTAGGAATTTACCCCAGAATTAGGAAAGGCCCATCTTTTGAAAGAGCTTGGGTTACAGGGTTTTGAATTTTTGTAGTAATTCTTAATAGCTTTGGAAATTTTAGGGCTTGACAAACAGGTAAATTTTACAGATATGGTTTTGAAATTTATCTGTACTTTTCTGTCGTTCAGCGGATATGATGTGTTTCTTTATATTTATTCATTAAGTTGTTTTAGTACAAGCCTTCTGAAATTGAGTTAGGTATGATGACTAACCATGATTTTTTTTACAGGAAAGGAGTAAGTCATACAACATGAGAGTTATGTCAAATTAACTTATTTATAAAAAAAAATTGAACCAAACGAAAACAGAATTCTGTAAAAAAACAAAAACACAACTACAACCAATGGTGACAGAAAACAGTGGCCAGAAATGGCATTCCAAAAGTAAGTTCTAAAAATTGAAATCAACTAAAACTTTGCATATAAAATTAATTAACAATGGTGTGACTCTGCTGAGTTGTCTATTTAGGAACTTAAAAAAAAACAAACAAGCAATGAGGCCAGAATAAATACTGAGAGAAAAGCCTTCTGTTAGGAAGTGCTTATTTGATCTTATGGTTGAATCACTATTGGACAGAGTTTACTTTACAAGATTTTTAAAAAAGCTAGCCAATTTTTGAAAGGTTAAAAGTATGAAAAACTTGTAGAGAAGTAAAATATTATGTGACCCTGTGTTGACCCTTTAAGGTCAACGGGGCAGAGTACATGAGACACTAAAATAACTATTTAATAATTTATAGAAAGAACTAACAAATCTCTGAGTACTGAAGTAACCTTAACTTTGTTGAGACACTCTGAAATTATTGTACACCTCTGTAGTAAAATATGTTACTAAAGCACACTGCAAACTGATGATTTCTTACTCACATTCCAAGTGCACAATATATGGAGAGAGCCATTTGACTGTAGAGAGTCGAGTACATTGAAACAAAATGATTTTAAATATATGATTCAGCAGGTCACGTGACATAAACACAGTCAATGTAAAGTCACAGGTGAATGGCATGTATCAGAACTACATTTTGATAGTTTGTTATTTTTTACAGTATACTGAACAGTGATTGCTTTTGGGAAGTGCACATGACAGCCTTTTCTGATGTAAAATATTCATCTGATCACAAAGGTGTGTTCAGATCAGATATTTAGAAGTTCCAAGATGGCAGTAACTCTTGAACTTAATGGCACTGAAATGCAAAATAATATTGATCAACTTAGGATGCTGAGACCATTTGGATAGACTTCCAACATAACATGCCCTAATCATGATTAAGCAAAGTGAAAATTTTATACAAGGTGAGAACTGTGGACACAATTGCTTATACCCAGGCAACAGTATGAAAAATAATCAGAGAAGATCACTATATGGAATAGCAACACAAATCAGGAGAAACCTAGATACTTCCCCATCATATCATTTCAACTGTCACACACCTCAAACAGCTGGAGAAAAATATGGATAGTTGTGCTTTTCCATATAAAGACATAACAGTCAAGTTGCCAGATGCAACACTTATGGATTTCTGTGAAATTAAATCATTGAAACAGTAGCTGGAAATCGATCATTCTCATATGTTAGGTGGATCATGGAAAACATTCAGGGATGAGTGATGTGTTTTGGATATGACAGCCTTATAGCAGAACTTATTGTTATAAAAACTATACTGCAGAGATATTTTCAAGATGCATATCATCACATAAATCATAACCAGGTGTTGTGACTGCATTGACACATTAAGTCTCCAAAATTTTTTTAATATGATGCATTCAACTCCTACAAAATTGTAACTTGATCTTTTACATATACCCATGAAAGGAAATGAATAAGATAGTCTCTGATTTAGGTTCCTTTCAGAAAAACAGTATGCACATGAGAAGCAGCAATAAACTATCCTTTATATAAATGATAATTCTACATCATTTTTGTTTCATTGTTTGTTCCTCTTTTCTGATTATGTGAAAATTGAAAAAAGTGGGCACTGTCTGATTCAGTTATTAAATTTTTCTGATTATAATAAGTTGTTGTGTTGTAACATATCTGAAAATAAAACACCAACATTAATATTTTTCTAAAACGTGATAAATGAGTTCCATCAGTACAATATACTACTGATAATTTGGGGCTGGTAAAATAGTTCTTTTAAACAAACTAAGTAAAGTACTTTCACACAAAGTTTAAAATGCTATAAATAGTTTAATGGTTCACAACTATCGACTGTTAATTAACAACACTCAACAAAACAGTACAGTTCGTTTATAGCAATCATAAAATGAGAATACCTGTTGGGTGCCTTATTCTAGGAAGAAGGAAAATTACCTTTACAACTGTTACTCAGAACAGAAACAGAAGTACATGCATACGACTTACAATCATTGTAAAGTCACTATAAAGTTACTCAAAAAACGTTGTACTGTCCACAATCTACAAAATGAGTTTTTTTTTTTTAGGAAAGTTAACACAAATTACAAGATAATTACTCAAACCGATAATCATTTCTGTATAAGAATAATAAGTGTAAAATTCAAGGGAATATTAATTGCTATGATACTTCATAATCTGTTTCATTATCCTTTATTTTCACTGCTCATTTCGGTTTTTTTTTTTTACAGTCATTGAAAACTAAAATTATTTATTTTCCTCAACCTGTTTTTCATTCTACATGATGCCATTACTGTAACGAGTAATGTTACAAGATATCTTCTACTAGGTGAGCACTCTCCAGATGCACGTACACAGTCTGGAAGCACATTTGGAATAAAATGTTAAATTCAAGGAATATTCCATACATTTGCACAGCCTTCTATAGACATTCTGGTGGATTTTGTACAGGAGGTGATATAGAACCCTCTATGTAAAATAATCTACACAGGTTAACTATGAATTACAAATACAGGAGAAATAGGTACAAATAGTAAGTAAAATATTTTCTGGTACTTATGTATTATCAGAGAGGTTATTATGAAGTAAATGTTAAAAGGCTGAAATATTTAAAGATGAATACAGAGTTCTTTCTCTAAAGGCAGTAACGCAAATAGAATCCATACCTTTGAATATAAAACACATACATTTATGTATTCCCATATACATGCTTACTAAATATATTTCTATTCATATACACACTTTTCTATTTTAAATAAAACTTTATACAATAAGTTAAATAAATACCAGTTATAAATAAATGCACACAATCACTGATAACACAGATTCCTTGAATATTGAACAGTCAAAGGTTAAAATAAATTTAGGAGAAAGTGTTACACAATTTAAAAAAATACAAGACACAGTTGAGCTACAAACAAGTCAACTTTGAATATATGTAGATTTTCAGGTACAAACCCTTGACTAGAACTGAAAACTGAACAGTTTCAGGTCATAACAACCAACTAGAAGGCAGAGAGAATCTACCTATTTGAATAGTTTGAATGATTAGGACAATACAATCACATGCACAGCTTTATTTTTATTTCAGCAAACATGAAAGACAGGCACCTATAACTGAAAAAAAAAAAAAGAACACAGTGTATATGTATAACAGACAATATCCACTAGAATACACAAAGGTCTTTATTTAACAAAGACCTTTTTTGTTTAATTTTACAGTTTCATTATTAACTGGAATTTGAACATTCGACTATTAACAGACCAATACACAATAACGATCATCTCATCCCTTGACAATATCCTTTCCCTTCCTTTTATTTGGTTCAACTTTATTATTGCTTCATTGAAGCAAACACTTTATTCTCCCATCAGTCTATGTCGAAAATGAACCATGCAATGAATTTTGTTCGATCTAAAAACTATACACCTGTAGTTGTTTCCTCATGGTTATTGTGATACTTTTTAAATGCATTGCCTTATTAACCTTTGATTCTAGTCCTGGCTTTCATCGTATGTTAAAATACACTAGTGGATGCAGTAGTTTCTTCTGAGACTTCATTTTTCTGGGCTTTGATCACAGCCAATAATGTTTTTAAAAAACTTCTATGCCCTTTAGTACTTTCTTCATGAAAAGGGTAAAAAATACCTTTTTGCAAAAGTTTGTCAAAAGAAATTCTACCACACAAAGAACTATAAGTTTAGAAAGAAACAGCTGGAAGTATAGATAATGAATGATATATGTCTGATACACTTGTTATGATGCAGTATCAACTACTGAATATTACTATCATACAAGCAAGGAAACTTTTCCATAACAATTCTTAATACTAGATAGTAAGTTGAAAGAACTCTGATCTCAAAAGAACCACTTCTGAATTAACTTTTCCTACAATGTTGATAAAAAAAATTATTACAACCATTTCAATTTTTTTCCCTTAAGCACAAAGCTAAACAATGGACTATATGTACTGTGCCTACAGGTATTGAACCCTTACTTTTAGTATTAGAAACCCTCAAGTATGCTGCTGAGTCATCATGAGGTGGTGCCATTTAAATAAATTCACACATTGTACAAGGCAATATAAAGACAAGAATGTTCTTATCACCAAAAGTAACTTAAGCCAATAGAGCTTTCTTTATGAGATGTTTACACACACATTCAATACTTATTTTCTTTTTTATACCTCAAAGAACCACTAATTATTGTTTTCCAGACTTTTAGAATTTCAAATAATCTTTAATAATAATGATAGAATGTCAACACATTATTTTTTGATGCACAAGAAAAGTTTTGAGAATTTTTTTTAGTTGTATTTCTTTTTTTGGCATAAATGCTTTAGCTTGTAGCTATTCCTAATGAACAGCTTTCCTTGAAACAATAAAAGATGTGTAATTGTACCATTTAAACTTAAAAGTTTGCACTTTTAGTCTGTGTATTAGTCTTAATCTAATACACATTATGTTAAATCAGTATTGTTCAGCTAAAAGAGATGGAAAATTGCTCGAGACTGACTAATCTTTATCCACCAGTGAGGCAACAAAACACAAATATATGAGCACTAAACTCAAAGATACACATGTAACAGTTTAAAATAAGCTCATTACATTATTATAAATAACTCAAGGTAAATTACACAAAAATTACTTCATTTATATTTAAAACTGGCTTTTGGCATTTTGCACTCTATGAAACTTACCATCATCACCACAAGTGATACACAAACACACAGTTGACAGATTTGCATATCTACTGTTTCTATAGATATTAACCATGTTAACTGGTTTAAAGTTTTAACATATTTCTGCTTTAACATACTTATTCACTCACAATTAGAAAAATGCAAAAGTTAAACAATCTGAAAACAAAACCATTCCTTAGTTTTTCTCTTTTTTGACAAAGAGTATGTACAAGAAAACAATTATTTAGTGCACTGTCAAGAGATTTCAATAAAGAAATTTAAATATATCTAATAAATATTAGTTTCAAGATAATAAGAAGTTATGGATTTTTTTCATCTAAAGTAGAAAAACACATAAATGTATACAAGCTCAAAGTAATTCTTAATATTGCTAATGTCTTACTAGAAACTTACATAAAATAGAGCTGCCTCAAATGGCTTGTGAGCAAAGAAAAGCACCAAATATTGTAAATTTGTTTTGAACTATTATGGCAGTTCATTAGTTTGTTCTTCATGTCTATCAGAAAACATTTACACATTTCTGACTAATGGAAGTTTTAAAATATCCAAGAATTATTAACTTATTCTTACAAAGTGCAATATTCAAAGGCATTAACTTATTTTTGTATCTTTGGCAACAATATGTTACTTACCACACTTCTAGTCAAAACCTGGCTCTCAAGAATGTTTTATACATGGCTACTTATTAGAATAACTAATGAATAGTTCATCCATTACATTTTTTAATGCTATTTTTTATTGTAACGATGAATCAATTTAAATGCTTGGATATTTTACAAATTAGAAGAATAATACTATATTTTTTAACAAACTTTTAAATATGAAATTCAAAATAAACATTACAAAAAGCAACACAAATCCTATATTTTTCTACAATCTCTGGAAACCTTCCCATTTCCTTATGTTCTACGTCATTCCAACAATGAGTAAGTTATCTAATTTTCCAGAACTCTGCAGAACAGTTTGAAAAGTTCAGTCTATGTCCCTGAAGTAATTCTTATAAATGCATATCTAGTTAATATTAGTCCAAATGGCTTCAGATATTTTTTCACTTGGGAAAGTTTTGAAACAATTGTTTTGAACTTCACTGATAATGGAGCAATATTTTTTATAACCTGACATTCTTCAGGTTCAAAACTTCATATAATGTGGCAGGTAAGAAAACTAAACTGATATTCTCTCCTCTGAGTTTATAGCCAACAGTAAATGAACTTAAACATAGCACATAATATTTGGACCTGAAAAACTACTTACATTATATAATGCATATAATAACTACATTTCGGGAAGCAGAATAATAAGTGTATATTAAATATTATACCATTCTCCAAGGAGTTAGCACAAGATATTAATAATTTCACTATTAGTGCAAAATTATGGAAAAACTCGAGTTTCAAAAATAATGAAAATAGTATTTTTTCCCAAACAAATGCTTTTGAATTAGTTATTTTAAAAAGCAGAAGCTAAATCACCTTAACTTAGAGGAAATTAAAGACTGTACACATTTTGAGCAGAAAAATCCAAACTGTATATTAATTCCTTATTGTATGTTTCATAACAACAGATTAAAGGTCAAGATAAAATAAAAAAGTGCCTTTTTAACAGTTTTCAACTAAGTTATTTATAATGTGTATGAGAAACATTTTTACATAAACATGTAAAATGATTTAATGAAATTCTACTTAATTTATTTAACATGACCACTTGTTAAAAGCGATCAGTCACAGTATTTACCAAATTTATCGGATAAGACAATGCTTACTTTTATAATGAGCACCAAATCAACAGCTGTTTAAGTTACACACACAATGACATAAAAACCAAACAATTCTTTAAGCTGCATGTAGATCAACTAAAACAACTTTGTTTGAGCTACAGCTACAACATTAAATCAAATAGCTGTTTAAGCTACATGTATAATGGCATCAAATCAAAGAGCTCGGTTTAAGCTACACGTATAATGGCATCAAACCAAACAGCTCTGTTTGAGCTACATGTACAATGATATTAAAATAAAACAGCTTTGTTTGAGCTATGTGTACAACAAAATTAGTGTTAGAAGATTATAGTGATTTTCAGCACACAATTTCAAGAAGAAATATGTTAGATATGTACTCGTGATATTAATGATGGTGTTTTTTACACTGATGTGTCAGGCATAACTGGCATGATAAAAACTGTATGTATCTAAGAGATAATATGCAATCTGTTTAACATGTACTGAAGTAGGTATATGCAAGAATGAAAATTCTGTAATAACAAATTTCAGTTTAATTATACATGCTAAATATATATATACTTGAATATTTTATCTAATTAATACAAACAGTATATGTACTAGGAAAAAGTGCTGTTGGCTATACCATTATGACATGTGAACTCACAAATTGTAAAATGTACATGCCAAAGTTAAACAACTTAGTACCTGGCACCTGATTCAAATTTATGTATTACAGCTTGACACAGTTGTAAGTTTATTCAGTATAGAAACGAGAATTAAAAGAAACAAACTGTGTAATGTTGATAAAACTATCCCTTAAATCTTCAAGACGCATCTTTTTACTGCAGTAAAACAACAAGAACAAAATAATTACAATGAAATCTAAATAATTTCACTTACTGTTATCCTTCTTATTTCCCTCTCTAAGTTTACTTATTTTCAGTTTAGTACGGTATTTGAATACAACTGTTTAATTCTGTACATCATGCACAACAGACAGTGAAATAAAAAGTTCAGTACACACCAAACACTTAACAGGTTTCTGTTACATGAGTAAGAACAGGAAAAGAAAAAACATTTTGTAGCATAGAGTCGTGAAAATTAAGAAAATGTACATTTATAACACATACTTACAACACCTAAACTTACTTCATGACATACAAATTATTTTAAGATTAACTAATCAATCATGCAAAAACAATGTGACTTTGTATGGATATGCACCCATACATACAAATTTATATGTACAATACATGCCAGGTAATTCAGAAATCCAATGACAGATAAATAATTTAAAAATGGAAAATAAGAAAATAATTGTTAGGAGTATGGAATGATGTGTCATAGGCCTACCCAGCAACAATATCATTGAAGTATTTCAAATTTGACTGCTTTTATTAGCTCTCTGTTGTAATATACAGGTAACAAATCTATCTGTTCCTTACTATATGTACAAATGCTTAAACTGTGTAGTTAATTGCGCTAACTTCTAAGATAAGTGCAGTCTAAATAAACCTTAACATTATTGTTTGTTTTTTAACTGAACAATGTTACTTTGAGGTAAAGCATTCATTTATAGCTTACCAAACAACAAAACATGCATTACAAAAACATTTTGTGTGTGACATAGACCTGTTCAGATAAGAAATTCAAAGCAAACATTTGTTTCACTATATTTTCATAATGCATGTAACAGGAAGTTAATCATCAAATACCAAGAAGGTAATGAACAAAGTAACAACAATAACATATGAAACATTTTAAACCAGAAATTACCAAAAGTGCTCCACAACAACAGTTACAGGTGTAATTGCTGATGATATGAACATTCCAACACTATTACAAAATGGTGGCAAACAATCAATAGCTGCATATAGTGTTGCTCAAATATAGCAAATATCAGTATATTTACAATGTTAATACTATTAGCTTTCCTTGGCTTTCTTGCATAAATAAGTCTATAAGAAGCAGCTACTGACAAACATTTGCTATAATATAATGTAAGGAATAATATTAATGCGGGAACCATTTAAATACATAGTTTGGTTGCAGTACAGTTATTCTGGAGATGCTATCCATACAGTAAGGACTATGTTAAGATGTTCACAGTTATTCTGGAAACACTATCCATACAGTAAGGACTATGTTAAGATGTTCACAGTTATTCTGGAGACACTATCCATACAGTAAGGACTATGTTAAGATGTTCACAGTTATTCTGGAGACACTATCCATACAGTAAGGACTATGTTAAGATGTTCACAGTTATTCTGGAGACACTATCCATACAGTAGGGACTATGTTAAGATGTTCACAGTTATTCTGGAGACACTATCCATACAGTAGGGACTATGTTAAGGTGTTCACAGTTATTCTGGAGATGCTATCCATACAGTAGGGACTATGTTAAGGTGTTCACAGTTACTCTGGAGACACTATCCATACAGGAGGGACTATGTTAAGATGTTCACAGTTATTCTGGAGACACTATCCATACAGTAGGGACTATGTTAAGATGTTCACAGTTATTCTGGAGACACTATCCATACAGTAGGGACTATGTTAAGATGTTCACAGTTATTCTGGAAACACTATCCATACAGTAAGGACTATGTTAAGATGTTCACAGTTATTCTGGAGACACTATCCATACAGTAAGGACTATGTTAAGATGTTCACAGTTATTCTGGAGACACTATCCATACAGTAAGGACTATGTTAAGATGTTCACAGTTATTCTGGAGACACTATCCATACAGTAGGGACTATGTTAAGATGTTCACAGTTATTCTGGAGACACTATCCATACAGTAGGGACTATGTTAAGGTGTTCACAGTTATTCTGGAGATGCTATCCATACAGTAGGGACTATGTTAAGGTGTTCACAGTTACTCTGGAGACACTATCCATACAGGAGGGACTATGTTAAGATGTTCACAGTTATTCTGGAGACACTATCCATACAGTAGGGACTATGTTAAGATGTTCACAGTTATTCTGGAGACACTATCCATACAGTAGGGACTATGTTAAGATGTTCACAGTTATTCTGGAAACACTATCCATACAGTAGGGACTATGTTAAGATGTTCACAGTTATTCTGGAGACACTATCCATACAGTAAGGACTATGTTAAGATGTTCACAGTTATTCTGGAGACACTATCCATACAGTAGGGACTATGTTAAGATGTTCACAGTTATTCTGGAGACACTATCCATACAGTAAGGACTATGTTAAGATGTTCACAGTTATTCTGGAAACACTATCCATACAGTAGGGACTATGTTAAGATGTTCACAGTTATTCTGGAAACACTATCCATACAGTAAGGACTATGTTAAGATGTTCACAGTTATTCTGGAGACACTATCCATACAGTAAGGACTATGTTAAGATGTTCACAGTTATTCTGGAAACACTATCCATACAGTAAGGACTATGTTAAGATGTTCACAGTTATTCTGGAGACACTATCCATACAGTAAGGACTATGTTAAGATGTTCACAGTTATTCTGGAGACACTATCCATACAGTGGGGACTATGTTAAGATGTTCACAGTTATTCTGGAGACACTATCCATACAGTAAGGACTATGTTAAGATGTTCACAGTTATTCTGGAAACACTATCCATACAGTAAGGACTATGTTAAGATGTTCACAGTTATTCTGGAGACACTATCCATACAGTAGGGACTATGTTAAGATGTTCACAGTTATTCTGGAGACACTATCCATACAGTGGGGACTATGTTAAGATGTTCACAGTTATTCTGGAGACACTATCCATACAGTAAGGACTATGTTAAGATGTTCACAGTTATTCTGGAAACACTATCCATACAGTAGGGACTATGTTAAGATGTTCACAGTTATTCTGGAAACACTATCCATACAGTAAGGACTATGTTAAGATGTTCACAGTTATTCTGGAGACACTATCCATACAGTAAGGACTATGTTAAGATGTTCACAGTTATTCTGGAAACACTATCCATACAGTAAGGACTATGTTAAGATGTTCACAGTTATTCTGGAAACACTATCCATACAGTAAGGACTATGTTAAGATGTTCACAGTTATTCTGGAGACACTATCCATACAGTAAGGACTATGTTAAGATGTTCACAGTTATTCTGGAGACACTATCCATACAGTAAGGACTATGTTAAGATGTTCACAGTTATTCTGGAGACACTATCCATACAGTGGGGACTATGTTAAGATGTTCACAGTTATTCTGGAGACACTATCCATACAGTAAGGACTATGTTAAGATGTTCACAGTTATTCTGGAAACACTATCCATACAGTAAGGACTATGTTAAGATGTTCACAGTTATTCTGGAGACACTATCCATACAGTAGGGACTATGTTAAGATGTTCACAGTTATTCTGGAGACACTATCCATACAGTGGGGACTATGTTAAGATGTTCACAGTTATTCTGGAGACACTATCCATACAGTAAGGACTATGTTAAGATGTTCACAGTTATTCTGGAGACACTATCCATACAGTAAGGACTATGTTAAGATGTTCACAGTTATTCTGGAGACACTATCCATACAGTAGGGACTATGTTAAGATGTTCACAGTTATTCTGGAGACACTATCCATACAGTAAGGACTATGTTAAGATGCTCACAGTTATTCTGGAGACACTATCCATACAGTAGGGACTATGTTAAGATGCTCACAGTTATTCTGGAGATGCTATCCATACAGTAGGGACTATGTTAAGGTGTTCACAGTTACTCTGGAGACACTATCCATACAGTAGGGACTATGTTAAGATGTTCACAGCTATTCTGGAGACACTATCCATACAGTAGGGACTATGTTAAAATGTTATTTATTTTATTATTATTTTAACCTTTTGGGGGTATTCAAGTGTGTAATGATCTATTCATGCAAAATTCTGATCTTAAAACTTAAGCCTCAGCTTGTGTAACAACCTATGCTGACATTGGATTTCAATCTTCTGTGGCATAACTCTATTGCATGGAAAGGGGAAATACTTATGCCTACAGTCATTGTTTTTAACAAGCAATATTGGTAATTTTTGGTTCAATGCTTTTAAATTTAACTTTTCAATTTAATTTATAAACGTAAAAGCAGTATAATGACAAATATTTCTGCAAAAATTAGATGACATTTCTCATGTTAGAAAACCATTCAATAATCTCAAAATAGGCCTAGGTTTGGTCCTGTACATTGATTAAAACTTACAAAATATTCCAAGCTGTTAGCACAAATCCTCAATTATTATTATCCCATTTTATCAGTAAAGACCAATCAGAGTATATCTTTATTTTAATGTGATTAAAAAAAAAAAAATCAAATTAGTTGACTTGCCCTGTAGTGCTGTTAAACCCTATTTTTTTATATTACCTTTGAACAAGTTTACTTTTCAATTTAATTCACAAATCTAAAATGAATATAATAAGCAAAACATTATAATTAGGTTTATAATGTATGCTAATAAAATGTCTGAGGAGAAATGGTCTTAAATGATCTCAATGTCACTTTTACAGGACAGGCCCATAATGTCTCTTTCCACACCACAAACAATTATTTTCTTATATCTTTTAATCTTTGAATTATTTATCCTGCCAACTGACTTTGTAATCACCTTAAATATGGCTTTGTTAATAGGCATGGATCTTTCCAGCCTGATAAATGATGCAAAATGAAGGAAAAGTAACAAGTTTGTACAAATACAAGGAATGTGGGAGGACCATCCCTAGGAAACTGAAAACCATGCTGACCCCTGAGGTCAAGTTTGGCTTGCCGCAGCACCACAAAGGTAACAAGACTATAGTCTTGTGGAATAATTTAATGCATGGCACCAAAATTTGTTGTTGCATGGTACCACACATTGTGATGGATTCGGGAACATGTATGGTTCTAATTATATATCCATACAATATGTACAGTTTATGCAGGACCAAATCCAGGTTGATTTTTAAATGTCAGGTAATTTTGGAAAAGAAACACCTATCATTCCCCTTAAAATCCTAAATTATTACTATTTTCTTTAATTAGTACGTACCAACCACAATATATTTTTATTATGACTGATGAAAAATATTCAAATTAACTAATCTGCTTTGTAGTCCTGCTAACAAAGAAACCTTTTTTTCCTATGAATTTTGAACAAGTTCATTTTTCAATATAATTCACAAATGTAAAAATAACGTAAATAAAACGTCGGGTGAAATTTCTCCTATGAGGGAACCATTCATCAATCACTAAATTGGCCTAGATTTGGTCCTATATATTGGTTAAAACTTGCAAAATATTCCAAGCTGTTAGTATAAATCAAATTCTAGATACTAAAAGAAACAGGTGAGCATTAAAAACTGTGCTTCTCACTCAATTACAATTTCTGTGCACCACACAATTTAAAAAGTGTGCACAACTCTTAAACATGAAACATTCACTCAAGTTACCAATAGCCTAAGCTTTTATGTTCAATAAAACTCATTCACCAGTTCTAATCACATGGAAGCCTTAACATCCCTTCAGGCAGAACTGTCATATTGAAAACTTTTCAAAGACTTTTTTCCCCTTTTTATACAAGCTCATGTCTCAGAACTAATCAAAAGATTAGTAATAAAAATTCGTGATCCTGAAGGGAAGGATACTACATCTCAAAATCTATCTTCTCTTGGCAGTGATAAGAAGGTATGATACAATGAAGTTGGCTAGAAAGGCTATACACTACAGGTTAGTAGGACTATGCACATAGGCCTATAGATAGACTATAGTCTATGTAATAAATTTGTAAGCCCATTTTTAGGTAGGGCAATTAGGCCTTGAAAGGGTTCTGGTTAAGTCTCTAACAGTAAGCCTACACATGTACATGTACAACCATTAATACACAAAGTTATTTTTGTAAAATACACGACAGAACATTTAAATGTAGTAAAACTAAATATAAAAAAATCTTGACTGACTTGTGTATATCTATAAGAAATATAATTTAATTATTCAAACACCCTTCACTTTTTAACTGAAAAAACTACTGATACGTAGTCACAAATGTAAGACTGAAAGTTAAACCAATTTACCTAAAACAAAAGACACCATAAATTACAAAAATTTTAAAATGGGTAAAGTTTTTGAAAAAACATCAACTATAATTACTCTAATAACATCTGGCCCTCAAGTTCTACAAAAGGGGGCATCAGAGCAATAGAAAGCCTTGTATCTAAACATCCAGTCATTCTTGATGTACCTGATAAGCCTTTTTCATGAGTGAACAAGATGGACACTTCGATAAGCAACAGCACCAAGCTGCAGGACACTCAAAAGCCAAGCACCACTAATTAGAAGAACAGATTTCTTAGTGTTAACTAAGAACATCAATCAAAAATATCCTGGATGCTCCATTATTCCATAGTATTGTCCATTATAGATAACTCCTATCTCTCGAAGCACTTCTCCACGGATGGTTGCTTTGATTGTCCAGTTGTACACTTCAGTGCTCTCTTTCTCCCGCTCTAGTTTATCTACGTCTACTATTTTGGAGCTTAATCGTTCTAAAATAACACCAATATCCTTCACTGACAAGTGGCGATTTTGTTCTAATGACAGCTGGTCCATCAGTAAAGGTAGCGTTCAGAGAGTTGTTCCTCCTCATAAGCAGTATTTTCTGTGTCTGACTCGGATTCATCCAGTTGGGGAAGTTTTGACTCTTGTGTAACGTTCAAGAAACGAACATGACCTTTCCCTGTTTTCCGTTGTACATCAACTCCACTAGGGCCAGCAGCAACTTCTTCTTCTGGCAGATCCTGAAAGGTTGGTTTAATAACGCTCTTATTGTTTGTAATTGGGAGCTTCTTATTTATGGCACAGAAGAGTAACAAGTTTCAAAGCCAATGATCAACAATAGGACTTACTTCATTTTCCTTTTCGGAGGTTTTTTTGGCAGCGTCACGAGAAGAAGGCCTGGGTCCCAAGCCTTCTAGACTGAGTTTGGCACGAGCTCCCCTCTGAGCTGAGAGGTCTTTGGTGCCGGCAGTGGTTTGGTCAGCAGTCTGGGCTTCTTGTGATGTCACTTCTACCCTCCACATGGGACCCTGCCTGCTGGGCGGCTGGTGGCCCGGTGGCCTGTGGATATCTCGCTGATCCCAGTTTAATACAACTGTAATGCGGCCCTTGTTATCCATGATTTTCCACGATGGTTGCTTATCCACCAACTCCAGACTATTTATAGCTTCACATACAATTCGAGGAATTGCTGTGATGGCTGAAAAATTTTAAAGATATTTGAGTTATTTTGAAACTAAACAGCATTAGATTTAACAGAACTTTTTTCAATCTCACAACACTGGAAATGATCAAAACTCATCTAAATACATAAAGTCCAGGTTGTGCAGGTAGAAGACTATTAGTTTTCATCAAAAGTTTTTGCTATTATAATGCTGTTTAAATGGTAATAATAGAATATAAAAGTTAAATACTTATTCTGTTATACCTCTGAAATTCTATTTACAAGTTTCAAGAAGTTATGGTAAAGTGTGGCAGTTGGATACCAACTGTTATCATGTTAGTAGCATATGAAATTATGAAAGTGTAATTATTAATAGGTCACATTATAAAATACTAAATACTGAATACACACTACATTTCAAATGCCTATATACTGTCGTATTCAGGTAAATTACCATCACGTTACATGGTGGCAGGGACCAAACTGTGATTCTGAGTGTTTTTTGTTTTGTTAGAAAGGCAGATGCTATCCACTTATCCAGAGTCTGCCCCACTGAGACTTGAATGAACTATTTACAGAAAAGATTCTATAATTTATGAACCACATTAGCAAACAACAATCCACTGATACAACTCGTGACAGAAACAAAAGATGATAAAACTCTCATTTATAAATATGACTACTACCAAGATCTCATACACTGCAGTAGCTTACAGAAAGTCCACAGATACTGGTATATACCACCACAAGAAGTTGAGTATTACAGATTATTTATCTCTAGAAATAACAATATTTGTAATCAGAAAGATGCTAAGGAGGAGGAAGGAACATATCACTATAACCTTCTTTGGTAATGGGTTCCTAAACATTTGATAAAGAAGAAAATAGAAATAAACAGCAGGAAGAAGCAAGATCTCACACACACGTGATATTAAAAGTCTTTCTGAAAACCTGTAGTAAATAGCGGTACAATCAGAACAATAATCAAAAGACACAACAATTGCAGTAAATACATACTAGTGTGTTTTCTTATAGCATAGCCACATCGGGCTATCTGCTGAACCCACTGAGGGGAATCGAACCCCTGATTTTGGCATTGTAAATTCATAGACTTACCGCTGTACTAGCAGGGGGTAAGTACATACAAAACCAATTAGAAGACCCAAGTGGATGCAACAACACCATCTACAATATTTGTTGTGGACATGAACATCAATAAATCAGAGAAACAAAAAAAAACAATGGAATTCAAATATCAGGATCTTAAAAAGACAAACAAGACTATAATAGCCCATCGTATCAAAGAAGACCATGCAATAAAATGAAATAATAGTAACATAACAAGATATTATCAACATATGAGAAAAGAATGATGAAAGAAGCCTTCTAGTTCCATCTAACAGATAACACATCAGTCAAACTAGCATAGATCAGAAAAATCTATATACTCCTCTTGAAAATATTAAAAAAATTGATTCAAGTTCAAAGTTCTTTTTACAAGATTCAAGCTGAAACCCAGCCACTACTGCATATTCAGTCCTTAATAAGGTTTCCCTGATGATGGCAGCATATTAACAGTATAAATGTAGCATTTAATCCAATGACTGCTGATTTGCCATAAAGGGTATAGTTTGACCATGGCAGCTGAAAGCAGGTGTGCTGTATACAATGTACAACTCACAAAAGTTCTGCATGCATTTAAAGCAGCCACAATCAAAGGGTTAAAGTAATAATTAGTAAATTAATAGTAGGCCTAGGTGACTGTAGCAGCTATAACAATGACAAGGACTTTATTTATAATACAACTTGGGTTTTAAAAATTAAAATTCTAGTATAGTATAAGTAAATCACATAAGATATGAAAACAATAATTTAAAAAACATTTCACATTAACAAAGGCATGCTGTTAAAAAATACAACAAAAGAATTTCTGACCAGGACTTATAAATAAGATGTTCAACTACCACGGTCATCCTGTTCAAAAGAGCTAAGTTGATTCTTTGTTTAGCATTCTGTGGTGCAAAGCAACTAGGCTATCTGCACCAAAAAAACTGAAAAAAAATCCTCCAAAAAACAGTTAAAGTATTATAAAGTGTAAAGGAAAATTAAGTTAAAACAAAACCAGTGGCCCAACATCAGATATAAACTTAAATAGAAAGTTCTTAAAAAATTAAAAACATTTGCACAGTGTCACCTTCGCCAATGACATTGTTCAACATCAGGGGTAAGCCCATGGTAAAAACACTTTTACAATGGTGCCATCACTCACAGTTGTAACGAATATAAAACAGTAAAATGTGGACTATTGTGATCAGAGCGTCATTGGTACATCGGCCCCAGATAAAAGAAAATGAGTCAAAAAACTGTAACCAACGAGTAACTTAGTTAGGACATCTTCCTCCTTCCGATCCTTACAGAAACACGATGACCAAAGTCCATTAGGAGGTTTTATCTGGAAAAGCTTGTTGAGTACAAATCCATAGTCCATGGATGGAAAAGATACGGCAATGATAGTACCAAAGCAGATAGGCTTAGTTGAAGTGTCAGCATACTCATTCACGTGAATATCAACATGGTGTGGTGTCCAGAAAAACTGGATACAAATATATGATACAGAGAAATAGGCCAGTTGGTTTGGAATATTGATGAGAATAGGGTGAGAACTAATGTGAAGTAATTTCAGGGCAAGTAGTGTGCTAAGCGAGTTGGTATAAATAGTATAGCTTGTGCACTGTATAGCTTCTACGTGATTCAGGCCAAGAGAAATGGCATACAATTTGGTAGTGAACATAGAAATTATAGAAGGGATCCTATGTGCAACCACCAAATCACAACATACCATGGCAGAGTCCACAGAGTCACTTGATTTTAAACAATCTGTATAAATGAGAATGGAAGGATGGTTTGAAAGATGTTCAGCAAATAGAAGACAATACTTCTAACTGGAAGTATCTGCCTTTTTTAGATGACTCAAAAAAATGTCTCACTTGGGGATAGTAATAAACCATAGTGAGATGGGCTGACTTGTGGAGACAGCAATGCCATCCAAGAACAGACCCAATTCAGCAAACTATGTCTGGATAAGAAATCCAAAAGAAACAATGGCAGACTGTCTATTCTGTAAATGAATGGTGTATTGAGGAAGGAAAACACAATTCCAGATGGGATGCTGTGGTAAGGAGAGATGTTTTGAAGCATACAGCAAAGAGAGTTGGAAACAGCAGAAGGGTAGAGGAGATTCATGAGATTCAGTGTACAAATTTGGATGGAAGAAGTGCAGAAAGCCCATGTGCAGAACTAAAGCCCCAAATGGTAAATGGGGTCCAACATTTTCAAGGCTGAAGTTCTGGCAGAGCCATAGACCAGCAATCTATAGTCCAGTTTTGATTAATGAAGACACAACAGATCTTCAGTAAAGAACATTAATCTGCTCCCCAAGAGGTGGAAGAGAGGACACTGAGGATTTTCAGTGCTCTTGTACACTTGGCACTTAGCTGCTTGATGTAAGAAATGAAAGTCAGCTTACTGTCAAATATAAGTCCCAAGAACTTTGCCTTAGGGACTAAAGGAAGCACAACTTCTCCGAGATGGAGCTCAGGATCAGAGTGAATACCCTGTTGGTAGAAAAAAGTGCATGCAAATAGTTTTAGAGAGAGAAAAGGTAAAACTGTTTGCTTTGGTCCACTTCAGGAAATGATTGAGGGCAGTCTGTAGTTGCCACTCGATAAACCTCATGCTTGACAACTTACACAAGATGTGGAAGTCGTCAACATACAGCCCATTTGCAACTGTAGGGGGGAGTTGTCCAGTAATGGCATTAATATTTATATGAAAACTGTGACACTCAAGACACAGTTTTGATGGATTCCAAGTTCCTGTGAGAAAGAATAGGAAAGTATTGAACCCACATGGACTTGGAATCATCAGTCCATTAAAAAGTTTTGATAAAAATAACAAACAGAAACAAGATGCAACTTGAGAAAGGCTTTTCTGATTGACATTTCTAGTTGAATTGGGTGGTCCACAGTGGAGTACTGTTGTCAAAACCCTCACTGTGAGGGGGGAGAGGAGGTTGTTTGATTTAAGAAACTAAACAAGACAATCATTAACCATCCTCTCTAAAATCTTGCAGAAACAGCTCATCAAAGCAACTGGACATTAGTTTGAAGGAATCTTGGGATCCTTCCCAGGCTTGGGAAAAGGGAGGACAATAGCCTGGTGCCAAGCATCAGGAGAAGCATTTTCCTGCCAGATATGGTTAAAAAGAACCCAAAGAGAAGCATCAATTGATGATGACTACTATTTAAGAGTTAAGTTCCACTGGTATAAAAGAGCAATTATATTCATAGAGATGATCAGCCCAAAAAGTAAGAGGCAATCGCTCTGCCCGAGTCTTGATGGCTAAGAAGGTGAGGGATGAAGCAGAAGTGATAGCTGCCTGAGAAAAGGTTTCACCAAGAGTATTTGGCAATATTCTGGGCATCAGCAACTTCCTGGCTTTGATGTCTGACCTGCTGAGCATATGCACAGGCTCAATGAAAAGCAATGCAGTTCAAAAGTGTGGAATACCTATGAAAGGTATCCCAGGCTCATTTTTAAGCCTTTTGAGCCATGTGGCAGGAAGGATTCCACCACAAGTGAGGATACTGTGGAAAACATGCTGAGAGTTTAGGAATAGACAGAGCAGCTGTCTGGACAATACAGTCAGTCACTCCTACCAAGCAATCATTTGTTGATTGCCAACAGATGACGACAGCAGGATCAAGTTCCAAATGAGTAGTGAAAGAGAAAGAAGACCAGTTAGCTTCGTCCAATTTTTATCAAGGCACTCGAGTTTGGTGGCACTGACCATGGCCAGTCTCTCTCAAAAATGATATGAAAATGATCACTGCCCCATGAATTGCTATCAACACTCCAAAAAACATTTGAGAAAAGTTAAGGGGAATAGACTGAGAGATAAATAGCAGTCGAAGGTTGACTAGGTGCATAAAATTAAGTATAAGAACCAGTACTAAAGAATGGTCGTGATCTAAGAGCACATCCTCTATTGAATGACCCTTCTTATAAATATTAGCACCATCTCAGAGAAAATCATATCCATTAAAACTCCCCAGGATTAAAATGGAGGCTGTAACTATTCAATGAGGGCATCAAGGTGTGACTGATCACGGGTCTCTTCAGGAGATACATGATATGACCTAATGAAACACGGATGGCTACAGCCTCCAAGGATGTATCAAGAGGTAAAAGTAGGGTGGGCACATGCTAATCGACCAGCAGTGCCAACCCTCCATGCACTCATTTATCACACAACCTGTTATTTCTGTACAAATAAAACTGTTGAAAAGTGATTGCATCAGCAGGTTTCAGAAACATTTCCTGTAAGGAGACACACATCTATATTTGAATGAAAACCCTGACAGTTCCACTATATAAAAGTGGCTAATTTTATTTGTGTGGAGGAGAATGGGATAGAGAGCCTTTTATTTCCAACCACAATTTTTTTTCTTTATTGGACAGAGGTCCACTGACCTCCAAGGTTCCTGCCCTGGGTCGAGTAAGCAGGTTTCTGTCTGTGGAGGAAAATTCTAGTGATTGAGGGTGTGAACGTTTATTTGTTTTGCACCTTGGAGCTGGAGAAAGTGGACCCGAGGAAATTCCCAAATCTGAAGCCAAAGAAAGTGGACCCAGGCAGCCGTCAGAAAGAGTGGCAGGGACAGAGATAGGATTAGACACACTTGTCATCTCTTTTAACCATGGAGAGCAAAAGACTCTGATGGAGGCATGGACAGATCTATCTGTACTCTTACTGCAGCAGTGGAACAGAGTACATCAGCATATGTCCAAGAGGGCAATAAGTTCCGAGCTTCTTGGTAGAAGATATTGTTCACAGTCTTTAAACTTTGTACCACTTTCTCCTCCACCCACTTAGGGCAAGAATTAGAATAAGAGGGGTGTATACCATCATGGTTAACAGTGTGGTTCTAGTTTGCAGTTTTAGGCATCGTGGTCTTTGCCACCAAAATAAGCATATGTTAAAGAACTGAGACATTATGTCTTTGAGTGATTGAACTGCTGACACTGGAAACATTACTTGATAGGGATCCATTCAGCTTTTGAAACACATTTTTCTAAAGTACGTATGAATCATTTGTGTCAGTTACAGGGTTCCCAATACCTATGTGTCACAAAAACAAAAGTTCAACAACAAAAAAACATTTATAATTTTGCTAATTGCTGCTCAAATCTTGCATGAATTTTACTTAGAAAGTGGTTTGTTCCACCCAATTTTTATGGCCAGTTCTTCGCAATGGGTGTTGTAACAGGAGAAAACATTAATTACCCAATACGATGCAGCACGTGGAACACACTAGTAGTCAATAGTATAAATATAAGTTAGTAGAATGTAGTTTAAACACATTTTAAATACTCAGTTTCTTATTAAACATCTTGTTGATACACATTAATGAAAACAGGTTTGCAAGTTATTAAAGTCACATCTAGTTAAAAATATTATTAAAACAATAAGATTAGTGTAAGTATTATTATAAGAGAGAATGGCTGATGACTGAATAAATTGTATAATAAATTCCCAGAATAGGTATTTGGTAGTATAAACCACAACATTTGGGTTGAGAAAATATTTTACGTAGGTCGAAATGTTGTTCGCTCTTCTACGTAAAATATTTTCTTAACCCAAATGAGCCGTTTTTGCATATATATTTCTCTACAAGTGGGTTTTCTCGACATCACTGAAACCACAACATTCTATTACCTACATCTGATAATGATAAACATTGAAAGAACTCTGAGATTCAGGATTTTACCAACTAGTAAACAAATAAAAGCATGTACTTCATTCAAGACGTGGTTTGAAGGTCAGTACCATTACACAGATAACAGACAACATTTTATAAAATCAGAATCAAGAAGGAGATTATAATTCTGTATAATTGTGCACATCAATTTCTGTAAACTCTGGATGAGAAACATTTCCATAACTAATTTACACTGGGTTCTTTTATTTTTTTAGTATGTGGGGTTTACTTGTATAATATAAAACAACTTTCCTCTCTTTTAGAATGAAAAAAACAAACTTAAATACCTGCTCGCAGTGTTTCCATGCTAGGAGGAAACCACCGTTCACCAGGACAGAGCAGGATAAAGATTGTATCCTTTTCCACTGTTTTGAAGTAATTCTCATCTTCAACCTCTGTTCCATCACTTTCTAGCACCACTTTGAGCTCGGAAGGGTTGTTGTAATCTAGTTTTTCTGCACCTAAAGATTAAGTAAACAATGAGGTATATTGTTATGTTCTGATTTATCAATAGAATAAAAATTTTAGGTTACAAGTAGCTAAATTGTACTAAACAGAACATAAATTACCAATTTAAACAGTAAAAAATAAACTAGTAAAAGGTATTTCGTTCTAGTGCGACTTTCAACATCTGTTTTCAATGGTACTTCAAGACCATTAATCACCATAAATTATTGTTTTGGAATGTTTATTCCTATTGTTTATGTACAACTTTATAATGTCAGATAGCCAATTAATAGTAAATAAAATATAATTTTCATAAAAGAAAATCCACAATGAAATTAAAGGTAAAATAGTATTCTGAACCTAATGATGCTTTGATTAATACTGGCACACCAACAATCACAAAACATTGCTACCAAGAATTCTATTAATCAAATACAGCTGTAAGACAAGTTCCAATTTTCATTAATCTCTTCCATATTGAGTTTTGTTTTTCAAAATGATGTAAAAAAGTTCTTTTATAGCTCACTTTTTTGATAGCTTATTATAACACATTAAAAGAAAATATAAATTCTGGCAAATACTTTTTGAGACTTAGAGGCTACCGAAATTATCTTCACCAAATCACACAGGGGCTTAAATAAGCACAGAATGTAAACATTGTGAATAAATATTTTAGCACATATATGTAAGCATACAACATAATTCTCAATAACTTATAGTCCCAGCAATACCAACAAAGCAATGTAAAATATGACATAATCAACTTTATGTTCACTTAAAGCCTGCTCGTACAACAATAAAGTTACTTAAATATTGTGATGTACAAGTATTAATAAGGTTGTAAGTTTCATCATAATTACAGATAGAATGTTTTAAGATAATCTATTACTGCATTTTTCCACACAAAATTACTACCCAAGGTCCATCAATACTGGTTATCTGATTATATTGCTGAGCATGTCTGCAATTTTGGGCACGACCATCCAAACTAATAAAATCAACAGTATTTTCCTCTTTTAAGAATGCTGTGCAAACACAATTTGTAATCTTGTTTAATGTTTTGTCCTTTAAGTGCATATTTGGTTTAGTTTGTTTTGTTTGTTTATGCTCTGCCCACCAATGGAATTGAAACCCAGTTTCTAATGGCACGAGTCCTCAAGACATACCGCTGTGCCACTGGGGGGTCTCGGTTTAGTTATAACAAACCAAGTAATACAGTTTTGATATTCCTCTTTCTTTATGGAGTATCAAGAACCTGTCCAAGTAGGAAAAACTGTAATACTTAACACATAAAAACACAATGCGTTATTGAGTACATTTAAGCTGGTTAAGAGAAAATGCCTAGTCGCTTTGCACCATAAAACACCAAACAAGAGAAACTGCTTATATAAACTAATAGGCCATTACAAATAAGAAACTGAAATAACCTATTAAAGATTATAAAATAATGTTTTGTCACAAAATTAGTATCTTCATTAATATAATAATGTAAGTTAAGAAAGCCTTTATGTAAATATTACACATGCAACTCATGTGATCTTCAAAATAATACTGTTAAAACTTCTTAATAACTATAACATTAATTCCCACCAGGTAAATTACCTCTATCACCTTTTGGTTATGACTTCACAGTCAGAATCAAAGAGGAATAGAAATGTATACAAGCTTAGATGATTTATCGTATTCAAGCCCTACTGACATCTAGCAGAAAAGTTTAAACCTATCTGTGAAATAGAGTACAGTAATGTTATGCAGAGGAAAAATCAAATGGAATAGCAAAGGAAAGATAAATATAAATAAACAATTTCTTTATTTACAGTAATTCTGTATTGCGTCTATTTATGAAACTCACCAGCCTCTTTGTTCCATGGCAGTTCTACTTGCTGTGGGAGTTAAGAGGTCTCTATTGTTTCTATATATGCATGGAAAAAGGAGATGAATTTTGATGTACCACCAAATTCAGTCAAAAATGTTAAAAACTGTGATATACGAGAACCCAATGTTGCACATGTCACTAACTATTCACTCCAAACAACATTTATAGGCAAGAAAAGCTCCTACTGATTTGTACAAATATCTGGGCCAGTCAATGATCTTTCATCATTTGGTTTAAAAAATGTCATTATTTAATCACTAAATCTGTGTGAAAATAGTGAGAAAAGTTTACTTAACTATATCTGAAGGAAGATAGACATTTTTCAAATTTGTTATGGAATGATGAAATTCAGGTAATTTCAATCATTAAACTACCATGTACGTTAATTTGTGAAATATCTGTTTTTAAAACTTTCCAAGAACTTATTCACTAATAAAACATTCATATTGTACAAGCAAAAGTAACACAAGATAAAAAACAAACAAATGTCTATTCAATTTACCAATGTTTAGGCTTACACCTTCTTCTAAAAGCATCACTAGTGACACTTGTTGGTACTAATTTGGAAATAAAGTTGTTTATTACAGATTAAGCCATTTTACTTATAGAATGACTTATTTACTCCGGTATTCATTATATTACACAAAAAACAATGCTACAGAGCACATAACTACAAGCATATACTCAAAAGAAGGTCATTTTCCTCACATCCATCTGCCTTTTTCATAAAAGCAGACAGATGTGAGGAGGCTGGATGACCATCTGAACTTAGATATCTAGATTTCCTTTCAAAGTTTAAAAATACATTGATGTACTCCTGGATACAAATTAGCTTGAAATTGTAGAGGGATTCAGAAGTCAAGAAAACATACAACACAGAAGCTACAATAATGTGCAAATCATGAGGAATAACCCAGATAAGCAGAAATCTGCACAGAAAGAATGATAGGAGTAGAAGCAGAAAGGTATTTTTGGCTTCACTCTTCAGTGGATAAGCCACACAGGACAACAAAAAATTAGTTCAACTCCTGCAAATCTATCACCAAGCAGTTTGAAAGTGAAAAGCAAAGTGATAGTAGAAATCCAGAGCATCTATAGCATAGAACAGAAACTTTTATACAAAAAGCTTGTTAAAGGGAATATTCAGTGAAGGAAGAAAATAATTTGCTATACAGAAGGAATAGACCACCAAGTCATGAAATATTTAAACAAGAGCACTAATAAGATTTGAACAGCATACACAGGAGAAAAGCACAATATTACAAGTATGGAAAACTCTCAAGTGAAATATATGTCAGAATAAGCAGGTGTAGAGAATAATCATTCCTGTCCTGAGTTTTGAGGAAAATGCAAGTCCAATATAATTGGCACAGCCACTGAGAATGGGGTGTTTCTCAGTGTATGGATGGCCTATACCACATTTCCATGTTAAAATCCCAGCCGTACTTATGATTGAGAGGTGAATACATTCAGTATCATACCAGTGCAATTACACTGTCAAAAAGGTAATTCTCCATAGCAAACTTCCCAATGACTTGAAACTGAAGAAACAAGGGTTCTTCTTTTACTCTATGGGAGGGAGGAATATGCAGATGAAAGTACTCAAGAGAGGTGTTTAAATAAAAAAGAAATAGGAGAGAAAATACAGTTATAGAGAAATAACAAGGTTATTGTGGAAACTATGATAAAAGGAATAAAAACCACTCGCTTTCTTAGATTCTCGATGATTTAGAAAACAAAAGTCGGAGGCATATGAAATCGACGCAAGTCATGCGACCTAAATATATCAGGTTATCCGTATCTCTGTCTGTATGATGTAGTTCAAGGAATGTTGATGGTTAAAGGCAAAAGTAGTGAGATGACAAACTTGATGGGATGCAACATGAGAAAGGCTAAAAGTATCATCACTCATAACAAAAAACACAATTCAGATGAGTTGATTGACTCAATCTGTCAAGGTGAAAGAAGTTAAATAAGAATTCCACAACAAGATAAAATAATGTTGGCTGCCTCAAAAGAGGATAGTATGAACAAGATATAAATGAAGTGCCTAATAGGAACATCCAATTATACTTGTGGGCAGTCCAAACTTTGAGTACAAAGAAACAGCCTGGGAATAAAAACATGTTCCTCTGCTACAGAGTGTAGTACACTGCAAAAATGTCAGAGGTTATAATTCTTCCATACTAAAAATGTATTTACAATAGGTACTCATCTCTCCTCACAAAATTAGCTATTCTATCAGGTCATCCCACAATGTCAGAAAATTTAATACAGAAAGTGGATCATCATTTCTGTCTTTGTAGAAGGCTTTAATGAATAAAATATGTAGTAGGACGTGTATAAAAATGTTCAGACAAATAAAAGAAACTAACTCAACTCCACCTTTTCAGATCATCAATCAAGTAAAACTTTATGAGGCAGCAAAAAAAAAAGAAGACAAAACCATAACAATCCTATGTACCAATTCTGTGACCCACACCACAGACAGAGGAAATTGAGGGAGGAAGATAAACAATCTGAAACAAGTGTGAGGACTTCTGTTCATTGGTTCTATTCTAAATCTAAAACCAAGCTGCAGGGTACTAACATCAGTACGAGGCTTCCCAATCATGGTGTAAATTCCATTTTTTTATGTATCATAACTTTGTGATTGCATATCATCATCTATACCCATAGAAAACCACTGCCCTATTCTGTACTGAATCATTTATGCCATCTTTGTACAGAACCCATTCAGAAGGGTGCCCTCATTGTCGACCAACCCAGCAACTTGATACGGAAAATTGGTAAGGACTTCCATAAACCTGAAAGAAAGAAAAGTGAACAAAGCTTGGAGGAATGTTGTCACCCAAGACAGTGGAATTGGTGACAGTAAAACCCTATTTTGAAAAGCAGAGCACACCAAGCTATTCACAACAGACATTGCAGGGATGGACAACTATCCCCTTCTGCTTTATTCATGCAGTACTGGACGTGCATTTTTATGAAGCAAAATATTGCAAGGTGATTCGCCTAAAAGTGATCTTGTGATACATACCATTTCAATGGTGAGCACTGTGAAGTCATGAAATATAAAGTGTGAGTCAACATGGCTGTAAAGTGCAGATTTAAAGTTAAAGAATACCTGGTTAACCACCATAAGCCACAGTGCAGGATCCATATAATGATGAATGAAGAGAATGCCCCTGAAAGAAAAAAGTATGAATAGAAACTTACTTGTCACAGTCACACCAAAGTGGAAAATGACTGTGTTGGGTATGGTCCACATATCTGATGGTAGAATTTCCTTCAATGGGCAATGAAGATGAGAAGTGAAAGAAAAAGTGTGGTTTCTAATCTGAGCAGAACACACCTGGAACAAATTCCAGAAGAAGAAAAATATGAGAAATAAATAACTGGATCAAAAGTCAAAAGTACGACCCAATTACTAAGGATTAAAGGTGTAAGATCACAAAGGGAGGAAAACTGCCTTGGGGTAAAGAGTCAGACATGGGTACCATAGGCTATATGGATAATATAATAACTACGAGCCTTGGTCAGACACAGATACAAATTTGGATTTGGTGAAGAGTAAAAATAAGAAATGGAAGGAAAGGAAATGAAAAAGAGGTGGAGCTATCGTCCCAAGTCACTGGGATCTTTGGAAGGAATGATCCAGATAAAAGGGAAGGTAGGTTGGGTGATAAAGAGTACATCAATAGGGAAACAAAGTTGAGTTTTACATGCTAAGAGGATAAGGAAATATGGAACATGAGGAAAATGGTTCAACAAGAGGCAGAGTGAGGGAATGGAGTATTACAATAACATTCCAATTTGGAAGGATGGATTGCCTAGGAGGGTGACACACCCAGAAGGAATGCATGAGCATGGTAAGAACAGGTGAACTAAAAGATTTATGGGATTGGAAAGAAACTAAAGGTATGGGATAAAGTGCCCATTAATCCACAATCAAGGAAACCAAGGAGCCCCAGACAAAGAGCCAAGTGAGAAATTCCACAATCTGAGCCACAGAAGGCTGAGTCTGACTGATACAACTGTAGAAAAGGATACCCTCTAATGGATGAAATATTACATAGGGCTGAGGAAAGACTTCACCAGACTGATTAACCAGCCCACTTGAGCAGCCATGGAATGAAGCTGCAGAGTATGGCTGGCTGACTCTGGTTCAGAAAGAGACAGTCATCCATGTGATAATGGAAACCTAATCCCAGAACATAAAGATGTCAAGCAAATGCTCAGACTACCCAACAGAAGACAAAGACCTGAATTACTTCAGGAGGGTACTGAATGGTAGGGCTCAAAATTGATAAACTACCCTAAGGCTGTCAAATCAAAGATAATGAGGAGACCAAGGTGATATAGGTACCTGAGATAAGCACTGGCATTATCCATTTGGCCATACACAAACCTGGCATTATCCATTTGGCCATACACAAACCTGGAGAAAACTGGGGCAGGTAAACAATGCAGATAAAATGAGAGAAATCTATGATCGACCTCCAATTCCCAGTTTTCTTGGGAACAAACAAAAGTCAGGAACAAAAACCAGTTGAAGGATAGAGAACAAGTTTGATGATCTGCTGAGGTAGCAATTAACAAACCACTTCTGACAGATGCTGACTGGTCATGGGATCCTGAGGAGGAGGAGGTATGGGAAATGGGAAAACAGAATCACAAATCCTGATAAAATTTGAACCTTGAAGAAGGAACACCAGTGACGAAAAAATTGGCAAGATGAGCTCTCAACAGACCAAAACCCATGAGGTGGTCAACTGTACTGTTGACAATGTGAGGAGCATCATTAAGAAAAACAATGAGAATAGGTACCCTGAGAAGAGACAGGTAATGGTTGTGAAGCAAAAGGACAGGAAATGGTAATAGGTGTCATATTGTTCTTTGAATGACATAAACATTCAACAATTGTGGTAAGGGTACAGTGTTTCCAGGATCACATCAAAAACGTATCACCCCATAAATGGGACCCATACATAAATCCAAAACATAAGTCAATGGTATGGATCCAAGCCTAAATCCCATCACAACTCTGAAGGTCCCACAACAGAGATATCATGTATGCAAAGCCATAGTTGAAGATGACAAATGAGCTAGTGTGGACAAAAGAAGGGAAAGGTTATCCCAAGAAAATCCTTCAGAATTCTTACAGAAAGCCTCAAAGAGGAGTTTAGAGAAAAAAAATACCATAAAAAGAACTGTAAGGATAAGGCACAGGTGAGAAATATTGGGCATGGGTCAAACTGACATGAAATTTTGAATCTGTGCCCAAACTGAAAATATGGAACCTAACATCTGTTGGTTCAAAAAGAGACAGTGAGCATGACTGTATGAAAATCCTAACTCATTTGAAACCCACAGAGGGCAAAGCATACTAATTCCATCACTTAATTGTGAAGCTGGTTGATCAGCGTAAGCCCAAATATCAGGGGAGAGAGGGAAATCCAAAAAGAGTAGAAAGAGTGATCAGAGTAAGAAAGGGGAGAAAGGAAGAAAATGTCACTTACCTGAGAAACATAATATAAAGAGCAGACATTAAGTCTGACTTATTTCTCAAATGAGAGATGGGAAGGTACAGCAAAATTAGGAGGCAGAAATACAAGACTGAAGTCTTCATGAATCTGAACAGTCTTTGTGTTTGGAAGGAAATGGGGTGAAGTCCTGGGGCAAAGGCTAGTGGATAAATGCAGATAAATCTCCCATTGGATCACCTGCACCTGGGGCCTAAGAAAGAACACTAGCTGCTGGTGTGATCCCTGAAGTGGTAATATAAATTTTGGAATTCATTGTCAAGCAGACAAATTCGAGTGGTGAAAAAGAAAATTGTGACAGGAAGCAACTGGTAAAATTGTAAAGTGAAGAAGCTGTTTGAATGAAAACTAAATAAATTAGAGCAAATCCCTTTGTGAGGAAACTGAAGTTGAAATTGAATTGTTAAACAAACATGAAGTTTGTCAAAATACATGAACTGCCAAATAAGAAGTGATAGTTTGGTAGAGAATTATAGAGGGAGCCACATGTGCATGCCTCTTTGTGGTGAAGTGACACATGATGCACAAGAGAAATGTTGGAATCTTTCAATTCCAGTAAAGGGGGAGCTGAAGGGTTGTTGTGTATGCTTATAGAGGGCAGCACTGAACAAGAATAGCTAATTTTGTGAGGCGAGGTGAGTACTGTGTTGGAAGACATGTTCCGCAAGCAAGAGAAGTAAATGTGTTATCAGAAAGAGATGATGCAAAGAGGCTCAAAAGGGAGGAGACATACATGGTAGCTATGCCCTCTCTGGTCAGTACTTTGTATATGATGCATAAAGAACTGAACGATCACTTTTGTGGGGGCTGGGCATTTTCACTTTGATTAGTCTGCCATACAACAGTGCTGCTGGCCACTCTTATAATGTATTCTGCTTCTCTTAGTAAAGCATCAATGATACTATTTCTTAAAGCAGATTTTACCTCTTACAATCTTGGACGATTATCTTCCTACCAAATAATACCATAACTTACATTTAGAACACTAATGAGGTAGAATATGTTGAAAGAAGTTGATAGACTGTTTTCACAAACAAAATAATTGTTTCAAGCTACTTTCAACTTTGCAGAGATGATGTCAAGAACATGACTGAAACCTCATAAACTGATCTCAAGGGCAGTCTCAAAATCAAGACCTAATCTCAAGAATAATGTCTCTGCTCTAACCTAGTGATCAAAGTCTGCTGAAAAAGGATACATATGGGTGACATATAATACCAACAAGAAAGGATATAGATATTTCTACTTGAGACTAGGTCCCAGAAAAGATGCAGGTAACTAAAACCAATCCTGCTAACCATTTTGTTTTGTTTTTTAAGTAGGTTTTCTACACAAAGCCAGTCTAAGGAAAATTGTAGCTTGCACAAATTTCATATTTGGTGCCCCTGTTCCTGTAAAATTGACACGAACTACTAACTACAATGTCAATTTTGGTAGTACCCTTGTGGTGAGCACCCTGTAGGAGCACGTCATAAACTTAAAGGGCTGGCTCTGCTTGTATGTCCATGGTACATAGGCATTGATCACTATCTAACAATGAAAAGTACGATTAATAATCTAATGTGAGCACTGTGTGAACAGCAAAAAAATACTCATGTCAATGAAATTACATCAAAAACTGAAACATGTCCAATATTATATTTAATTACAAAAAGAAATTAAATTACTGGAATAAAAGCTTACATAATAGTTTGTATCAGAAGTTGTAACTGAAATGTTTAGAATTACATAACTTTTGTTCATGAAATAAAAGGGAAGAAATTCAAATTACGAATGATAAAAAATTAAAACAATAAGCAAAAATTCCATAATTTGTAATAAAAACACATGCAATGTCAAGGAAAGAATGACTCATTGTTAACCCTATGTATATGGCTGGGTCAGAGTGTATGTCATGACCTTTTACAGTTATGTTCAAGGTTTAATCAAAGAACTTTATAATCAATGTACATAAATAATCATGACATCAAGATATAGTTTGTGAATCAAGTTTTTATATCATATAAGTTTAATTTCTAAATTTCATAAAGAATCATCAAAACAATTCTCAATCTTCACTTCTCTATGTCTACACTTTGAATTATTATATTTATATTTTAATTTTTAATAATATGACCTTCTGAGAGTTTAGCCAATTAGAAAAATAAACTTTACTTAATCACAAGCAACAAATATAAAGTTTAAGTCTCCTACTTTCTCAGTTTCCAGAGATATCAGTAAATTTGTCAAAACTACAAGAAAAGCCCCCACCCCCATCTCCCTTGTCTTTCGTTATATAGACAATAGACATCTGTTTTGTCATTCAAGACAATAACATACATCATCTGTACATGGCTGATAGACATCTTTAGAACCAATGAAAAGAACAGATTCTCCTCTACATAAAGCTTATTACACTTGTTTCATTTTGGCAGGTATACATAGACATTTGGCCTTATCCTTATATTTTGTGTCCGTGATTGTTTTTGTCCAACTCCAAGGAGCTAAAGGAACTTAACAATTGATAGCTTAATTTTAAAGCAAGGTAAATTATAGTAGTTCTGACGCAAATTCTCATAACTGAGATGTTTGTTTTCTAAAATGCATATTTTAAAGCTATAGCAAGTATTTTTTTGAGAACCACCCAGGTGAGAATAAAAAAGGGTTAAATTAGGAACCAACTTCTGACAGCAAAAAGCCTGGAACCCAAATTACTAAATTTCTCATTTGTATAGATATTCTCTCTATATTGTTATATATATAACAAAACTAACTAAAATGTAAAAATTAGTTTTTCTCTGGTTAGCTAACATATTTAAATCTTCATAAACTCAATGGGGAAGGTAAGCCTACAAGATGCGCAAGACTTTAACTTAATCATTTGTTTAACCTAAGTTCTACCCAAAATGGCTAAGTAAGGTCTCATTGTGGTTTATTGCTTTTCACACACACTAGTAGCTCTAATACAGTGGAGCGCCATTAAGCCGCGGACCAGTAAACCGCGAAATCACTTAAGCCGCTGTAGCAAGTCTTGTCCCAAAATTTTTGATGTATTAAATCTACTACCTGGCTTTTTAAAGTTTCTCATACTCTCCTTGTCTTTATAACTTCAAGGAGATATTTAAAAAGGATTTGCTTTAATTTGGGAAATAAATAAAATATATTACAATAGAAATCGACCGTTAATCTACCTTATCCGCTCTCTATGTCAGCTTTATGGAGGCCGCCATTGTTACCGAATCACACCTCTCCATACATTAAAGTTAATCCGCGGTAAATCCGTGAAAAAAAGTGATCAATAATTAAAGTATTATTTTTAATTCGATAATCCGATATTTTTATGGAATTGTATAAATATTGGCCACAAACCCAATAGAAATCACTTCAGTTTCTGAATTAATAGTGAGCATATCATATTGACATGGCGGCCCGCATGTAACACGGAAAGACGAAATTTTACAGGGAAAAGCGAACCATCGCAATGCATTGGTCGTTTGTGTTAAAACGGCACTTGTCAATTGTATCTGAATAGTCTATACATTAATATTATAATAATCACGCAATGGCCCGGATGAGGCTCGTCGGCGGAGCTGTTGGCGACTTCGGCTTTTCAGTCACAAAGGTTTAAGCCGCGGTTATGCAGGTTGACCCCCCAAATACTGCTCCACTGTAGTACAGCATTAAAAACCATAAAAGTAAAAGAAAGGAAATGGGTTAGAAGCTAAGGCTGTTAGAATAAATAATTGCAACTGTGTTACAGTGCATAATCATTATAGAATAAAAATGGTATTTTCTATGTTATTTAATATATTTCAAATGTTCATATCACTGTAAATTAATGATTTTGCTGGAGTTCCATCACAAAAATAAAGTATAAAATACAAAATTTCATGTGAAAACTTGTGTCATTCAATTAAAATGTTCTAGTTGTTATGCAAATGAAATATGTAAACTACAGGTTGAAAATCAGTATTTTTATTCTTAACATAAAAATAATCTTTCACTCAGAAAAGGCTTCATAAAATTATGGACATGCCATTAATAAAAACACTATAAAAATCTTATTTTTCTGATGCAACAGGCTAGTAATGTGTACTGAAAACTTGCCAAAGTTATAAAATGTAGAGTTCCATGGTAACAGATGGTTATGAGGTCTATCAAACTGACTGAGCCTATATAGAGATGATTAATACAACAGGTGCTCCATGGGGATTACTGAGCACAGAGGATACATTGCCTTTCTACTGGAAGGATACTGTGTAATGTTAATTGCATCATAAACTGACACAATACACATTAATACATGTATGGGGTCTAAGCTCCATTCAAAGCTTGGTGTATGTGCATAAATATTTTGGTAGTGACACAAGGTAATAGCTTTCAATTCTGTGGAGAGGTGAATAGCATTTCTGAAAAACAGATTCAGTGCAACACATCACAGTAGTATCAGAAGCATAAACCATGATGAAATATTTCATATGGCTACTTCTGTGCTAATGGAACAGTGTAAAATCTATGTATTAATTCAGCATATATTTTTATTTGTTTAATATCAGTAAGTATTGAATTAAGCTTAATACATTGTGAGATTATCAGAATAATTATTGCAAAGTATTTGAACTTTTTTCACCCTTTTATTACCCTTGATAGCAGAGGTATTGTTTTCATTCGTGAACAACATAACTTGGAAAATGTTAACGTAACTTGGATCAGTTGATTAACTTTTGGTAAATGTTGATAAGTTAAGATTACACTGAAGATCAATCATGTTTACTATAATAGTAGCAATTTCAGATTTTGAAAAAATGTTCACACCTCAACAACAGGCTGACATATTAAAAGGATCTTGGCCTTTAGATCTATATGTTTGAAAGAAAGGAATTGTTTGGTTATAGTGAGAGTTAAAATTTTCCTTATCAAAAAATATATTTTCAAAAGACTCATCTCCTCACAAAGACCAGCTATAATCCTCACACGATTTGCATACCACTAGCTTTGAAGTAATTCATACCTAAATTCAAATATTTAATGTAAATTGTGTTGTTGCATAATGATGTCATCATGCAACAATAGCCTTCCATCATCAGGTTGGTGACACAGCCTCCATGCACAGTAATTCCCCCTAAGCATGTGCACTTTAGATAACTTCATTCACAGATGAGGCAAGAATAAAATGATGCACCAGAAGTGGAGAAGAAGTGGAGAGGTCAGCTGGGATTGTGTGAGGGGGGTAAGCATCTATCAGAAATACATTTTCAGGTTAAGAAAACGTTAATTTCCAAGATTATACCTCACATCTGTGCACATAACAACCTGAATCCCACAATGAAGGGGTGGAAGAGCAGGTGCAAAACTATAAACCTAAACGAGTTCCCTTCATAAAGTGCCCAAAGGGAAAGCCCATGGAATGAAACTCCCAATAACAGGAGCTCCATAATTGCAGACTGCATTTCTTCTTAACCAGGCTATACTCTTCACCTGAAATGTAAAGGAGGAGAGACAAAAAAAGCCCAGATGTAGCAAGGATGGGCAGAATTCAAAGATGGCCAACCAAGCACTTGCACACAAGAGGTCAATGAGCCAATATTTATAGGGTGATGAGGGTATGTTCAGGCCATACAGTATGCTCACTTTAACTTTACTGGATAGAATTTGGCTGCACAAGGAGGGTACATGAGCTGTTTCATAAGTGATATGAACTACATCAAGAGTGTCACTATTGCTTTCTTCTCAGTGTATTTTGAGCCCAACCAGTAAGCAATACTAAAAGGTCCTTGACCACAGTGGCTAAGAACCGGTAAGTGACAAGAGTTTCATATTTACACTTGAAGTAGGAGGAAGAATTAATTTTGGAGAGACCTGGAAAAATGTTTGGATCCCCATTAGTCTGCCTGCCACAAAGGTCTTTTACTGTAGACAGTACCAGCAACCTCAAACCAAAGAAGTTAAAAGTCACTTCCCCGGTGCAAGTTTCTTTTATGATAGTCCATAGAATGGTACCATTTGGAGTGGGCAATTTTGTAACTGTATTACATACAATGATGATACTTCTAATGGTCTTGCAGGACACCCAATCTCAACAGCAGGCATTGGAAGAGCTAGGGAAAATGGTTTCAGTATTTTCCATTACCTTGGCCTGATACAGATTTTGGAGAATCTTGTCCAAGGGAAGGAGAAAATAAGAAGGAAGAGAGTGAAACAGGTGATTAATCTTATATAATGAAATATAAAATAGCCTGCAAACATCAACATCCAGGGAAGAATATGCCAACTGAAGAAGTTGGTGGACCAATCCAGTAAGGATGGAAGAGAAGTCCTCTTAAAGAAGAAGGATCCCATGGTAGAAATATATACTGGCTGGGATCCTAAAAGGAGGAAATATGTAATAAGTAACACCAAATAGCCTAACCTATACATAGAAGCCAATACAGATCTGAATAATCATAGTTGTGAGAGATAGATGATAAATTACAGTCACTTTTCTAAGAAGTTGAAGCCTTAGGATAAAAAGATCAGTCTGGGTAGAGGAGTAAATAAGTGTGGTGAAATAGAGTGAAGAAAGCATCAGCAGTAGGGATATCCGAGTGACAGCAACCACAGAGGAAGAGGTAATAAGTCTTAATAGAAAAAAATTATAGAAAGAGCGAAAAACCAACAATTTGAACAGGGCATGTATGAGTGTGTGTAATACCACATTAATGTTCCATCCAGGCATGAGAGTTGGATGAAGTGGATGACAAAGTGGAGAGAATATGGAATGAAACACTTTGTGGTAATGGGAAAGGTGAACTGTAATGGATAAGGCTCTGCCAAATAGCCAGCAATAGTGGAGGCAGACAGGCAATAGTGAAATGAAAATGTTGATAGGTGGTTCCCAGTGGGATGGCTGGGAGGAAGGGAGTGGCAGGTGGATTGATGACGAAAATCCTGCCACTTAAACTGATACACAGACAAATTGGAATGCTAACAAATGAGACAAGAAGATACATGAGTGGAGAGTCCAGCCCAAAGGTCAGTGGCCAAGCAAATACCAAACATAAAGATGTAGGAATAAAGTTTTATGATCATAACTCTCAGTAAATTGAACATAAACAAGAAAAATTAACATGTCTGTTTGTTAATAAGGAAAAGAATGAAGTTACCTTGAGTGTAAATGTTTAGAGGGAGCTTACTGTGCATGGAGGTTGTGTAATTTTCCTACAGGTAGAGTACAATTGTCACATGATTACGTTATCATACCAAGCACAATTCTCATTAAAGACATGAATTTAGGTGGAAGTTAGCTCAAGGTTACAGGCATGCAAGTCTCTTAGGCATATGTACAAGGATATACCCGTTCTATGTGCAGAGTTGATGTATACTCTTGGAGGTTAAAAATACTGGAGGGAGGGATTTGAACTCTATGAGCGTTTCTTTTTTCTTTTTGCAATAAGCTGGGCAAAAACATATTTGCTATTGACTTACAGAGTCAAACATATTTAGCAACACAATAAACATATGAATTTATACTTTAATAGTGCTCAGGAAGTTTCCATCTATTATGTAGCTTTACACAAGTTTTAAGAGTTCTTATGTAGTCTAAAAAGAAAAGAAAGAGTCAAATTGATGCAAAAATAAAAAAATGCTACATTTTTTTTCCACATGCATTATTGCAATGGTTGTTTCTTCTGAAATCAAATACCACAGGTATTAGAGCGTTGGATACATAAAAACAACTAAAATTTTTAAACTAAATTTATTCAGCAAAAATCAATTCTTTATCATTCAGTATTGAGCTCAGAGAATGATTTTATTGTAATGATTAGGAAGTAAAATTGAAAAATTATTTGAAACGTTTGTATAGTTGACTGTTTTTTTTTAACTGGATACTCACCTTTCACTTTTAGGTCTGAAAGAGAAGATGCCATAACTGCTTTCCTTGTGTCTCGATTACAGCTCCATACTTTGTATGGAAACTGTCTCTGTTCCTAGAAACATACAATGAATCTTCAGTTGACATGGTTCTAAACTTAAAATGATATCACTTCATAACATTAGAATACTGTGTTCTTTAATGCAATTAAAATATTCTAATTTTATATGTGCCTAAATACACAATGGAAACACATTAAAACTATGTACAAAGTTTAAGAGAACAAGGATTTATGCCCCCTTAAAATTCTGTGACACAGATTTTCAAGTATTAGGAGAAATCTCTCACAATTATTATCAGCTTTGAAAGATCCTTTTGGTCAGACACAAGTTCTTAGTATATTAACATAATACAAAGGCTGTCCATCAACTGTGCATATCCAACAACCTAACTACAACCATCACTGTGGTGTGACACTAAACAGATGAACAGCCTTCACTATCTTTTTGCAAAGAAATAGAAGTATGCTGATTTTTAAATGCAGATGATACCTAAAATGGCCTCTTCAAGAATGGTTACATCTCAGGACTTTGTAATGTTCTTGTATTGCATGGTTATAAAAGCACGTGAGGCACAAAAATATCAACATTATAAAGAAAAAGTAATCTGCAGTGTTGAAATCTATTAGTAAAGCAAAAGAATGTTTAGTTCCATCAATCAGAAAAGTCTACTATATGAACAGCTAACAGTCACACACCTGAGCTGGTGAAGTTGTTGTTCAGTGTTTTAAGCAACTAGACTATCTGTACCAAACAACTGGTAAAGATATAAAAACAGTAAATGTAGTATAAAACATAATCAGTGGCCCAGCATGGGATAAAAACTTAAACAGAATTAAAAAGGCTAATAGTCTTTAAAAAATTAAAAATATTTGTAAGGTGGACAGTGTTACCATCTCCAGTGACATTGTCCAATGTCTAAAATGGTGCTATTACTCATGGTCTTAATGGCAACAGAACAATAAAATGTGGGCCACTGTGACCTGAGCGTCATTGGTGCATCAGTCCCAGATAAAAGAAAACGATGAGTTAAAAGACTGTAACCAATGTGTATCCGAGTTAGGATAACTTCCTCCTTTTGATCCTTATGGAAACAAGATGGCCAAAGTCTAAAAGGAGGTTTTATCTTGAAAAGCTTTTTATCATGTTTCTCAATCCAAGTCAACTGCAAACTGGTATGGAGCCAAGCCTTGAATAAAGACCATAATCCATGTATGGAACAGGCACAGCAGTGATAGCCCCAGAGCAAACAGACTTAGTTGTGGTGTCAGCAAGCTTGTTCCCAAGAATACTAATGTGGCCTGGTATCCAGATAAACTGGATAAAAGTAGATGATAGATAATGATAAATGTGCCAGGTAGTTTTGAATATCAATGAGAACAGGGTGTGAACTAACAAGAAGTAATTCCAGGGCCAGTAGAGAACTAAGTGAATTGGTATAAATAGTACAATTCATGTACTACATGGCTTTTACGTGATTGAGGTCAAGACAAATGACATACAATTTGGCAGTGAAAACAGAAACTGTAGAAGGGATCCTGTGTGCAACTACCAAGCCACAGCAAACCATGGCAGACTCCAGAGTCACCTGATTCTGAACCATCTATATAAATGAGAATGGAAATATGGTTCAAAAGATGTTTGGCAAATAGAAGACAGTACTACCAATTGGGAGCATCCATCTTCTTTGGATGAATCAAAGAAATGTCCTACTTGTGGATGGTAAATGGTCATGGTGGGATGGGCTGATCTGTGGATACAGCCATGTCATCCAAGGATAGACCCAATTCAGCCAGCTATGCTTGGATATTTAGGCCAAAAGGAACAATGGCAGATCATCTATTCTGAAAAAGCATGTCCCACTGAGGAAGTAAAACACAACCCCAAGTGGGATGCTGTGGTAAAGATCAAAGTTTGAAGCATACAGTAAAAAAGTTGCAAATAGCAAAGATGTAGAGGAGGTTCATGAAACACAGTGTATAAATTGGACAGGAGAAGTGCAGAAAGCCCACATGCAGAGCCAAAGCCCCAAATAGTGAATGGTCCAACATCCTCGAGGCCAAGGTTCTAAGAGAGCTATAGACCAGAGACCCATAGTCCAATTTTGATTGAATGAGGACACAATAGACCTTTAGCATAAAACATTGACCTGCTCCCCAAGAGGTGTAAAAAGGGATACAGAGAAAGTTCAGTGCTCTTGTATACTTGTTGTGTGAAATAAATGTCAGCTTATTGTCAAACATGAGCCCTAAGAAGACTAACTCAGGTACCTAGGGAAGCACAACTTCTCCAAGACAGAGCTTGAGATTGGGTTGAATACCACATCGCTGGCAAAAGTGCTTGATTGATTGATTGATTTAGTGTTTTATGGCACAAAGCAGCGAGGCTATCTGCGCCAGACATTCGGTAAAAATGTAAAAAAAAATAAATAAATGTAGTAATAGACATAAATGGAAATGAAGGTAAAACAAAAAAGTATAAAACCAATGTTGACACCTAGTCTACAATGTTAAGATAGAAGGCAGAGTATAAGAAGTTGTAAGGTATTTACTCTAGCAAAAAGGTAATGATCATAACCTGACTAACAGGTAAGTTCAAGAACCACCGTCAGTCACCTGAAGTTGATCTTTCCAGTCCTGGTTCTGGGTTATGTGTCATAGCAACCAGTATCAAAATGTAAAAGAATAGAAGTTTTAAAAGATACATAGCAAAATTGTAACAATGAGTAGCCAAATGTCCAGTAAAAAGATAAAGTCAAGTAAATGTAGTAAAATTTGTAAAAGTAAATGAAGGTAAAAACAAAACAGCAATTAAAACAGAAAATGGTGTAAAAACCAATGGTGACATCTAGTCTTCAAAGTTGTAAAATATTTACTCTAGCAAAATGGTAATGATCATAACCCGCCAGGAAGACAAACAGGTAAGTTCAAGAACCACCGTCAATCACCTGAAGTTGGCCTTTCCAGTCCTGGTTCCGGGTTATGTGTCATAGCAGCTATTATCAAAATGTAAAAGAATAAAAGTTTTAAAAGACACTCCATAAAATCGTAATAATGAGTAGCCAAATGTCCAGTAAAAGATAAAAGTCAAATAAATGGAGTAAAATTTGTAAAAGTAATTGAAGATAAAAGCAAAACGGCAATTAAAACAGAAAATGGTGTAAAAACCAATGTTGACATCCAGTCAACAAAGTTATAAAGAACTACCTGTAGCAGAATGGTAATGATCATAACCGGCCAGGAAGACTAACAGGTAAGTATAAAAACCACTGTCAGTCACCTGAAGTTGGTCTTTCCAGTCCTGGTTCTGGGTTATGAGTCAATATGGCCAGTACTAAAAAGTTAAGTAGTAAAAGTGTGAAATGATATGCAGCAAAAGTATAATAACAACTCGCCAGGACGACTAACGAGTAGTTCAAACGGATAGTTCAAACAGTAGCGTTAGTCACCTGAAGTTGGCCTTTCCAGTCCTGGTGTCGAGTTATTTAATGTTCTGGCCATTGTCCAATGTCAAATTGAAGGAGAGAGATTAAAACTATAAAAAAGGAACCACAATTAAAAAGGTGTAATGAATAAATATGCAACACTTAAATGAGATTAAAAAGATTAATGGCCATTAAAAATTAAAAACATTATCAAGGTGGACAGAGTCACCATCACCAATAACTCTGTCCAATGTTACAGACTGACCCTGGGAAAAATATGTTTAAAATATTGCCGTCGTTGAGAATTGTAACGATGGCAAAAAAGTAAAACGTGGCTGATAGTGATTTGAATGTTACACAAACTACACATTGGTGCATCAGTTCCAGATAAAAGAAAATGATGAGTTAAAAAAACTGTGACCAATGCGTAGCCTAGTGAGAACAACTTCCTCCTTCCGAACTTTACAGAAGCTAGATGGCCAAAGTCCAATTTTGGGTTTGATTTGAAAAAGTTTGTTGTCACATTGCTCACTCCAAGTGGACTGCCAGCTGGCACGGATTTTGGAGAGCCAGCAAGTCCCTCTAGTTCCTTTTGAATAAAAAAAGGGGACATTTGCCCTAAAGGTTTTTCCAAAAGTGAATGTAATATAAGAAAATGAGGTACGTGTGTTACTGATGTTGAAGATTGCTGTTCTGAGTATTCAAGACGTGGTCGCTTACCCATTGACTGTTTTTTTACAATTTTATTTAAATTTTTTAGAGGATCCATAGGAAAAAGAAAAAATTTCGGTACCCACTGACCCCACCCAACATGGAGCCCTACAAGGGGATGCACTACGAAGTCACACAAGGACAATGCAGCAACGCCAGGGTTTCGTGAGCACTATACCCAAACACCAGCATCAGGCACAATGTCCACAACACCCGTTGAGAACTTCCAACACTGGTACTTGGTTGACTCTAGCCCAAGTGGACCAGCCGATTGACCCAAGGGGGGCCACCCAAAGGCCGCCCGTCTACAGGAATTCGAGGCCAAAGTGGTGTGTTAGGGTTGGACCCCTCAACCACCAGGATCCTCTCCTCCCCTTCACGGGTCGCCATGCATGGCAAACACGTGGGTGGATGTTTAGATCCCAGAGAAGGTAACCAGATAGAACAGAACCTTTCCCAGGAGGTCCCCTCACCACGTACAGGAATCCACACCGAGGGGGGCAAAAGTGCACGAAAATAGTTTGAGAGAGAAAATGTAAAATTGTTTGCTGTGGTCCACTTCAATAAATGGTTGAGGGCAGTCTGTAGCTGCCACTCAATAAACCTTCTGTTTGACAAGATGTTAAAGTCATCGACATCAAGTTCATTTGCTACTGTAGGGAGTTGTCCAATAACTACATTAATGAAAATTAACTACACTATCATGAAAAGTGTGACACTCAAGACATAGCCCTGAGGGATTCCAAGTTCCTATGGGAAAGAACAGTAAAGAGCTGAACCCACATGAACTTGGAATCACCAGTCCAATAAAAAATTTTGAAAGTCTGCAAATGACCACATAACCTATACGAGTGGAGATCTTTCACAAAATGCCATACCTCCATGTAGTATAATAAGCTTTCTCAAGATAATAAAAAAAACAGAAACAACATGTTGTCACTTAAGAAAGGCCTCACTGATTGACATTTCAAGTTGACAGGTGATTTATGGTGGAGTGCTATTGTTGAAATCCATAATGGGTGGGTAAAAGGAGATTGTTTGATTTGAGAAACCAAACAAAATGAGCATTAACCATCCTCTCTAAGATCCTACAGAGACAGCTTGTCAAAGCAATTGGACAGTAGTTTGAAGTAATCTTGAATTCCTCCCTGGAATTGGAAAAAAGGGAGGACAATAGTCTGGCACCAGCAATCAGGAAAAACTCTCCTGCCAGATCCTGTTAAAAACAACCAGAAGAGAAGCAAGAGAGACATGGTGCAGCATCTCACAGTGAACATCATCAGGTCCAATTGATGTACCACTGGACAAATGATCAGGTCCAATTGATGTACCACTGGACAAATGAAGAGCAAGCTTAAGTTCCATCAATGTAAATGGTCAATTATAGTCATAGACACGACCAGCCTAAAAGGAAAGGAAAGAGGCAGTCATTCTGCCTGTGTCTTGATGGCTAAGAAGATGGGAATAAAGCAGAAGTATTAAATGCACAAGAAAAGCTTTTGCTGAAAGCATCAACAGCTTCCTAGCCATCAAAGAGCAAGATCAAAAGGGAAGCAGAAGTATACTGCCTACTGACCTTCCAAATCTTATCCCACATGATTTTGGAACTGGTGGTAGAAGAGATGTTAGTTTTGTACTTAATAATCTCACATTCCTTCTGGCTTTGATTTTTTACCTGCTGACCACGTGCAAGAGATTGCTGAAACATGATGCAGTTTAAAAGTGTAGAGTATTTACAAAAGGTATCCCAGGCCAGTTTCTGAGCCTTCCGTGCCATGTGGCAGGAAAGATTCTACCATGGACAATGATATTGTGGAAAATGTGTTGATGTTCTAGGAATACATTGAGCAGCTTTGTGGATAATACAGTTAGTTACTGCTGCCACACAGTCCTCTATCAAAGGCTTACAGACAACAGCAGGATCAAGATTTGAGAGAGCAGTGAAAGAGGGCCAGTTGCCCTGGTCCAGCTTCTATGGAGGCATGCAGGTTGGGTGTATCATGGCCAGTCTCTCTCAAATGATAGGAAAATTATCGCTGCCCCATGGGTCACTGTATCAAAGTGACCATTTCTATTTATTTGGAGGGCAACTAGGCAGAAAGCCCTATTGTTTTTCACCACTTTTTTTTTTTCTTTATTGGAAGGAGGTCTATTGACCTCCATAGATCCTACCTTGGATCAAGTAGGCAGGTCTCTGTCTGTGGACAAAGATTTCAGTGACTGAAGGCATGAATGAATAATTGTTTTGCATCTAGAGGCCAGAGAAGGAGATACATCACAGGAAATGCCCAAACCTGGAGCTAAAGGAAGTGGATCTGGGGAGCTACTGGAAAGAGTGTTGGGGACAGAGGTGGGAGTAGACGTAGATTTGTCAACTCTCTTAATCATGGAGGGCAAAAGTCTTTTCATATGCTTTGCAAATGACACTGTTGGAGGTACGGAGAGATTTGTCTGTACTCTCACTGCAGCAGTGGAATGGAGTGCATCAATACATGTCTAAGATGGAATGGTAGCCAATAACTTCCAAACCTCTAGGTAGGAGATATTGTTCAGTCTTCAAACACTGTACCTCTTTCTCCTCCACCCACTTAGGGCATGAACTGGAGTAAGAGGGGTGTGAACCACTACAGTTAATGCAGCATGGTTCCAGTTCACACTTGCAGTCATCATGTTACTTGCTACTACAACAAGCACATGTTAAAGAACTACATCATGATGTCTTTGAGTGACTCAACCTTCTCTGATCCTGGAAACATCTGAGAAGGTTGAGGATGCATGGCTGTACCTTACAGTTCATATAATCTGCCTTGACTGTGGTGATGTAAATGTCAAAATCAGAACATTAGTAGGTAGCATAATTCGGTTTTTGTGAGTGAAGATTTGGTGCAATGCAAAAACACCTTGGCTGGAAAAAGTAGGGAGGATCTCTGAGACGGGTATGTTCTTCAAGCACCCCTCAACAATAACTTTTTAAGGAAATCAAGGTAGCATGGGGAGTGACCTCAATGGGTATATTCCCAATGCTTTTCAAACTCAGGAGGAGTTTGGTGTATTGTGGTGAAGATGTTTCACCCAAAATGTCTCCAGATTGTCACTTTCTTACTGATTTCAGAGAGCCAGCAAGCCCCTCTAATCCCTTTTGAATAAAAAGGGAGATATCTGCCATAAGGATTTCTCAGATAGTGAGAGCAAAATGAGAAATCTAGGTACAGAAACTGACTACGACAGTGACTGTTGAACATTTCAGTGCCTACTGTCCCCAACCACCATGGAGCCCTATGAGAAGATGCATTGCAATAGCAAACAAGGACACTGCAGCAATGTCAGGGTTTCACGAATACTATATCCAAACACCAGCATCAGACACAATGTTCACAACACTTGTTGAGAATGTCCAACACTAGTACTTTGTTGACCCTAGCCCAAGCAGACCAGCCAATTGATCCCTGGAAGGGGGGTGGTCACTCAAAGATTGCCCATCTATAGGAATTCAAGGCCAAAGTGGTGTATTAGGGTTGCACCCTTCAACCATCAGGATCCTCTCCTCTCCTTCATAGGTTGCCATGTAAGACAAACGTGGGTGAATGTTCAGACCCCAGAGTAGGTAAACTTAAAGTACAGAACCTCCTCTGAGAGGTCCCCTCACCACATACTGGAATTCATCTGTTGAGAAGTTGAGAGGGAGAGACTGGGCAGAAAATTTAAAAGCAAGTCTGTAGCAGCTAAAGTAGGAACCTGTTTTGTAATGTGAACTCACTAAATTTAAGTCTACAAAAGAGACACTTCTATCAAAGCACATAGCCAAAGAGAAGTTTTATTATAGAGAACTATATGACCATAACCTGGCATGTGACAAATGAAAGAATGGTATCACACTGGCATGCTTACTTAAGCATGTACAAAAATGTATTAGTATTCTGTCAGTGACATTTCAAAAATGGTACAGAGTTATTGTTATGAACAATTGTTTAAAAGATTTATGGTGATTATAGGTTACAAGCTAAAAATCCATAGGCTCTAAAAATACTTCAGTTTAAAATCTTTATACTGTCAAGCTAATGTTCTGGCTCCATTATACTGCAAGAAAATACCATTTTTGTAGTAACTAGACCTCAATGAAGTATGATTCCAACAAAACAAAAGCCACATATCAAAGTAAAGATACCAGTAACTCTGAATTATGCAAGAAGAAACAATAATCAATGATATGCCATTTGCAGAGACCTCTAATAGTCTTTTGTCGAGCCAGGCTATTAGTGGAATTTGCTAACTGATAATCATGAATACGAATTCATTAATAGATTACATTAAAATAATATATTTTCAGCTTGTTTTGAAAGGCATTTTCAACAACTGTTTAATATGATGGACACATTTATGTATAGAGATTGCAGAATTAAGTTACTTTTTAAATTCTAAACTTTCATACATAAAGATGTATATGTAATGTAAAACTAGTAAAAAAGCTTGAAATATAATTAATGCTCTACAAATTTCACAAAACTACTCTACTAAAACTAATTCTTCATAAAAATTAATTATCCTTGTATTTCATGTGACAAAATAGTAAAGTTTCTTGGCAGTGTGTGATAGATAATGCATAATTTAATGAAAACAAATTCCCTCTGATCAAGTACAAAAACAAAAAAAAACCAGTACACATTTGTTATTTCAGAAGAAAACTTGTGATGATAGAATATTCCCATCTTTCAGAGATTAAAATGATTTACAGAGTAGAAATTGAAACATTAATAGAGAAAATAAAGAATAATATCTTGCCATAACTTCTCTTATTAAAACTCTCTTACCCTGAGCAATAATGGTTATCTTTGTAGCTAGTAATAAGTAAGAAATACATATAAAATTAAAAAAATACAGTATTGCTATGCATAAACAAGGTGAATATGAAACCAGTGGCGCCACCACACTCAGATTCTTGAGTTGTATGCTAGCAGAATGCATGCACATTTTCCCATATAATCATACCACAAAAAGTAATAATGACTTCTATGTGGTCCCATAGTCAATGCCATTATTTATTGGTAAATGGTAGACCAAGAGTTAGTGTGGGTGCTTCTGGCCAACAGACTTCTTTCTGATCACATTTCAAAATTAGAGACCATGGTAGAAAGTCATGACAACTTTGTCATACCTCAAAACCAAAGAAACAAATGTACTGCTCCCACAACCAAAAGGACAAGCGTGGTTAGTGGCAATGGAAATGAAATACGTAAACCTGAAACATTAGACAACCATCCTATAACCTGTCCTTGCTAGCCTGAAGCAGAACACACTTGAATGTCCTTGCTAGCCTGACTTGAATTGGAAATAATAACGATGAAAAATCATAATGACAATATTTTCATTATCAGTAAGAACAATCTAAAATAGGAATAACCATGATCTCTAATTTTGATCATTTTTATCATATTAATTGATTTACTCATAAGTTCATTTAATCATTTATTTTATATGGCATTAACCAATGGAATAAATGCTACAAATAAATCAGTTAATTGAGTTAATCACCAAGTTTTAGTCTTTTGTACCTTGAGTTATTACAATAAACCTTGAAAGGTATTTTCCATGCACAACTCAAAGACTTTGGAAGGTATGTGAGGAACAGAGCTAACACTGAACTCAGTGTACTGTTCAAAAACCTTCTGCAACTGACCAATTAGCAGACAATAAAGACAGTTACAAAAATCACAGAAAAATCACTCTAAGGTCTAGGTAAACATCCTTGTATTGTTGTCAGAAGTTACAAGTAATGTAAAGGATCAAACAGAGAGGCCCTTCAACTTGATATTGTTTTTTTTTAACATAGATAATACTTTGTTTAATGAAAATACATTATATGTAAGAGGAACATTAAAGACATGAAATGCTGTATGTGGTCAACATTTTAGTAATACATTTCTCTTGACAGCAATCATAATCAGATCTTTGTATATGTACAAGGATGTTATTTTGTACGGAACTGAAAATTTCTAGTACAAATTCTTAAACCTGAATTTTATAAATAAAATGTAGTTAAATGTATCTGTGTTGTACACGAGTGAAAAACACTTAGAATGATCATTAATATTTGGTTTTCTAATTAAGATAAAGTATATGCAATTGTGGGTATGTAAAAGAGTTTTACTTTGAGATCCTTTGTTATTAATATGATACATATATCAAAATATAAAGAACAAGGTATTCTGAAAAAACTCAACAATGACCTAGATTTTAAAAACTGCATTCTAATGTTAAAACACATCAGTTCATGCTCATAAAGTACAGGACACTTTTCTGCATGTATAGAATATTATTTTCTAAAGAAGACAATTATAACTGTAATTATACATGTGTAAGATTCCATTACTGATTGCATGGATACAGTAAACATGGTGTCACAAACGACTTTGATAGGTTCAACTTAAAAAGTGTGTTAGCTAAATATCTTTTTAGTTATTACTCAAAATGTGGCTCATTGTATAAGAAGTTTTTAGCAGTGTTTTAACTATATTAAGAGTAGGTAGAAAATACTGCATTGTTGAATAATAGCAATTAAAACCATAGTATACCTGAATCTCAGTCCTGTAGAAGAATTATCTACGGGTAGCAATGTATGGAAAGCTTAAATGGACATACCCCAAGGTGTAGAGTTGACAGGACACAACAGGCCACATGCAGCCAGCCAACTCCAGACCAAAACCAAGTGGCACTGAGAACAGAACTTCTGACTCGTGGTAGGAGGAGGATCCACACCATCTTCATCTCAGGTTAAGCAGAACAAAATCATGTACTGTGCAAATCAATCTACAAAACATGCACATGTTTACAAATCCCACAGCCTGCCACACATCTGGGAGGCAAAATCCAAATGACAGTAGAATGAGATATGTCATTGTGGCAAGTCACATCAAACCCAATCAGACTGTCATACAACTGAGAAACACCAACCACAGGCAATGAAAATTCCTGGAGGTGGAGTGTGAAAGGAAGAACAGTTATCAATATTATCCTCCTGAAACAAATGCATAGAAGCTGAAATGCAACACCAACCTCTGAATCTCACTGCACAGAAGTCTAGTACCTCTAGAAATATAAATCAAACATGCCCATTGAATTGAACTATACAGAGCTGGGTGCAACATCAATCTCCAGAGCCTATTGCACAAAGGTGGAAATCCTTAGGCAAAGTGAGTGAAGAAGAGGAAACATAACCAAGATATATGTGAGGATTTATGTTTATTTGTCCAGCTCAAATCCAAAACCACTCACTGAGAACTGACATCCAGGATGGTAGGATGAGGGATCCCAATAAGAGAGGTGAACTGCAATGTAATGGATCTATTCCAAGCAACATCATCTCCAGCTGGGACCACACAGAAGATAGAGTGCAACTCTACATTCAGGGTACAACCACACAGAAGTGAATCACCTCTAGAAATATACAGTAATTGCACCCTCTGGATAGAACTATACAAATCATCAACATCCAGAACCCTTCACAGAGGTGGAACACCTGACAGGATGACCACATGCCATGTACACCAACAGAAAACCACCACCATATTCTCTACTGAATGGAAATGAACATGTTCAGGAAGACTCTTTCATGGTCCATCATCTCAGTGGCTCAGAACTGGAAAGTGGCTAGGACTCCGATATTTCACTAGAAGAACAACAGGTATAAAATGCAGCAAGGAGTCCAAAGGAATACTTACTCTAGAGACAGTGCAATGGATGATCATGAGAACCCTATTGTGAAAAGCAGACTGCCACTGATTTAGTCACTCACAATAACAGCAGGGATGGGTAGCTATCCCTTTCCAGTTTTATCCATGGGTTAGTACAGTCAAAAACAGGCATATGTATGAAGTAAATTTGTTGCAAGGAAAAACCTACTAGCAATCTGGTGGAACACCCCATCTGAAAAGTGTGAATTATATATAGGTCGTGATATACAACATAGATGAAATTTGTTTACAACAGATCACTGTGTAAAAAGAAGTTAGTTACAGTTTGGTAGAATTGAATAGAGGAAGTCACATGCATCAGAAGGGTGTGTTGCACTTATATTGGTAAAGAGTTCAACTCACTGTTAAAAGCACAGACATTCCCCCCCACATTTATTTTCTTAAGGCAGTTAAGCAGTATGGGAAACACTAGTACTACTAACACTATGGTTAGAATGCTGTTTGTTTTGTTTTTTAACCAAAAACATTATTTTTATCTGATACAAGTACATATGTATATAATAAAACTTAAAGGTAAAATACAAGTGCTCAAAACTACAATAGAAGGATACTTAGTAACCAACTTACTTTTCTCATAAGTGAATTTTAAATTTCATTAAAGTCAATCTGATTAACCTACAACACAGTTGTCTTCTTGTAATTTGATTTCATTTGTTTAGAATAAATTTTTATATATAATTTTTGAAGATTCTCATTTTAAAACACCCAATGTTTATCTTTATTTTCTATAACATATGTAGACTACAGTAAAAAGTTTAAAACAGTGGTGATCAGTATCTGAGTGTTCAGTTGTTATGTATCTAATATTGAAAGCCATTTCCACCCATATTTTTAAAGCATTTTCTTATTTTTCATTAATGAGTTGGTACAGAGAGTTAAAAAGTGGAGACGAGCAAATTTGAGAAATTAGAAAAAAAAAAGGTTTTAAATAAAAGTATGCATTATTCCTAAAAAGGGATTACACTAACAGGGAAGATCCAACCAAAATGGCTTACTAAAGACAAGGCAGGAAATACGTACCATAAATTTAATACATTTAAACTGGCAGACAGAACAAAAAATATACAGATATAGGAAACATAAGGATATGGCTAAAAATAATAACTAGGAAATCAAGAAAAGAGTTTGTGAGAAATAACTACCTGATAATGCTAAAATTAATAACAGTTGATTTAAAGTATGCTAAAGATATGCAATAGGTATGTTAATAGCTAGGTTTTTATGGTAAAATAATGTTGTTGATGTCATGAATATGTTAATTTTGTGATTTTACAACAAAGAATGCTAATAATTTTATCCTCAGTAGTCCATGTGAAGTATTTAAATTAACCTGGATTATGTAAAGATATTAATTCCTTGCTGGCATTATAAGCAAAACAATTAGAAATACCAACAGGACTATACAGTCTTTCCCCCATGACTTCAAAGTAAACCAAAGATTACTCACATATATGAACCTCTCCCCTCATTTTTGAGAGGTCAATAGACAGAAGTCTGAGGATTGAAGAGTTGATAAAACTACTACTGTTTTAAATGGAGGTAAGAAATATTGCCCTACAAGTTACAGTGTGAAAAATGTCTGTATTTTAATGAATGAAACACTGGAAAATCAATTAATGAAATGAGGCATCATAAAACAGAGACAACAAGAAATCCTGTTACTCAGTTAACTTTTTTGTTGTTGATGGTCTTAGTTGTTATCTGGATAGTGAAGAAAAAGTTTGGACATAAAATATTTCAGTTTTCAAAAACTTTTTGATTAGGTGTCGTAGAAAAAAAATAAGACAATCACGATAGTGAAGGTTGGATTGTTTTTTGTTTTGAATTTCGCACAAAGCTACTCGAGGGCTATCTGCACTAGCCATCCCTAATTTAGCAGTATAAGACTAGATGGAAGGCAGCTAGTCATTACCACCCACCGCCAACTCTTGGGCTACCCTTTTACCAATGAATAGTGAAATTAGCAGTCACATTATAATGCCCCCATGGCTGAAAGGGTGAGCATGTTTGGTGTGACAGGGATTCAAACCTGCGACCCTCAGATTACGGGTGAAACGCCTTAACCCACCTGGCCATGCTGGGCCTGGTGAGGGTTGGAAAGAGGCTACTTAAATGAATTGTACAGTGGTTGGGTGAGAGAAAGCAAAGTCATTATAGATGTCAAACTTAATCTTTGCTATTAGTAGTACATCTTAGAGGTCTGTGTTTGGATACTTGCTTTTTCTTTCTTACATTAATGTAACTGAAACACAGGATTTTAGGATTATTGATAAATATGTTTATAACAAATCTAAGCAGGCATTTCTTTCTTTACACAAGTCATTAGCTAGGGCTCACTTAGAATATTGTGTACAGTTTCAGTCTTCCTATGTAATAAAGAATAATGACTTACTGGAGGGTGTTTTTCTTATGGGAATATGTTAAGATCTCTTATTTACTCTTAAAAAAAATGGTTAAGATGTGAGGTTAATTATATTTACAAGATTATTCAAGTGATTATTATGTTTTCTTTTATGCTGTGTTCTTGAGTCAACAAGACAATAGGAGCAAAGTTTAGGATCAGAAAAAGATAGGTCATGCTTCAGTAAAGATAATTTTATTTTTCTAACACAGTGATTAGCCTAAGGAATGAGCTGCCATTGGCAATAGTCTAGGTGGCCTCTCAAACAGGATTAAGAGAAATACTGATGATTTTCTAAAAAAATAAAAGTTTAAATTTGTGCTTTTTCCTTCTCATGGATGGATCTGTAGAAACAACTTGAAAAACTAAACTATCCCTTTATGATTTTATATAATATTACGTAATGATTATTTTCACATAGGGGAAATTTTTAAACACATATTATTAAAATTTAAATATGAGATTACTATGTAAAAATAAAGTCCAAGACTATGATATTCCCAGTTTTATTTTTTTCATGCCATAAGCAGAAAATTGAGAGTTTGTGCATGTTGTGAAACACCAAACATATAATATATACTCCACTTCTATATGAAGCCTATTCTTATTCTTAGAATTTTCTCCTCTCCATTATTACTGATGAGGGGTAAAACTCCCTAAAACAGGTATAACTCAGTAACAAGTGGTAAACCAAATGACAGATGGGTTTCACATCTATTTTTTTAGTTCTTTAAAATAATGTAAATGATTTGTGTGGTTTTTGTTTAAGAGGGCTTAAAACATTCTCCACAATGTAAATGTATGTTGTTTAGATACATTTTTATTTAAAAAATATGCAGAATTATTGGCTTTCAAGTGCAGCTTTTAAGATAAAAAGAATCTGTAAAACATATTCTAAACAGATAAAACCAGTATGAGACAAATAATAAGCAATAGTTGCAGTCAATTATGTCTAAATTGTTATTGCACACATTTTTCCACTTTTGCACACATTATTATGGAAATATTAATTTGAACTCAATATATTCAAAATGGATAAAGGATTTCCTAACTTTTTCACAAGTTTGCTGCTTACATTTTATAAAACAATAATAGTTTAAAATAAATCTAACAAATAACAGGGAAAAAAATACTTTCAATCATACCTGCTGAAATAGATGCTTTTTTAGGAATATAATATTTTTTTAAAAACATTTTACCAATAAAATACGTAAATTTTGTATGAAACACATAGATTTTAAGGTAAAACTATGGATTGAGTTCATCACAGTCTAGGCCAATTCTAGACGTTAAAATAAATAACACTGATATTGACTTATAATAAATTAACACCAGTAAATACAATTTCAGTTACCTTTATCATACTATCAATATCCTACCAATAAATTGAGTAGAATAGATGAATGTGACAATAACTTGCGATGCAACCTTAGTGCTGGCTCACTAACAATGACGGTGTTCTCTGCCAATGGCACTCTGCTTTAGACTACTACTAGTTATAACTTATAGTAACATCATGCCATCGGTTACGTGGTCACTTTTTTCATAAAAGAGCTTTCAATAAATAAAAAAGGTTTATGAATAAAATTTCGGCTGAATATTTCAAACATAACTTACCGCAGCTGACATTATTTCATTTTTTCTTATTAACTTTAACGTTGACCATGGTGTTTTCGATGCCACCTACACCCTTCCATTTTGCCTTTGACACTCAGCCTCTCACCTCTCTCAGTCTGTTTCATTGGTCCAGACTCCTGCTACCAAGGTACACCAATAGGTAGCGTTTGCGATGAGAAAACAAAACTGAAACTTCTTTAAAAAAAACTGAGAGCAAGATTGCGTTGCACAATGATGTGAGTTTTCGTGTGGTAGTTGTACATTTAATTTAAACTTTAACTGATCATCTCATCATTACAAAAAAAGGAAACCAGTATTGGCGTTTATGTAAAGGCTATCATTAAGATATAACTTTTAAAATTTTTGGAACCAAAAAAAGTCCAATTAAAATTACTTTACGTGTAAGAACTTAGGCCTATCAGTATCAATTAGTGAGTTACGTTTTTTATCATATTCTTTAGACTGTTACGATTTTTCAAACTGTGTTATTATTATGATAGGTATTTCAAAGTTTCACAGTTATAAGAACATAGACGTATGAATTACATTTACATTAATCTTATTAAGACCACTAATTTTATTTTGTATTAAGAGATAATTCTTATAGCTAGCCAATACAAGCACCATTTATCGATCATATTTTTCACACTGTATTACGATAGATTCCTCACAAATGAATTTTGAAATTTACTGCTAAAAAAAGTAAAAAAAAAATCAAAATTCAACAACTTACCATCACCAAATATAACACAAATAGTACTATCAGTATTACCCATGCTACTTATAATAAGCATTTCCTTATATTTCTAATATTGAGATCAAACTTGTCACATAATTTATAAATAATAAGTGAATTTCTAAGGAATTCTATTAATAATAAGTAGTGCCCAAATGAACTAAAATGCCCAGTAGCTCACCTGCTGTATTGCCCAATCTCAATAATTTTATTGTCAATTTGACAGAGATTCTGTGAACACAGACCACTAAAAGGTTCTTAGACCCAATCATGCACTGGTTGTTCATGAGCTACATTATATATTGTTGATTTTCAATTAAACAACGATATTTGAAAATTGTATAATGACTTTTGGTCTAATGTTTTTAACATTTATAAACGTGATTTTTAAAAATACTTTAGGTATTATACACCTATGTAACAAGTGAAATGATGTTTATACGTGTCTTTTTGATCTAGTTCTTCATAGGAAGATCACAGATTTTGAACTTTGGCTGATGACTTCTTTTGCTTTTATTCAGAACTATAAAGCAGATTGAGTAGGGTTAGGTTTCTCTAAGTAGTAATGCATACATGACTATCAATCCTCTGGCTATGGTATGAAACAGAAAAAACTGGTAGAAGTGTGCCCCAATTATGGCTAAGTCTTGTAACCCAAATGAATCTCATGGGAACATCATAAAGTCTAGGACTTTTTTAAATGTTATCAAGTATCCCTAATAATGTCAATATACAGTGATTATGGATGAACATTAAAAATAATTACAACAAAAACTTGGAAACAAATGTCTTCGCATACCTCAATAAGGCAAAAAATTCAGTAGAAAAGAGATTTTGTACAACTTAAGAAAGAGTTAATGAGGGTTTTTCAAGACTTGCATAATTTACACTTTGGACACATCATGCAGCATTGAAAAGCCAGATAACAAGGTGGCTTCAGATATACACTTCACCACTGAGCAGAACCATGAAAATGCTAGTGTAATATCATGAATACTTTGTATTACCAAAAAATGAACTGCCAAAAGAAGAAAACATAAGATAATAAAGATAACTAACTTGAAAGATAACAGAGCAAAATCCAAAAAGGGACATCCACAAATAATGAAGAAATAAGATGGTCAGACAGTTGACTGCAAGATGCCTGGACAAACGATAGTGGTACCATGCCTGTTATTTAGTGGATAATTAATAAAGCAGAATAACACTTGTGCCAAAAATGCAGCTTATTACAGCTCAAAGATAATTGTGTATTAGGCATAGCAGGATTCATTATGCATACAAGAATGCTTGTTATATCAAAAATAGTAAAGTACATGTGTACCAAGTTTAAACTTCATGTAGTATTTTCATAGTTCACTAAAAACACTCTTTTACTTTCACAACCATCAAAGACCTGGACACTTAGGTGTTAAGGAAACACTAAAGAGGATAAGAGAAAGATGGAATATTCAGAGTAACATTGGAAAGAAATGTATCTTGGTGATGATGAACCATTTTATCAAGTAACTGAAGGCATATACTGTTTTTAACCAGGAATTATAGCAATGAAGCTTCTACTCCCACTTATGAGTGGCTTGACATAGTCAAGTGATTAAGGCACTCAACTCATAATCTGAGGGCCGCAGGTTTGAATCCCCATCATACTAAACGTGCTCGCCCTTTCAGCTGTGGGGGTGTTATAATGTGACAGTCAGTCCCACTATTCATTGGTAAAAGAGTAGCCCAAGAGTTGGTGGTGCCTTCTGTCTAGTCTTACACTGCTAAATTAGGTATGGCTAGTGCAGATAGCTCTCAAGTAGCTTTGCGAGAAATTCAAAACCAAACCAAACCCACTCATGAGTTAAGAAATAATGATACATGAAGCTACAGGCAATACCACAGTCATTTATATATGGAAGTGAACTGAAAGTGTTATTGTACTTGCATACTGAAAACCATCATTCAGCACTGTTAAATAGAATATGAAGGGAAACTGAAGAACACTGTTGATACTAAACATGACATCATTAAGTAAACTTTAAACCAGTTAGTGATAAGATAACATTTATGTTGCTGTATAAATATTGATTGTACCAGATTTCATCATGGTAAGAGTGATCTTTGAAGTCAAGTAGATTTTAGGAAGGACTCTATGGCATAGTGAAACAAATCAATGATATACCCACAGTCTAAGCCAAAGTTAAATTGCTGTGATAGCTTTTGGAAGTGCATTAGGCAGAAAATGGCCATTATTTTCAAAAAACGTCTTTACCAGAGGTGAATCAATTCCCTGAAAAACCTAAGGTTTCTGTCAAAACTACTTCAAACATATTGCAAGAAGTGGAGCGACTAGTGGGTTTTCTTAACCATCTATCTACTTGAAGACAACTCTCCCACTGGTAAAACAGCACATGCTCATAAAGGACAAGAAGTTTTCCTCTTTTCATACCATAAGCCCCAGGAAACCACCAATCAGATTTTGTAACAGGATAGATAATTAGGGAGAAAAAATGTTTTGTTAAGACCATCAACTGGATTAGGGGTCACGCTCTGAACCACTGTCTCTTCAAGTTGCTTTGTGAAGATTTTAGAAATGAGCATTCAGTTTTGTTTTACCACACAGAAGTCAGCTGGCTGTCACGTGGGAGAGCTTAAACTTGCTTCTTTGAACTGTGAGAAGAAGTCAAAACTTTTCTGAAGGAACGTGACTATGATCTGCCCTGAGAAATAGAATCAGAAGAATTCAACCAAATGCTAGCCTATTTGAGTGATATATTCACTTGTATGAATGACCTGAGTGTATCTCTTCAAGGGAAAAACATAAACATATTGAAATGCTGTGAAAAGTTAAATGCTTTTAAAGAAAAGTTACATCTTTGGTGTCAATGAGTTAAAAGAGGGAATCTTTCAAATTTTCCATCACTAGAAGAAATGGTAGATGAGGATGAGTCCATGTGTGTGAAGAAATTGTGGATCATTTGGAATCAAAGTCATTCGATGGATATTTTGGAGGAGAACTGGAAACTTCTGAAGAATGGATTATGAATCCATACTCATTCAATTTGGATAATATGTCAGATGATGAAGAACTGAAGGAAGATCTCATTGAACTGCACACAAATCGAGTTCTTGAAATGCAGTTTGAAAGCAAAACTTTGGAACAATATTGGTGTTCGGCAGTGGACATGTTTCCAAGACTTTGTGAAAAATCACTAAATGTGCTCATCCCATTCGTGACGACATACTTATGTGACGACATACTTATGCGAGTTTGGTTTAGTGCTCTTTTGTCAATCAAGACAAAATCTAGAAATTGCTTGGGTGCACAGGCAGACTTGCGGATTGCTATAAGCAACAAAGTGCAACGCTTTGAGAAACACTTAAGAAATAAACAGTAACAAAAGATTCATTAAATTTAAGTTGGCTTATGAACATTTCAAATTCAAAGAAATTTCATTTCATGCATGGATGAAAAATTATTTTTTGTAGGCCATGTAGGGTTTATGTAACTTTTAGTTTGTTGTAATATTTTTTCTTTTCCAAATGTTTGTTTTTGTTTATATATCATTAAAAACTAATTATAAAAATTTATTTTGGCCACCTTCACCTTTATTCTTAAATAAATAATTACTGTGGAGGGTGCAAGAACATATTAAAATTTTTTAGGGGTGCGAAGCATAAAAAAAGTTGGGAACCACTGAATTACATAATGGTTATAAAGGCTATATTTATCAGTATTGATACTGTTAATTACCAAGTTTTGTATTGCTAGTTATGGAGGTTTAATGTAATATTGTTTTCTTTGTGTAATAGGTTTGTTCAAGGGATTACACAATTTATTGAGCAGGCAGTTTTATTACATACTTTTGTGTTAAGGTAGACATTTGTATAGATTGTTTGGTAGTATGTAATGAACATGTAGTTTAATGTGTGGAACTTTCATTTTGAAAATTTAGGAAATGACTTCAGTAATATGAATTATTACATTTGTTGATTTGATTACCAAGTTAGTGGATTTATTAGTATATCTGCATCTTCAGTTGTGTGCTACAGATGGAGTACTATAGAAATGAGAAAGTGGTATATGTTCAAGGAAAAATTAGCAAGTAAGTGAAATTGTATTAGCTTCTACTATGAACTTAGGCCTATCAGAAAACTTGTGTGATGCTAACTTGTAGTTTAAGAAAGGACTCTTTCATTATCATTACATGAGCTGAATTTGCATTATTCTATTTACAGAATAATTCTAAAGAACCCATATACCAATACAATGTTACAAAAACTATGGAGGTGTTTTACGTAAATAATGTGTCTCTATATTCCACAGTTGTTGAAAGTTCTTTTGCAAATTATGTGTATCATCCATAACTAAAGAGAAAATAATATGGATGTGTTTTACTGACATAGTTGTATTTTTAATCTTATAAAAATATAGTTATTTGAACAGTAATGATTCTATTAGGCCATTTAAGACACTATTTATGCATTAAGTTTCTGTGTATTGTTTTAAAATCGTAAAATTAAGATGGTTAATGCAGTGTATTGTAAGCATGAATTTATTTTCAAAAACTTACATATCCATGTGCAGTATAAAATAAGACTTGAAAAACACACATTTTGTTCCCAAAGGTATAAAGCATAAGTTAGCATCACAAAGATCTGATACTTAGGTATATCTTTATGGATGAGACTATCTTGATGTCACCTCTTTCCTGTATCATTTGTTCTTGTGCAACAATAGCTGTCTTTAACCATGAAGAGATTGGTACACACAGAAACTGACTTCATAAGATGTACGTTCTACTGTGTATCTTCCAGCATTCTAGTTATTTTCCTTCCAAATGTTTGTTTTTCATTATTTTTTCAATAGCATTTTGATTATGAATACTAATTCCTGTTTGTTCATTAATGAACAGAAACATAACAATGTGTTGAATTTTTAATCAAAATTAATGAAGTATTTATTGTTCGTTCTGTGACTGTTAATATCTTTTTTAATATTTAATAACAATAGTTAAAACATGGTTTATATAAAGTAAATGAAATTTAGTGTGTGTAAAATAAAATTAGCTAATGTGATATCCAAGCAGTTTGGAATATATTTATCATTTAAGTAACTGTTTGGGCTAATCTTACGAATACAACAGAAAGAATCAAAACACAGTAAGGTCTGTTAGCCTAACTGCCTTTATTTTGTAGCCACGGATGACTATGCTAAATTGTACCTTTCGAAAGATGCATGTTGTTCAGTTTTTGCAGGTTTACATATTTAAATGTTTTAAAGTCATTCATGTGGCTTCATGAGAGAAACTTGTATACATTTTTTTTTCTGACATTTTTGGGGGAAATTTCAAGTTCAGAATTATCGAATACATTACTTTGATTTTCAAACTTTTAGGGCATGAACTCCAGCCAATATCAGAATCCGACATTAGTTAGATTATGACATTCAGGCTCAAGAAACAGATCAGTTGCTGAACATATTTTTTGTATTTTGGGCACTGAGAGTGCACCTACATGTACTTACTGTGGTATATTACGTGTATCTTTATTAGCAAATAGTGTGTTTGAAAGATGTCAGAAATACAAACTGTACTTTTTGTCATTCGTACTGGAAATATGTTCCTTTTTTTTCACAATTTTGGTAACTGTGATTAGGATTTAGTTTTTGATCTGATGTAAAAGAAGTCCGATATTCGATAGCAGGTAGTGGCCATTTGATATGTCCTTACAGAGTTGACACTTTTCTTACAAAATTAATGACATCATATCTCCAGATTTTATCTTTGTGTGTTATACAAGTTCAAAATATCTTGGTATTAAAAAACAAACTGTACATTTATTAAGCATTAATTTTTTTGAATTATCTGACACTTTTTTATCTCTCTCTCTCTGTTTCAAGTTTGTCCAGAGGATACAATAATGTTTTTTTTCTACATTAGATATGATACAGTACAGAAGCAGTAAACAAAAAATTCAAGTTCTAATATAAATGGATTGCAGTTTTCTGTGTAAAATAGTACATAATTCATAAACAAAAAACAGATACAAAAAAATAAATTTTATAGTTGTTTAGAAATGTTGGAGAACTGGTTCACTCCCTTTCATCAAAAGTAGTAAATATATGAGATTGAATTAGAACTTTCACTTAACTTTAACTCTTCTGCACTAACCACAAAAATTTTGTTGAGAAATGTGTAAACAAGATATGAAGAAAACTACTAGTTTCTCTTTCCTTATGTAGCAAGTAACACAAATAAATTATGCTTCTAATTGTGAACCTGTTATTCAACTGTTATTTATACAGTCAGCCTTTTTCTACAACTTTAAAATTTAACTTATTAGTCTTACAATTAATATTAGGTATTTTTTGTTATGAAGAAGCATTTCAAATTGCTATTTGATTTTTTTTCACTCTAATATTCTTTGTAAGTTGATTTACATTTCTTTGTTGCTAAGCCTAAAATTATGATTAATCTAAGTTGTTCCTGTTTGTTGTTGTTTTATTGCAGTTAGCAAATAACAAATTCATAATAGGAAAATGTATTACCCCACAATATTTAGAAACATAGTTAGGGGTAGTACATTATTTGAGCAACTGGTTACTGTAAAAATATTACCTTTGTACTTTACAGTTTCCATTAAACTATAAATATGAGGGTAATGCACAGTTTTCAAAAAATGGTATATATTAAAAAATAAATGTTTAACTTATTATTCAGTTTACCATATCACTGACTTTATACCAGTTTCACGGAATTCTACTCTTTGTGAATAATCCTGAACAAGGACAAATTGAGTAAGATATAAGCCTTGTATAATGGTGGAATGTATGTAATATGTATAGCATTTTGAAGTGTCTTTTACTCAAAAAAAATCCTATTTTTTGTTTAGAAGTATTTATATTGGTCTTGAAACGACAATTTCAAAATAGAATTACTGTGTCAGCAAGACATCTCAAAACACCATATATACTATTGATATAATTTATGGACAGAAGCAATTTTACCTTTAAAAATGGTTATACTTAGATGTAAGGTTTTTATACTTAATATTTTGTCACAAATACAAACAGTATTCTACACTTGTGTTAAAATGTTGTGATTTGTTTGACAGCATCGGCTACGTTCTCTTAGATTAACGTCAAGTTGTCTCTCACAAAATCAAAAATGGGTTTAACAATGTGTTTAAAACATTTTGTAATTTTTTCATAAACAAACTTTTAAATAAAAAACAGAATATTTTTATAATTTCTGTGTTATGAATCTTTTAATTGAAACAGATAAGTTGTAGAAAAATGATAGTAAAAAAAACGTGCAAACATTATTTATTTACAATAGAGTAATTATCATCATATGATTCCAACTGTTAAAGTGCAGTGAATTAGAACAGTTTCATAAATGCACTACAGAGTTTTATAATTTTTTTATTCAGTGGTATAGTCTTTACATAAATATTTTCAGTTTTGACATTGGAAAATAAATTTCAGAGTTTAACTAAATTACTCAGAAGGTACTGTTATTGCAAAAAACTAAAATGTTATCTCAATAGTTGTAAAGCTTTTTCTTTTTTTGATAGGTTGTCATACCAGATTTTAGTTTGTTTTTATAACTATCTGTAACTTATTTTATGTATCTGTTTTGTATATCTTTTAGGAATATAAGCATTCTTATCATAAATGATATTCATAAAGAAAAATATCTGGAAATAACAAAATTCATACAAATAACTTTACTGACTTTGTTTTGAAACAACCTTTTTACCAACAAATTGTAAATATGCAAAGTTATGTTATCTTAGAATGAAGTCTCTCTCATATTTTCTGGTGGTCTGTCTGTACGTGTCTCATCTGTTCCATTATCGTCACTTACAGAAAAAATTCTCACTTGTTTTTTCTTTGATTTTTTTTGGTTACCATCTTTAATTTCTTCATCACTTTCCATTTCTTTTATGTCCTCCAAACTATCAGTGATTGCTTCCTGTCGTTGGAGTGTGTTATGTTCATCTGATATAGGTGAATCAACACTAATAGTATTTGCTTTCTGTAGTTTGGGACACCTTGTACTCATAATTGAACGTCGTCGGTTCGCTCGTGCTAATAATATAGAAGTGGGATCATATAAGGGACTAGAAGGCAACTGAACAGAGCAACGAGGTGATGGAAGAGTATCGCTTGTTTCTCCTTTATGAGACTGCATAGCATTCACATCATCTGTTGACAGTGCTGGGCTTGCTGCTCCGCTTAAGGCTGCAGCCAAAGTGAGGCGCCGAGCACGCAACTTCCGAGCCCGAAGATGAGATGCTAATTCTTGTTGATCATCTCCGATCAGGTTTCGGTTATACTTTTGGTGGTACTGAAATAGATATTAAAAATGTTACATATATAAAGTACCTTACAAATGAAAGTGATGCAATAAGTTAGCTGACATAAAAACTGGACTGCTGTCTGATTAAGACAACATTAAGAAAGTAGATCATAAATTGGACATACACTAGAGAAACAGCAGATGAGTTACATTGTAGAACAATACTAAAAAAGTAGCTGACAAGTGAGAATGATATAACAAAAATGTAGGTCCAAACTGAGAACTTAAGGAGGTTTCTATCGAATGAGGGTGATAAAAGAGTTATTGTGTGAGTAAATACTTAAGGGTAAGGATAAGATGAGGCTAATTAATAAAGCTATACAGCTAAGAGTTTATCTTTATGGTCTAAAAACTATTAATGGAATGCTTTTGGAATAACAGCATTAACAGATGTTTCTGTTCTATCTTTATCTTAAATATTACCTTGTAATATGGATTGTCCAGTAGAGCTTTCTGTAAAAGTTTTGATGTAACATCTTTCTCTCCATCAGTTGTTTTGTGTTTTGAGGCTCTCATTGAAGCTCTGAGTGCTGATAATGTATGACGTCTCTTGCTAAATGATGGCCGAGATGGAGTAGGTTCAGGCACTTGATCTATTCTGAAAGTTATCTTTTCTAAACAGAAGAAAATATATCTAACTATACGATGTGTAACTGTTCTACAAGAATAACATAATCTCCCTTTTCTATATTTTATATAAGACTTGCTAGAACATTGTGTAATTTTGATCAATATTTAGGTCACATAATATACAGTACAAAGAAACAGTTTTGTTTCTTGGCCAGGAAAGGTGTAGCATTTTACTGTACTTGTTTTTACTAAAATCTTTGGATGTTCCTGTTTGATGTTGATAATGTTTCATTTGATACTTTGAATGATATATAAAAGAAATTGTTTTTTTTTCTACAACATGTTAAAATTATTAAGTATGATACTAACAATGTGGTACATTACTTAATATAAAATAACCAAGTTTAAAAAGAATGTTATTAAATGTAGTGTAGCACCACATTTGTCAATAAAGACCAGAATTATAATTTATTTAAAACAGTGGACATAAAGGTAAAAAGAAACAATTCATCTTTATTTATAAATCCCTTTTTCAGCTGTTGTCATTTTCATATTCTAAAACAGGGGGCACAACCATATTTTTTTTTGGGGGGGTATGAGAGACTTATTTGAGGTTAAACATAAACCTACACAAGCAGCTACCTGCCATGGGAACTGAAACTTGGTTTCTAGTATTATAATCTTGTTTGTTTAAGCTATTATCATTGGCTGTATATGTGTCCCCTGCTGGGACAGCAGTTGTATGAATTTACAATTTTAAAATCAGTGGTTTGATTCCTCTTGGTGGACACAGCAGATGATTTAAATTTTTTTTTGTAGGAGGGCATGATGTAAAAGGTTCCAGAAATATTGCTTTAAAATATTACCTTTAATTCAAGATTTAAACATTATTTCGTTATGCATAGTACTTGAACAATGGAGGTTACCACAAGGCGTATTAAAGCCAACTTTATTTCTTATTATTTTTACATAGTTCCTGCTACTCAGTGGGTTCACAACTAATCCTGTTTTGAAACCTTACAATGCTTCTGATTAATTGTTTTGCTACCTGCTAATCTTTCAGAGGACAACCTTATGCACGGGAAATCCTTTAGGAAGAAGGAAAATTATGTAACTGTTTACTATGTCAAGCAAGTACCGTTGAATATGATATATATCTAAAGAGCTATCCAATGTTGCTATCTAGGTGGATTAACAGTGCTTGGTATCAGTGTTATTTAGCATTATGACAAAAACAAAATTATATAGTTGGCCCACGGTTTGTGTTGGGGGTGCTGGAGGAAGGCTGTGTATCTTTTACATTTAACTCTGGCCCACCCAAGTTCATGCTTCATAGTAGTTTATAGAATTGAATTATCAAATAAAAAAAATTGTATTTGTTTTAAATTACTAAAAAGAGTCAACTTAGGTGGGACAAACACATCTGCTACATTGTCCTTCCTGTGAATCCATATCACTGTGTGATGGTTTCCCACAAAAGTTCCATTGACTCCCAGAAGAGAAGAGCTGGACCTCAGTTGACCAGTATTGAATAGATTTTAAGATGCAAACATTCTGTGATACCATGTAAAATCAGGTAACAAATAGTATAACATATGTGTAGATACTGGCAAGTGATGCATCAGTTGCTCTTAATTTTCACAAGTAAATATAGATCGTATGGTAGCTCAAGCTACACTGCAAAGCAAGCCCATTTACACACATTAAAAATGCTTTATTTGTTTCAGTGCTACCTTTTCGTATTACTGCAAAGTATCTGAATTTTAGGAATTCTTTATCATTATTATAACTTTTGACCAGAGTTTATAGAATATTGTGAGCTGCTTTATTCCTAGTAAGATTACAGAATTGCGGGAACTTCGTTATTTGTAACAGAATATCGGGAACTTCTATTTTGCTACAGAATCTTATTAACTTGTTTATTTACATATAATAACCACACTGACTGATACTTTCACAATATAAACTTTTTGGTATTCTCTACCTGAAAAATTAATATACTGCAGAAATTTTAAGAATGTTCCATAAACATAAAACCTCTACAAACTATCTTTAGTAACAGCAAAAAAGTTTATTTTTCTGTTAGTTTTTGCTGATCCTACAGTTGAGTTGGGAGATAAGTGAAACGTGGGTCTTGGAAACTGAAAATTCTTCGTTCTTTAATAATAAATATTAAATCATAAAACAACACCTGATTTTGGAATTTCTTTTGGAGAATATTTAGATCCATCATCATCATCACTGGTAATAAAAATATTGTCTAGAGGTGCAGTCAGATCGTCATCTGTATTTCTAAAATATACAGAAAAATTAAACTCTCACAAGCATGTATAAAATAACACTTGAAGAAGGGCATTTCAAACTATATAAAAACATTCATGCTAAAAATGTAGCTAAATTAATTCATTATAATAAAAGATTATTATATACTTGTACAAAAAGTGTTTATGCAGTTCTTTTACTGCTTGAAATTAAACTTTAAAGTTATTTACATTATAAAAATAGAAAATTTCATTAGAATATCTGTATATGTATACATGCACAATGTTTAGATTAAAAGCAGGTATGAGAAAAGTCCCTGATTAGAATGTTAAAAATTGTTTTATTTTGTCGAGTTCAAGAATACAACATTGAACATACTCATGAAGAAGTAATGGCTTATTGTCTTCTATAGCTGTAGCTGGACCATAAAGATGTGCAAAATGATCCCTAAAAAGAAAAGTAATAAAGATAATTAACTAAGTAATGATATATTAATCATTTATAAACTATTTAAACACAACTTGTACAGTCAGAAAAATATGTACAATTTTAACAAGTTTAAATGAGGCGTGTTTGTGAAAAGTTACAACTCCCTAACTTTCAGCTTCCCTTAAGTTTATTTATTTTTTCTCCTTTTGCTCCCATGCTTTCTCACAATATGAATGCCACTTTTCACTAAATTTGCATCAATGCCTCACAGAGAGATAAAGGGGTATATTGTGGGTACTACGTAGGCCTTCATAGTTTCACTCTCATCCTTTTTCTTCTAGAATGCAAACTGAGAAAATATATAGATCAAAAATCAATCAATTTTTCCACCCCTGTTACCAAGCGCCTTAAACTCTGTCACCCAGAGCAATCAGGGTATTTCAATGCTGTTGTTAGATATCCCATTCACTTCCTTCCATCTCTTTCCTTGTAACACTTGTGTTGTTTTTATTAGCTAGACGACTCCAAGTACACGTTTACCGTGTTTAATATACAAAACATGTTTTTTTATAATTTATCGCTTGTTTCTCTTTATGGTGTTGAGTTTGTAAATTACCCAACACCCGGTGACTTAAACTCACGTTTATTTTCGTCTACTGCAATTGTGACAATGAGTATTTTAAATTGTTCATTATGTGTACAGTTGGTGGCATCGATGTGCTTGTCGTATAAAACTTGGTGTTTTAAATTAGATAATGTGGGACAAACACGTCTGCTACACTACCTTTCCTGTGAGGCTCTGGCACGGCCAAGTGGTTAAGGCGATCGGCTCGTATTCTGAGAGTCGCGGGTTCGAATCCCTATCACAAACATGCTCGCCCTTTCAGTTGTTGGTTCGTTATAATGTGACGGCCAATCTTACTCTTAATTAGTAAAAGAGTAGCCCAACAGTTGGCGGTGGGTGGTGGTGACTAGCTGCATTCTTTTTAGTCTTACACTATTAAATTAGGGACAGCTAGCGTAGAATGCCTTCGTGTAGCTTTGCGCGAAATTCAAAAAACAAACAAAACAAATCAATGTACTCCAAAATCATTATAACATCTGATACAGACGATGAAACCACTGAACCCCTAATAATTATGCCACCGAAACGACGTAAAACTAAAACAACCAAAATTAATTGAGTATTTTGTCGGCGAAAAGATGATTATTCAAATGGAAGCCAGCATGGTATTGCCAAAGGTATTCACGGCTTTCAGTGATTGGAGCCTTTATGAAGAGACAGAAGAAATTATTAGGCTTAAACGAAAAATGACATCTACAGAACATTGATGATAAGACAAAATCTGTCACGAATTCTGCCTGTATTCTGAATCGAACAGCCGAAGACGTCCTAAGAGTTCCAGTGAGGACTGGTTTCAATCGGTGAATGCGTGATCCTTTCAATCAATAAAACCACAGAAGGATACCTTATAATTATATCACCACCACACAAACTTGACAGTGTTGTGACATATCGTCTTCGATATAAAGGAATTGGAAGAAAGAAAGGTCAGGGTAGGACCATCACTACCGTGGGTCAAGAATTGTACCACAAAGCCAAGAAGGAACTGGTGTGGCTACATCCATTATAACTGAGCAACGTTATAATGCTATTGGGTTGCTTTCGTACTGCCAGGATAACTGGTTGTCACTATTCACAGACGTATCCATTAAAGCTTGTGTATATGGTGGGTGTGCTGCAGAAAATCCATCGCTGTCAAAGATCTGCGTCTTGAAATGTTGATCACCTGGAGAAAATGTCACCTATTTATGATACACTGGAGTTGCACGTCAAAAGGAGCTATTATTTGGATGAATGTTGGTCTCTTCTAGAACCAGACGACAGTGGCTGGTGTTGCAACACTGATCGCAGATGATGATACTAAAACATATTCCATCTGTGTATTGAGCTTGTAAGACGGGGTTGTGTATCCCTCTGGTGTACATGCAGAAAAAAATCATATCACATGCAGTGCTAGTTGTAGTTAGACACAAAGCTACACAGTGGGTTGTCCGTACTTTTCCCACCACGGGTATCGAAACTCGGTCCCTAGCGTTATAAGTTCGCAGACATACTGCTGTGATACTTAGGACAGGTTGTATTTGTAAGCGAGAATGTCAAAATAATCACGACCCGTAACTATAAGATGAAAGTGATTTCAATGATATTTAATCTGTAAAATGCAGTGAACCCGAGTGTATATGGTGTTCTGGTCTACTTAGTTGCGAATACATAGGTAATATAATACTAAGGTATACAGGTACTGTCTAATTCATATATTAACTTATTCTAAGGCCTTCAGGCCTTAATGTTTAGTTGTTATGTTTGCGGATAACTGCAAGTATGCGTTTAAAAATTTTATATTTCCGTACACTTGTGTTATGAACTATATATACAAACGTCATACACATTAAGATAAATATTTCATTATTTCAGATAATTTTATCGATGAAAACTGGATAATATAATGACTGGGAGTAATGGAGTGTTATATTTATAAGAAACGGTTCCTCATTAGTGTAAACTTTAGCATAATAAAGTTACTGATAAACAGAACTGCATCGTATGATGTACGGTAATAGTAATAATATTATGAACAATAAAAATATAAATTAAAATGAAATTTCAAAGTAAAATAAAATTAATAATCTTAATTACAACATAAAATATTACAATAGTAACGTTAAATTATGTTTAGATAGTTATGTGGCCAATGTTTAATCTTTAATGTAATACCAAAAACAACCCCATACGATGAATACGTTCTGTTTTTACGTTAAAGCGAAAAGTAATAATTACTTGCATATATATTCGGAAAATAAGATCGTTAACATTAGTTAGTGATGCACACCGATAGATTTGAAATATATAAGCGTCACGTATAAGTACTTCAATCTAATGAAAGACGAAATAACTAGTTATTGCCCGACGTTTAGGCCTAAAGTTAATTCACTTTTGTTATATAGTATAACGTTATATTAGGGGCATAAGCCGATAACATTTTGAGGTATAATTGTAATCAATCCAGAGACATATATTATTGTTACCCGCACTTAAAGTTTTATATAATCTCTTGAACACATTATGTCGAAATTCTCGTGATAATATCATCTTTATTACTATAGAAACAGAAAAAGTTGCATACGAATATGGCAAACTAAGTACTCGTGGCTTCGAAATATCGACCTGTCTCAACTGACATGCGTATATAGCTTTACATAAAAGTTGCCAACCCGGAAGTACTTTGTAAGTTTTATTGATAAGACGCAGGTAAACGTAGATGTGTAAAACTTACGAAAGAACCATTTTGGTATACACTCGAGTCAATGTATTCTCAGACGTGCTTTCCTGGAGCCACTTCTTAAGATATTTTTCGTCATAGTAATATAGAATTTGCTGAATGGAGAATAAAAAAAGTATATTAGATCCATCAAAATATAAATACATATAGATCAAATTTCATTTGCAAAATATACTAATAGTGTATGACGTTTCTGAAGTGCAGTTCTCTGTGTCGTTTGGTTCGAATGTGTAGTCAGTACAATATACTAGTTTGTGTTGTTTTTACCCGAGATTCTTTGAGAAACTTTTTTTCCAGACTTTTTAATTGTATCGCTACATTTTTTCTGAACTGTCACGACTGCTTTAATGCTGAAGTAATAACGGATAATTGTGCTTTATGGTTTATGTGCTTTATATAAAACGTTACTTAGGTTACTAGTACCACAGTGTAATAGATAACGGAAGCTATCAATCAGACTGAACGGGGCGTGATTTAGTCACTTTACCGTTAGCGACAGGTTACGGGGTTTGAAACATGGCACACTGAACACGTTCTGCACTTTTGAGTCGTGGGCGCGTTATAAATGTGACAGCCACCCTTGGTTGGCACTGCTGGTGGATTGGATTGCTTTCTTCGTGGTTTGTAATTCAAAAATTTAAAGACGAATGATTTTGAAATTTCACGGTCTCTAACATAGTCGTTAAAACTACGTAACATAAATTGTATTTCAGGTTGAAAATTCCGACTTCTGGCTCACATCGTGTGATAATAATTCTGTTAAATGTTATACACACACATAGGTTTAGAAAACGATTCTACACACTTTATTTTGCAATAAAATATATGAAATTTTGAATAAATGTATTACAGGAGTGTGAGCAACTTTGAATTAGTAACATATTCAAATCTTTGCGAAGGTGTGTGCTACATTTTATTAATTTCGATTGTCTAGATATTACCGCTATCCAAATTCTATTCTTGCCAGTAATATTGTGACAACCAAAGGCTCGGCATGATCAAGTTGTTGGGGCGTTCGAATCTCCGTCACCGAACATGCTCGCCTCTTTCAACCACGGGGTTGTTGTTATGTTATGGTCAATCCATATCTTTTAAAAGATTAGTCTAAAAATAGGCGGTAGGTGGTATTACTTAGCTGTCTTTTTCTACTCTGTCACTGCTAAATTAAGGATGACTAGCGCAAAAAGCTTTTCAAAATAGCTTTGCACGAAATTATAAAACAAAACTATAACCGCGCATTTCAGCTACTCCAAAAAGAGTATCTATAAAGATGCGTGGGCTGATTAGTTTGCACAGCGAAGAGGCCATTACTTCGACGACATAGGTTTTTACCTTATTACTACTGAGTTTACTCGTGAAACACGAAACAGTTCACATAAAACTTTGAAATACTGTGATCTCTTTTTATATATATATATAAAAGTTAGGCCAAGTGGTTAGAGCGCTCAACTAATAATCCGAGGGTTATGGGTTCGAATCCTCGTCTCACCAAACATGCTCGCTCTTTCAGTCGTGAGGGCGACGACATACTGTGACGGTCAATCTCACTATCCATTGGTAAAAGAGTAGCCTAAAAGTTGGCGGTGGGTAGTGATGACTAGCTGCCTTCCTTCTAGTCCTATACTGCTAAATTAGGGACGGTTAGCGCAGATAGCCGTCGAGTAGCTTTGTGCGAAATTCATAAAAACAAAACAATAAAACTGTTTACTACCTAAACAGCAGAAAATTAACAAGTGCCACAACTCACTATGTATTAATACAACATAACAAAGCTATTAGGAATTCCAATAACACACACGTACACAAGTAGGCTAGTAGAGTACAAATACTATCGAATTTATTTAAATTATACTACAATTCTTTATGTTTTTTTTAGATTTATTGTTACAGATTATAAGATAATTAGTTGATAAATGTGCTACATACATTTGAGAGTTGGTAAAGCAACACTCTGTGGATGTTGTATATCTTTCTCTTTACCAAACCATCTCTATTTCTTATTTACGAGTAAAAGTTTCTAGATTTTTCTTTCAATATTTTATGGGATGAAATATTGTATCATCTTGGGCAATGTACACATCCTGCTGCCTTTATTTCATGACGCTTAAATAATCTGTATATGCAGTCAGACTGTCGATCAGCGGGGTAGTTGTTACAAACCTAAAATGACCCCAATAGCAGCAGCAGAAGAGTTTCAAGTTTCAAGAAGGACGATGATGGGAGAATTGAAGTTGTAATTTTATCGACTTTTGGAGTTGAACAAATCAAATTGTCTATCAAATATTCTTATAACTTTATTCGTAGAATCAATTACCGTAAGTTTAGGTTAGTTCAAGTCTTTCTTGCAAAATGCTGTGGCGTCTACCACATTCAAGCATGAGGTTTCTACTGCAACATGAACTTTCATTTTTGCTTCTGCTATTGAATATACGTTGATCGAAATTCAAAACAAACAATGTTTATACAAGGGACTTAGTGGTTAGTTTGCTTTAATTGCGATAGGGCGGTCACGGGTTCGAATTCTCGTCACGAAACATGCTTGCCCTTTTAGCCGTGGGGGCATTATAATGTTACATTAAATCCCATTGTACATTAGTAAAAGAGTATCCCAAGAGTTGGCGGTTGGTGGTCTATCACTGTTAAATTAGGGACGACTTGGGCAGGTAGCCCTCGTGTAGTTTTGCGCGAAATTCAAAACAAACAAACAATTGGCTGTCCAAAACGGACATATCTTTTAAGGAAACCAGGTGTATTCAGTTACACTGATATCCCCCAGAAAAGCTTCAAGTATTCGTTAATACATATATACTAATGGTTAATTTAAATACGAGATAAGAAAAGAAATACCAATAACAAAGGTGTAAACATGGGTAATTTTATTGATACAAGGAAATGTAGCTTTACTTACTAAGCTGGTGTCTAATTTGTAACTAGATTCTAACTGGCTACTGGATCTAAGCAAGCAAAGAAAAAAACAGGTCTACACAGGACAAAGAAAAATAATGCAGAGATTTTAAGTAATTGTTTTTTTAATTTCGCGCAAAGCTACTCGAGGGCTATTTGCACTAGCCGTCCCTAATTTAGCAGTGTAAGACTAGAGGGAAAGCAGCTAGTCATCACCACCCACCGCCAACTCTTGGGCTACTCTTTTACCAACAAATAGTGGGATTAACCATTACATTATAACGCCTCCACGGCTGAAAGGGCGTTTGGTGCGACAGGGATGCGAACCCGCGACCCTCAGAATACGAGTCGCACTCCTTAACCCACATGACCATGCCGGACCTCTCTAAATTAAGAAACTCACTTTTTGATTCACCAGTGTTTAGATTCTTATATCTGAATTGCACGTGCTGTTAGCTGAGTACCAAAATCAAATATATACAATTACTGAAACTGCACATGAGATTTGTTCCCTTGTATGTCGAATCCTTGAACTTACAGTTAAATATATAATCTTTTACGTAGATGTAAATACGCATTTTATTTACGAACTCTGAGGCTTCGTTGAATACGTGTGTTTTTACAACAGCACATGGTGTCCAAACTCACGTGTACAGCTAATGATATTTTGTTTGGGGTTCGGTACGATTTATGATAATTTTTATGATATGCTTCTTTGCATTTCTAAGATAAATATATACTGAACAATTAAAAAACAACAAAACTGATTTTATTATCATTCTATGAACATTTATCACACACACAAAAACAACACCGTGCACTCTACAGAATTATCCTGAAAAGTACTACATTTGGCTCTAATAGGATTGAAAACTCTAGTGTTCTGTGACTAATTATTCAAAGAAAAGGCCCGGCCTGGCCAGGTGGTTAAGGCTTGCGACTCGTAATCCGAGGGTCACGGGTTCGCATCCTCATCGCACCAAACATGCTCGCCTTTTCAGCCGTGGGGACGTTATAATGTTACGGTCAATCCCACTATTTGTTGGTAAAAGAGTAGCCCAAGAGTTGGCGGTGGGTGGTGATAACTAGTTGCTTTCCCTCTGGTCTTACACTGCTAAATTAGGGACGGCTAGCGCAGATAGCCTTCGAGTAGCTTTGCGCGAAATTAAAAAAAACAACAAACAAAAAAAGGAGACGACGTTTCGGTTTTTTTATTTGACAAGGCAAGTTGCATTCTATTAAAGTTATCAAATCTATTATCCCTAATCTGATTACGTAAAACTTTCACTGAAACAACGATTGGCCATTTTTTTTAAATCGATACTCGCACCAACACACAAAGACCAAGTCCCGCACAACTCACCTTCCAGTAATTTTCGCTATGGTGACCTGTGACCTCTTCTATTCCAGCCATTACACTGTTCACTACCTGTTTCGAGAAAAACAAGGTGGAAAAGTGCATTTTATACAGCTAAATGTAAAATACGTTTAAATAAATGTAGTCTGTAGCGAAAGTGAAAATAGAGACGTTACAAATAATAGAACAACGTGCTTTTAGGAATTGTTATTAGTAGTAATAGTCTCGCGCAAAGATACACAGATGTTATGACGTCACGCTCTTTATTTACAAAGGATACGACTTACCATTGTTGAATCTTCTAGATCTAAATATGTCAAGACACACAACAGTGTGTTGTGCGGCCAAACAACCTGCTAAACAGCACCCACTGTGTTATTAACAAGGGTGATGGTTTAACGATTTTATCTCGGGCCGTGTTAATCCATCACATATCTTCAGTGGCTGTACCCTGAAACATGCTCGCTCCGTTCAGCCACGGGGCCGTGACTAGGTGATGGTTAATCCATTTCTTCGGTAAAAAATCATCCCAAAAATGGCGGTGGGTGATATTGACTACCTGTCTTTCTTCTATTCTGTCACTGATAAATTAAGGATGGCTAGCGCAGATATGCCTTCGAGTAGCTTTGCACGAAATTTTAAAACGATAACCGCGCATTTTTACCTGCCCCAAAAAATAGTATCTCCAAAGTTGCATGGGCCAATTAGTTTACACAGCGAAGAGGTCATTACTTAGTCGCCATAAGGAGCCCCTGCCATTTACCGATATTGTTCGGGCCGGTAGCTGTGGGTATCTGTTTTAACGTCTCGCAGCCCCTGAATGTGCATAGCAATTATTCGCAAGTTATCGAAAACGCAAGTGGCCCATGTCCACGAAGTAAAAAAAAAACACAACATCATAGATTTATATCTATTTTCCAGCAAACATTTCCTTTATCTCGTGAATCAAAATTGGCGGCAAAAATATACAGCAGCAAAAATTCGTTAATTAGTTGGCTTGGCTGCGTATTTTGTCCAGTTTGCGGCATAATGGTGGGAAAAACAAAATACGCTGCCTGTCTAATTAGTAAATGAATATTTACTATAACATTCTTATCAAGGCTACAAGTGTAGCCACCAGGTTTGATATCACTCCTTTCATCGCACACCGAAACATTTTTTTTCTTTGCACATTAAAGGTGTTTTTGAAGCATACATTAAGATTTTATAAGATAAATCGATAGAACAAGTCCTTTTGTTTGTTCTGTTAGGTTTTTGTAAATAATTTTTTCTACACTTTTGTTGCTAGTATGATAAAAAGTCATAAATTGGAGATGAAAATGAACTTTTCAGGTGTTTTTCTTTTTTCTTTTTAACTGCGATTCTGATATACCGAACCCCCTGGTGGATTATCTGTAAGTTTACAGAGTTACAATGCTAAAACCGGGGATCCGAATTCCCGCGGGGAGCACAGCATATAGCCAGTCTAATGTGGCATTGCTCAACGAAAGAAACAAACAAAACGATATAATGAACAAACAAGTTTAGATGGTACCGGCTGGTAAAACTTCCATCATTTCAAAATTAATTTATATCAAGCACAAGATGAATATAATAAAAATGTGTATTTATTAAACTACCACTAAAATAATAACTAATTTTTCCCCCCTTGAATTTGCTCTATAACTGATCATTTTCATTCACCCCACCTTTCTAGTTCACCATGGTTCTGGTATAATTAACCCCTCACTGAACCATTTACACAGTTGAGAAGTACCGAGGTAAAACACAAATCAATCAATATAAGGTTTGAACAAGTTAACTTGGCATTCCCAGATTAGTCGAACAGAATACATATATTAGCACATATTTAATCAATAGCCGGTTGAAGCACTAAACACAAATAAACAGTTTTTATTTATTTAAATAGTTAATTACTTTTACCAAAGTTTTTATTTCACTGTGGGTAAAAAATACAAAATAATTTGTTTTTTACAAACGGTGGAAGTTTCCTTTGTTAAGTAAGATTCATATTACCACTAACCTTGTCGTTAACTTCTTCAAACAAACTGTAACTTTGTTGACCCTGTCTCCTGATTTTCAGAAATGTTACCAGTGGTTTGATTGTACTGCCCTATTAAAATGAAAGCGAAATATTTTTTTTTTTTATTTCACTTCAGTTTAGATAAGTCGCGTGTAAAGTAAAACGTTTATTGTTTACAAAACATCACCAATAAGGAATCACTGTACTGTTGTTTATTCTTTACAAATCACCAATAAGGAATCACTGTACTGTTGTTTAGTGCTGGTTATATGTAACACACACACATCTATACATATTTTACGATTATTTTAAAGTTTGAAATTCATTTTTCCGTGGTTTTCCTATCTAGTAACTGGTTTTTCTGATTGCTATTTGATCATGAGATCCGTTTAATTAATGAAGCCCACATTATTCACCGATAATGTTCGGCCCGGCAGTTACGGGAATCTATTTTAACATCACGCAGCCACTGAATGCAGGCAATAATTATTCGCAGGTTATCGCACACACGTGGCCCTTTTTAGGCCATGTCCATGAAGTAAAAAAACAACAATAACATAGATTTATTATTATTTTATAACAAATATTTTTCTTTAGCTCCTTGTTATGAACACAGTCTTGTCCTGGCAATCAGTTCTATAAATATTGAATCCTATCTTGTATTTTCTATGTGCAAAGTATCCTTTTTATGTATTTTACGTTTACTGTTCTGGTGCCACCTACTTAATCGATATTTCTAAAAATATTTCTATTTGCCATTGTTTTGTAAATTTGTTTCGTGTTTTTTATGTATTATTTTCTTTTTTTTTCATATTTTCACTTTTAACTAGTGTATCTTACAAAAGATGCATAGTTGAAAGTTTTCATTTTTAAATGTAATTACGGCTAGGACAGGTTTAGGATCTCTGTATACATTTCCCATATGTAGATACAGTAATGCAAATACAATAACCAGGCAAATTGTACAGGGATGTTAAATATCAACTGTGCCGCTGTCAGTGTGTTACTTGTGTATTGGCTACAGATCTTTCGTGACAGTATATGAAGAAATCAATAGGAGTGCAACCCTAATATCATGAACATTTTATTTTACTTCAAAACGTCGCATGATAACAAATATCACATACCTGGATAAACACGGTGAAGAGCACGATAAACAATGTGGCTGTCACGAAAAGAGACTTGTTTGGAATCATCTCTTCGTCCAACATAATTACCAACGAAAACGCCACTGCACCTCGTAAACCTCCGTAGGCCTAATGAAACATAAAAATGCGCGCTTTTAATCCAATATAATTACCAAGAGAAACGTCACCGCACCTCGTAAACCTCCGTAGGCCTAATGAAACATAAAAATGCGCGCTTTTAATCCAACATAATTACCAACAGAAACGTCACCGCACCTCGTAAACCTCTGCAGGCCTAATGAAACAAAAATGTGCGCTTTTCATCTAACAGAAATGCCACAGCATCTCGTAAACCTCTGTTAGGCCTAACGAAACACAAAAATGCACGCTGAAGTAGATGACTATGATACAGATTATTACAAATCGTTTTGTATGGCATGAAACTGAAAAAGTGGAATAATATTCTTAGTTATTCTAATTTAAATTATTCACTTCGACTACTTTCAGTTCATCTTCTGGCTTTTATCCAACATATTGTTTCACGGACTTACTGTTTGATTCTCGAAATTTTGATTTCTGAGAAACGGGTATCTCGCAGATTTATATTATAATTTATTAATTGTAATGAACAGTATCAAACAAATATGCCGAAATGTTAAAGTTAAACCGCATAAACGACAGAAGAAAGTAACAAATATAACGTAATTGTTTGTAAACTTCAGTTTGATCCCCTCATTATTTCACATCCGCAGATTACTGTATAAAATTATTTTACCAATGCTAGACGTTATAAATAATTTAACAGACAAATAGACTGGTGGAATGAAATCACGCGTGTCAGTCCTTCCATTTGTCTGAAGGAGCCACCAACTCAGTACTTGTTAATTCTAAGTTTTTAGACCCCCGGTGGGGTGGTGATAAGTCTTCGAGTTTACAACGCTAAAGTTATGAATTCGATTACCCTTGACGGACACAATAGCTAGCCTGACGAGGCTTTGCTATAAGAAAACATACAACCTAGGCATTAAATAAGTACCTACACAAGCCTTATATGAAACAAGTATGGTAGTTAATTAATTATATATTTTACACAAACTTTTATGTTTTGTCTCAAATAACTCTGAAGAATATTGTCGTGTATAAAACAATAATAGTAATTAGATATGAGCAAAATATCTAAAATTACTGATTCAACGACGAGAAGAAAACATTAGCACACGAATGAACTGAAGAGACAACTCGATGAGTAACAAAGGAGTAACATTGTCAGATATGAAAAAAAACTTATAAAAAACATACAACAAACGTATAATTATTACTTTAAAAATATATCTGATATTAGTGTCAATCTGCCAAGACAATAAGAGCTATGATTTTATTTATTAACGAGATGTACAATTTCTTTTTTAAATGTGGTTGTATCGATGAAACAGATTTGAACTTTTATTATTACCTACCATTATGAACTGTTCCTCAAGGTTTATAATATGAAGACGCTGAAAATAGTTTGCGAGAAAAGTCAGTAGATAGACACCTGGTGTTGGAAAATAGAAAAAGAAATCGAATCACTCACGCAAAGTTAATGATTACAAACGTTTTTAAAATTATAATGTAATGATACTTGTAATATAAAGTCGTTTATAAGAAATATCAGAAGGTAGGCACTTGGTGTTAAAAACAGTAAAAAAAATCGAATCACTCATACTAAAAGTAATATTTACGTAAGTTGTTTTGTTTTTTGATTTATAATATGAAATCGTTGGAAATATAATTTGCAAGAAAAGACATTAGATAGACACCTGGTGTTAAAATATCTAATCACTCATTCCAAATTAATGTTCACGTAACAGTTTTATACGTTGAAGCGTAAAAACAAATACATGAAAGACAAGTTTAAACAACGTATTCTGAAATATAAAAATACCTTTTGGTTGCAGAGTTGCTACGAATCCTTCAAAATAAATTTATAAATAAAAATATGTGAATATTTCTAATATATGAATACTTCTAACTTTATTCCCATTCGTTTTGATAAGTATATAAATATCATTGACATTGTTCGTTTTGAATTTCGCGCAAAGTTACACGAGGGATATCTTTGCTAGCCGTCCCTAATTTAGCATGTAAGACTGGAGGGAAAGCAGCTAGTCATCACCACTCACCGCCAACTCTTGGCCTACTATTTTAACCAACAAACAGTGGGCTTGACCGTCACATTACAACGTTCCCACGATTGGGAGTATGTTTGGTATTACGGGGATTCGAACCCGCGACCCTCTGAGTACGAATCAAGTGCCTTAACCACCTGGCCATGCCGGGTCGTTTGGAACTGGGAGTAACGGAGAAACTCACTTCCGATACGCATGTCTCGGAGAACGTCTCAGCACGTGCACAAAATATCCCCCGACAACAAACAAAACAATACTGTCTGTATGAATTTTATATTTACTGCAATAAATATGTCTACACAACGTTGTTTACATATTAGATTTTTTTTGTTTACCTGCAGCATAGCGGTTCATGGAATGGTTCGTAACTCCGTCATCTCCTGACCGATTTGAGATCTAACTAGGGTTTTGGACCCATAAAGTACAACCCTTTCGACCGAGGAATTTGACTACGCCCAAAGTTTCATAGATTAATTTACTCTGCTCGTGCTTAAAAAAAATTTGAATTTGAGGGTAGGCTGGGAGTTATCCTGATGAGTAACAAAACCGAATCTGGTATACGCGTGCCCCATACTGGCACATAAAATATAAGCTAATAAAGAAGAAAATAAAAGTATCATAGATTCATTTACTCTAATCCTGGCTAAAAGAATTTCAAATGCTGCAGCTATTTAGGATTCCATATTGTTTTCTTTTCAAAGATCAAATTGCAACAAATATGAGGTACTTCAGAATGGTTATGACTTAAATTTTCTTTTAAATCATCGGTAGAGGTCTGTGTGTGTGTGTGTGTGTTTTCTTATAGCAAAGCCACAAGCAACATCGGGCTATCTGCTGAGTCCTCTAGTAGAGGTTTTCAGCAAAGGCCCGGCATGTCCAGGTGGTTAGGACGCTCGACTTGTAATCTGATGGTCACAGTATTAGGATCCCCGTTACACCAAACATGCTCGCCTTTTCAGCCGTGAGGATGTTATAATGTGATGGTCAATCCCACTATTCGTTGGTAAAATAGCCCAAGAGTTGGCGGTGGGTGGTAATTACTAGCTGCCCTTTCCTCTAGTCTTACAACTGCTAAATTAGGGACGGCTAGCGCAGATAGCCCTCGTGCATCTTTGCGCAAAATTCAAAACAAACCAGCTTGACACCTAGCTTTTCTTTATATTTTGATGATGCAATCGTAAAAGTAAACATGAGGGTGCACAAGATGTGTTATTACCAGCCTTAATTTCGTACTGAATTATCTAACTATTGCGTTTTTAAAATACCTTGTTCTCCATAATCACTTTGAAAGATTTTCGAGCAAGTTTGTTTTTTTACTTATCCTTAGGTTGTCAATATATTCCTGCAGTGTATTCAACGACATGTTTAGCAGGACGTATGAAACTATCCAAACAAACTGGGGAGATATTATATGTTTGTTCAACTATAACTGGTGAGCCCTAGCGTGAGAAAACGAAATCAGACGAGCGCTTCGTCGCTTTATCCTTAAAGCTTCTGGAAACCCAACAATACTAAAGTGAGTACTATACCTCTATTGAAAGGATATCAATTGCATGACGTCGTAATGTATAAAATCAACAATAGTGCTCCCCTCCTCCTAGCATAACTTGAGATGACTGTTGATTTAAGAAGCGTAAAAGGTTTATAATTTTGACTCTCTTCAATATAAAAATGAATAGTGAGGACTTTACAAGTTACGCTAAGAACATGCTCGTAACTTTGCGGTTAGCTTGTATACGAACTGTAAGGTCCAATGTTCGAGTTTCGTGCCGCTGAACACGTACATTTTCAGCTGTGTACAAACAAACTAAGTGTTAATACCGTTATTTGATTTCAGAAGGGTCAGACAAAGCTCTTGTAGTGACCAGTTCTTCTGACTGGTAACCCTTTATCTTGTTAAGTGTTAAAAATTAGTGGTTGTTATCCTTTAACTATATCTAACCAAAGTAGACACTCCCTGAACTATGGTCATTTTACATATTCCTACCATTGCTCGGACATTTATTGGTAGTAGTATTTCAGAGACAACTCACTATGTCCCTTTGATACCGGGCACCATCATTAAAAATTATGACGTGTTTTATCTCTCATCTTTTTCGTTTTTAATTAAACACTTCCCTGTTTTATTAATTGTTATCATTGGACAAAATGGTTTTGTCCCTCAGTGGCACAGCGGTACATCTGTGGACTTACAATGCTAAAAATCGGTTTCGATACCCGTGGTGGACTGAGTACAGATAGCCCATTATGTAGCTTCGTAATTAACCGCGACCACATTATAACCACACCGAAACGTATCATTCGAAGTGAAGATGAAAAAAAAAACACAACAAACTAGTTTGGCTTTGAGACTGTAGTTTGTTTTTTATCTCATCGGCCAAGAAATACCTGCGCGAACTAACATGTAACAGTGGAACCTTCTAGAATAAATAGAATTCAATCAAGACGGAATCCGAAGACGGATCGAAACTACATCATTCTATTCTGTAGATACTGTTATTTGGTCAAACTACGTAAAGTCGAACCTGCAACGTGATTGTAGTGAAACGACTGAACTTGACTCGTGCCGAAACAAAAATATCTCTGACACATTTGTTTTAACAAAACACTTACAGTAAAACGTCTATTAACATGCTCATAACTCGACAGTCGATGACAGTGCTGAACTCGTAACCTAAAGCACAGTTTGAATCTCAAATTGTTTTCCGTTTCCACGTGGAAGCCTATCCTCGTATCGCCTGTGTGTAAGACATTATTACCCTTTGTTAAGCGTGTAGCACAGGCAATGAAAACGGTTCCCATAGGATGTAATTTCATCCGTTTTCAAGCATTCTCTCATTATTTGCTGGAAGTAACGGTTATTATATTTGTGTATATATATAATAACTCTGCATGTGTACCAACCTGGGATTCTAGAAAATGTCTGGGTATAGCTGTTTTACGACCTCAGTCGAACAATTTTCACGGTACAGCTATACAGCGTGTTGACAAGGGATACTTCCTAGTTATTTTTATCCTAAAGAAGCTGCTAAACATAGAAATGAATGTCGTTTAATGTTCTGTGATGTTACAGAAGTAAACTTTCTATTCTCTGAAAGATGCAATAAGCTAAAAAAAAAAAAACAACAACAACACAGCAATCATTAATCTAGAAAGAGGATATTCCACCAGATGGCTGAAAGATCAAATTAAATATTATGAAAATTACTAAACGCAAAGCGGGTCACGTGTCTTTATATATATATCATAACGTGACGTTGTTAACAACTTTTATAGACTAGTGAATAACTCCAGGTTTGTTTAAAATAGCAACTGATATTTGATAAACTACATTTTGTTAAGATTAGTCAAATAGAAATTCGTGGCCAGTTTGTTTTTTTTATTTATTCACAGATTATTTCCAATCGAGTGTCTAGATTTTGGAAGATATGAGGAGTTGAGGAACCCGAGTGAACCAAGAAGACATCTTGATACGGGAGATTCCCCAGTAATTAATCATCCTTATTAGTTTATCCGGTTTCTCCAGTTTTGCTTTCATTTGAAACATCATGTCGAGTTTGAAATTAAAGAGGAACTTAATAATATTAAGTTCTGTTAGGACTCTTTTCATGATTCAATGTTTTATGAACACGATATGATTTTGTTGTATAACTTCTAATTTCTTTGATTTATTATCAGACTAACACGATACCGTTCATTGGCTGTACTAATAAATTACCGGCGCATTCTCTACGACTAAACGAAACTGGTACACACTTGTCTTCCAAAATGGTTTTATGCAAAGATATAAAAACGTTTGCTATTTGCATGTTATTAAGTTTTGTTTGTTTTGAATTTCGCGTAAAGCTACATGAGGGCTATCTGCGCTAGCCGTCCCTAATGTAGCAGTGTAAGACTAGAGGGAAGGCAGCTAGTCATCACCACCCACCGCCAACTCTTTTACAAACGAATAGTGGGATTGACCGTCACATTATAACGCCCCCACGGCTGAACGGGCGAGCATGTTTGGTGCGACGGGGATATGTATGTTATTAAACATGAAGCTATACAATAGGCCGGTGGTTCCCAAATTCTTTTAGTCTTAGGCTCCCTTAGTTTGAGGACCCAAATTATTAAAATGTCTTAAAATGCGACTTTAAAATGTCCCCTTCCCAAATATTTTAGCATGGTGACCGAAAAGACAGTAACACATTGTATCATTTAAATAATTCATCATAATTTTTATCAGCTTATTGTTTAAATAGAAATGAAATTAATTTAGCATTATTGTTTTCGGCCCATTTTTGGCGGCTCCCAGGGGAGTCGCGGCTTTCACTTTGGGAAACTGCAACAGACTATCCCTGCTGTACCCGCTACGAGTAGTATCGAAACCTGAATTTTTAGCGTAATAGGACTGTAGATTTACCATTTTTCCACTGGGAGGTGGCAGGTAATGGAAGTTTCAGTAATAAGTCATGCTTCGGTGTATTCTTGGTTATTTTACCGCGGGTACAGCGGTAAGTCTACGGATTTACAACGCTAAAATCAGGGGTTCGATTCCCCTCGGTGAACTCTGCAGATAGTCCGATATGGCATTGCTATAAGAAAACACACATACACATTTTATTGAGTAGTCTAGACGTACTTACTAAAAAATCGAATTAAGAGGCAAAGGAACGTTGACCAAAGAACAAATCCTGTTTGCCAAACATGTCGATCGTTTACTAAAACCATCCCAAGGAAGAGAAAGATTATTGTATCACACACAGCGCTGTAAAAATAAACAAAACAAAACATAGAGACATTAGATACAGTAACCAATAAAATGTTTACGAGAAATGTGAAAACAAAAATCAGACTACAGAATACGTTAGAGGCGATTATAAACACATATACATTTATCGTAACACATGACTACCGTAGAAGTTCATTTATTAGAATTCTTCTCATATTTATAGAGGTTCTAAGTCCACAAGACTACAGGTTACTACGAAGACATTGAATAACTTCAGCTGTGAAAAGCAACTCCGGATTAGGGCACGAGTTTATCGAGCTGAAAGCCAGGGCCTCACACCAATTAGGGGGCTCTCAAGCTATGACTATATTGCACGTAAAGGTTCTGTTTCCAGGTGACCTCTATAAGTTGAAAAGCCTAGGGCCAATAAAACCTTTAATCCGACCTTGGTAAGAAGATAAATATACACCTGTTAAATGAATTGTACAGATATAAATTCGAAATTAATTCACTTATCATGAACCGTCGATAAAAATATTCAGTTCCAGACCAGATAGAAGACTCATTATTGTTTGTAATAACCGTTATTATAAATTGTGTTACTATTTGTATATTAAAATATACATTTGTGTTTAAAAAGAAAATCGTGTAGGAATCTTGTTGGCAAACATCATAAATGAGATACATCTCTGAATTTAATTAACTTCTAAATTTAAATTTAATTCAATCTGAGGCTATTTTAAATTGAATACGCAACATAATAAATCGGAGACTCGTTTGGGATAAATTTAAAATACATAACAAAGGTGTTTCAATGAATTTTAAAACTACCTTGTACTCAACATTACATTCGTTACTACTAGCCAAATTCTAGCAAAATATTCATCGCCATTGTTTATGTAGCGTCTTATAAAATTGTAATGAATAATAATAATGCTGGAGCCACTTATAAACATACACATTATTTACTCTAATAAAACGAAACGTTTCTAATTAGTACAAACTAAGCATTTCCAATCAGTATAACGGTGTTGAATGGCTTCGAAGAGATATGGCCAGTAGCAATGATAGTACTTATAAAATCTCTTTCAAGAATCAACAAAGAAATAGCCTTATGACCATCACAAGTTTTTTAGGTAAGTTTGAATAAAATATACTCAGCTGTTTTTTCTGTACGCTTGTGAAAGAAGAATAATACAAATTATAATATTATATGAAGAAAAAAATGGACGAATTTTGTCTAACATGTAGGAAAAGTATTTTTTCTTTTGCTATTATCAATATCTTAGCAGCCTCAGGCATTGACATCGAAGATCTTGAGTGTTGTTTCAAGAACATGTCTGTTTTTAAGATGGTTTTTGTCTGTATCTTCTATTAAGAATTTTATAAACTTTGTGTGAACACTGTTATGATGAAACACAAATGGGTGAATTTTGTCTAACAATCAAAAAAATCAACGTTTTTATTATTACTAATACTTTAGCAGCCTTAACTACTGAGATGGAAGATCTTGATTGTTTCTAAAACAAATGAAGTTTTGCCCGTGTATCCTAACAGCAATACTGTGAAATTCTTGGACGATCTCAATTATGAACCACTATGGTGGTTGATATTAAAAATAAATAAAGTGATACAAGGTTTTCTTCAATTCATACTTGAAAAGATCTTTATTCAGAGCTTTTCTTAAAATATATATTGGGAAGTTATAAAAGGGGTAGGCTACCTATAAGTAACATCCTTCAATTGATGAATCAATAAAAATAATTACATGGTCCTAATTTAAACTTCTTTATAATTATGTATTAATTCAACATATTTGGAGCATTATTTCATATTTTTTGGAAAGATAATAAGCAGTAGTAATAAAAACGCAACTCACCTTAGCATTTTACTGAAGTATTTCACAGTTGTGTACGTCTTTCTGGATATGTTGAAGAACGCATATTGGGCTTGCACGAGACCGCAGGCTATAATACTAAGGAAGTAAAATTTAAGCAAAACGTGGTTTAAATTATGACTTTGTCTGTTGGATTTAGCGCAAAGATACACGAGAGTTATCTGCGATAGCCGTCCCTAAATTTGAAGGGCAGACCAGAATGAAGGCAAGTTATTGAACAACAACCATCGCAAACGTTTTGACTGCACTTCTTAGATCAAATTATAGGATTTTACCGCATCTCTTATAATGTGCCCAAATCAACGGGTACTTTTGGGAGATGAGTAACTATTACGTTCGATGTATAAGTTGTGCCACAACTAGCGAACCCTTGGCGCACAGTTACAGGACCGCTATAATACAAATTTGGCACCATTTAAACGGTTTGGAAAAAGTCACGTGATATACACATACAAACATCGAACCTTATTATATAGATTAGTGTATAGTCCGTGAAAAATGAAGGGACTAGTACCACAACCCCATATTATACTTTAACCTCACATTTCATACCCAACGGAAATAAATAAATTTTGCGAAATCAAGCTTAATCAATAAGAAGGCTCTCCAGTGGCTCAGTGGTATTGTTTGAAGACTTGAAACGCTAGAAACAGGGTTTCGATACCCGTGGTGGGCACAGCACAGACGGCCCACTGTGTAGCTTCGTGCTTAATTATAAACAAACCAACAAGGAGACAAAAACGTGCAGTCGAGACAGTCAGATGTTGGTAAATTCCTTTGTTGGTTTGGTTTGTTTTGAATTTCGCGAAAAGCAACACGAGGGCTATCTGCACTAGCTGTCCCTAATTTAGCAGTGTTAGAGGGAAGGTAGCTACCTAGTCATCGCCACCAACCACCAATTATTGGGCTACTCTTTTACTAACGAATACTGGAATTGGTCGTAACATTATAACGCCCCCACGGCTGAAAGGGCGATCATGTTTGGTGTGATGGGGATTCGAACTCGCGAACCTCAGATTACGAGTCGAGTGCCTTAACAACCTGGCCATGTCGGACCAATTCCTTTGTCAGCCAATCAAATTTAAGATCACTTATGAAATTAATTCGTGACGTATTCACATAATAATTATTGGTAAAAATATCTTACATTAACAGTTCATAAAGTATAGAAAAATCAATGCGTTTCGATAATACTACGTTCCAACAGTGGCTTTTACGTTACGTCGCTTAGCAACAAAATATAGCCTAATATTTTTTGTTAGTCTATGTACTGAAATTATAAAGTGAAGTGTAGAGACAACAAAACTGGAAAACATATTTCGTGGTTTCGTAATTTAGAGTCTCCGTTTATTTAAAAAGTTTGTTTTTTATTTAAAAAACGTAGATGATATAAGAGAAAATAACATTAAGTCAGAAACAATTTAAATCTAAAATTGAACTGATATATCTCATGATAAATTTTATACAACTTGATTCTAGGCCAGGTGATCCCACACTACGCCTTTACATTAGCTTATTATACCAACACTCACTACACCTACAAGGTTTCATCGTATCACTCACGGTCTCTTTGCACTCCAGTCACTAAAATCGTAATGGGCAGATAATCATAGAACAATTCAATTTAGATAAATACATTTTGGGTTTTATGACTTCTATTTCGAGAAACGAAGTGTGATGATACAGTTGCTTTCATATACGGTCATAAAATATCGTAAAACTGATTGCTCCGGAATGAATTTGAAGATTTATAATACTAAATGTTGAGTCTCGATTCCTCCTATTGACAGAGCGCAGGCAACACATTCTACATCAGAGCGCAGGCAACACATTCTACATCTTTGCACTAAAAACAACGAACAGTGAGAAAAACATAAGCATTATGTATCATTACAATGAAAATATCCCGTCCTTAGCTATATACATCTAATTACATGTGAGAATAAATATAAATTTTAACCTTCAAATATATACCAGTAATGGAGCTTACAAATATACGTTATTTAATACATATAATAATTTATAGTAAAATAAAAATAATTGATCAATGCCTGTTTCGCGGCGAATTAAAATCAAAGAAAGATAATTAACAAGTTTAGTTTGTTAAACAAAATGAATCACTTTTACCTTATAATTCCAGAGAAATGAATCATCTCAGCTAAGAGATAGGACAAATAGGCAATACCCAGCAAGGCCAAGGGTTCCACCACTGGCAATATGGAGAAGGAATGAAATCAAGTTTTATTCCAATGGACATATCCAGATTAATAAGTTTGTCGTACCATCTATTACCAACAGATTTAAAATACGCAATTTTATTTAATCAGTGCACGTTAGTTCTCTATTAATAAAACTTAAAATATTCCTCGCGTTTGTTTGTTCAGTATATTTGAATGATGTACGTGTGTTTTGTTATAGCAAAGTCGCATCGGGATATCTGCGGAGTCCACCGAGGGGAATCGAACCCCTGATTTTAGCGTTGTAAATCCGTAGACTTACTGCTCTACCAGAGAGGGGCTTTAATGTTGTACAAAGTAATAACAACTTACTAAAAATCTCTTTGCGAACTGCTCAGAAACTGTGAAAAATGTTTTTCACAATGTTGTGTTCCCACATACGTACGCATTTTGAATTTGGTTGACTTGCATATATATGTTGAACGTAAAAGATGCAGTTTTGATGTGTGTTTTACAATATATAAAACAAGTAAAATTCCAGATAAAATTTTCAGATGTAGGTTCATTCACATCAAGTAGAGAAAAATTATAACAAAGGATTTTGTGTTTTGGTTTTTCATATTTTCAATATAATATTCGATTTACCCTAAACGTTCAAACCGCTACTCTTTAACGTTCTCAAACTATTCCAGATATTTCTGCAAGATGGAGGTGTAACATAACCTGCTACCATAAACAATTGATTTAGAAGGAGCAAGATATATAACAACTGACAACTGGGGAGTGACTTTGTTTTTAAGCACAAAGCTACGGGTATAAAATACCCGTTTTCAGCGTTGTACGTCTTCTCACTCAACTGCTGAGCCACTGGGGGCAGATAGAAAGTACGACATTTCGAAATCTGTTCTTCCAGCTTACGTCTTCAGCTCCTAACTAAACTCAAGTATTTCAAAACGTCCTCTCTGCCTGAGTTACGTTCGTACATTAGTCCTCAAAGTCCGTTTATACAAGTGTCACTCTGAAGTAACCAGTTGCTGCCCATTTTAACTTACTTTGCTTCGTCAAACCGTGGCTTTGCTTTTATAACATCAACAATACTGGTAAATTCTGAGGTTTGTTTTGAATTTCGCGCAAAGCTACACGAGGGCTATCTGCGCTAGCCGTCCCTAATTTAGCAGTGTAAGACTAGAGGGAAAGCAGCTAGTCATCACCACCCACCGCCAACTCTTGGGCTACTCCTTTTTCAAAGAATAGTGGGATTGACCGCACATTATAACGTCCCCACGGCTGAGAGGAATGAGCATGTTTGGTGTGCCCGGGATTCGAACCCGAGTTTTACGGGTCGAACGCTTTAACCCACCTGGAAAAACGCGCATGAGAACAAGTTTATTTTAGGTGTTACAGTATTGTGCTTTCTATCAACTTTCTCTTACAATTTTGTCTTCGTTTTGGAATCCTGTATTCCACGTGTCAAGCACCGCCTAATGTCTTAGTGAGTACGAAAAAAGGTTCAGTATTTTAGCTACGAAATATCGGTAATGAATTTTTTTCATGACCACAGAATGGTTAATTTCTGGACATACCTCTAACTTCCTGAGTATGTTTGGTGATAAGAGCAGTGACTATTCCCATGAAGATTCCAATAATCAAACCACCCAAACTGACGCAGAGAAAAGCAGCAATCCCGAGGCCAATCTATTAAAATGTTCACGAAGAAGAGTGACACAATGAGGACATGATCAGAACACATAACTGATAATATAACGTTATTATTAAAACACAAAACAACCTACGTAAGTAATACCTTGTTACGTCATTAAAACACAAAACAACCTACGTAAGTAATACCTTGTTACGTTATTAAAACACAAAAAACCTACGTAAGTAATATCTTGTTACTTTATTATTAAAACACAAAACCTACGTAAGTAATACCTTGTTACCTTATTATTAAAACAGTGGCGGCACCAGATTTCTCTCAGTAAGGGGAGAGGAAGATAAGTGTAGGAGAAAGCCTCTTTATGGGGGAAGCATATGTTGTTTGTGTTTGGAGGGACTATTTGTTTCAAACGCAGTAACCCAATTCTGTGTGTCGTTAAAGGACCAATCTTTTCACTTTCTAACAAACAGGTTCTGCATATTTAGTCCTTCGGTATTTTAAAAATATTTACTGGGAGGGGGGGCAAATCCCCCTATACCACCATCACCCCGTGACGCCACCACTGAATACAAAACAATAATAATGTTAACAATAAAACTTAAAGAGCATATATACGGTAAGATTTGGAACAGAAATCAATTTAAAATATTGTATGGTAGCGTACTGGACTACATGCAATAACTCTAACGTGAGCAAACTATTTGAAAACATAATTATGTACTCGCCTGATGTACTGTCACATGAGAAGATGAAGACAAACCCACCATCATCGTGTATAAGACAACAGTGCTGGCATCTGGAAACAAGAAAACCACATCATGAATAATTAATTATTTCTCAGAGCGTAACAAGTGAGTGACGAACCTCCGCTCTTCACGAATTAAATGTACATAACGTACGATAGCAAAAATAAACATTTCTAAGAACTAAGTCGCTTTTTACCGAACACTAAATTAAAATTCTAAGACTGAAAACAGACGAGAAGAATACATCTTTAATTCCTTCACTGTCAAACAACGAAGTCTAAACACTTTAACTGTGAGATCTTTAAGTAACTGAACAAAATCATACCATTAAAATTATTATTCTGTCATTCAGGGTCCATGCACTTTCTAACAATTACTTTTCTTAACTTTCTCGGCAATATTACACATTTTATAGACCTGCACGTGCACGAGATACTGATATCTAACGTTTGTACGTAATTCATCGCATTAAACACCAATTTAACTTTATTTGGTTTTTTCGAATTTCATGCAAAGCTACTCAAGGGCTATCTGCGCTAGCCATCCATAATTTAGCAATATAAGACTAGAGGGAAGGTAGCAAGTCATAACCACTCACCGCCAACTCTTGGGCTACTCTTTTACCAACGAATAGTGGGATTGATCGTAACTTAATAACGCCCCAACGGTTGAAAGGGCAGGCATGTTTGGTGTGACGGAGATTCGAACCCGCGACCCTCAGATTACGAGTCGAATGCCTTAACCACCTGGCCATGTTGGGGCCCAAATTAGCTTTTGACCGGGTTATAGATAGTAGTAGAAACTTCAATAGATATTTCAGTTTGTGTAACTGCTGAAAACGACATTAAAACAAGGACAACGGAACTTGTTTGTAGACAATAAAATGAAGCGTTGCATTTTTATTTATGAAAAAAATATTTGACCAAAACTATTATCAAAATATAACGAATTAGATGATTATAACCACATAACACAAGGTGGCTGACTAAAATTATATAAAAATATACTAATATATCATACACTTGTGAATAATAGTTGTTTGTGCAGGTTTTGAGCTAAAAACAAACGTGAGAAGAGATAGAAAAAGAGTGAATTTCTTCCACGACTCTTTCAGGTCAAGGAATAATTTCTCAATTTCTCATGACTTTTGACTACGTTAAGAAATTTCCTAACCTTTGATGGCGAATGAACATTAAAGTCCATTCTAAAGAAAGTTCAGACATGAAAAAGCGCGGTAGATTGTTGTATTATCGTTTAAAAAGAACCCTCATCAACAAGGATGACAAGAAGCGGCAACAACTTTCATATGTTAATCACTCTTATAAGAATCAGAAGCTCCGACGTCATTTCAAGAAACTTCACCCACACCATTATACCACGTCTCGTAGTTGAATTGTGCGACTCAAATTGTACTCTACGATCAATTTATAAAATTAAAATGCGCGATCCATTAGGCCTACTACTTTCTTCTAGTCGGTCAGTATTAAGAGTCTATGCCTTAAGCGCCGCAGAAGCCGTAATTTACTGTTTATGTTTTAAATAAGTGGTATTTTATTTTATCTAATTGTCGGCTGCCAGAACCAACTTCTTAAAACTTCTTTCGTAAGGTATATGGATGGAGATAACCGTTTCCTATCCAGCTAAGAGAACCGGTCAGTCGCAATCGGCATTTCTCAAGCCTTTTTTAATTGGGACCCGGCATGGCCAGGGGGTTAAGGGACTCGAATCGTAATCCGAGGGTCGTGGGTTCGAATCCCCGTCCCACCAAACATGCTCGCCCTTTCAGCCGTGAGGGAGTTTATATTGTGATGGTCAATCCTACTATTCGATGGTAAAAGAGTGGCCCAAGAGTTGGCGGTGGGTGGTGATGACTAGCTGCCTTCCCTCTAGTCTTACACTGATAAATTAGGGATGGCTAGCGTAGATAGCCCTCTTGTAGCTTTGCATGAAATTCAAAAATCAAACTTTCCAATTCTTTTGTGTCAGTCTTTCTCCAGTGGTTTGTGGAGCTTTTTCGTAGTACCACAGAATTCCTTCCTCTGATAGCCTCTAATAACATATCTTTGAACACACAACAAGGAAACAGTTTTTGAGCAAATACGGTAAGATATGATTAGATTACGTCTCATTTACAGTGTCCAAACGAGTGCCTGACGAATTGGCTTGGTTTGTTTTGAATTTCGCGCAAAGCTGCACGAGCGCTATCTGTACTAGCTGGCCCTAATTTATCAGTGTAAGATTAGAGGGAAGGCAACTAATCATCATTACCCACCGCCACATTATAGCGCCCTCACGGCTGAAAGGGAGAGCATGTTTGGTGTGACGGGGAATCGAACCCGCGACCCTAAGATTACGGCTCAAGTACCTTAACCACCTGACCATGCCGGGCCTCCCTGATATATGAAAAGAATAGTGTATTTAAGAAATGCAAAAAATATGTGCACAGTTGTAACACAAAGTCTTAAAGGGTCCAGCAAAAGTACGTAAACGTAATAATTTGGGTAACGAACAACAAAATACATTTTTATTTCATACGCTTACGAATTTCGCTTGAAATATGTATTTTGTAATATTAGGAATTTTTAAGCATTTGTACGCGTTCGCGCAAGTATTATTATGAATTTTGTGCTACAGTGAGATTACGTTATTATTTTATCAAACGAAACTTGGTTTGTTTCTGAAGTTGAAAAGTCCCCCCGCTAGTACAGCGGTATGTCTATGAATTTACAACGCTAAAATCATGGGTTCGATTCCCATCGGTGGGCTTAGCAGATAGCCCGATGTGGCTTTACTCTACAAGAAAACACAAGCGAACACAAACACACAAGTAAACATATTAGGCCTAATGTACACACATCATCTCAGATGTACTAATCCTAACACACACGCCATCTTATTTTGTCTCTTGTTCGAGGAGAGGCAAACAAATATATCCACGTGTTTGTTTATATATGAAATGAAGAAAATAAATAAGTATCCTTTTCAATAAATCCAAGAAGACCACTCATTGTTGGAACTTGTGTCGCTAATAAAGAACCGTAGAATCACAATCATATTATCTGAAACAATGAACAATCATATGCCCGAATACCTACCAAAAACTACAGCTAGACAGTTAATTTAAAATGTACAATAGAAAATAGAAACAGAGTACATTAAGGTGTAGCACTGCTTTAGGCAGCTTTTTGTTTTTTACTGCTCCCAACTCAACATGATCGCCTCCGTATTAGTTACGTCATTAATCATGTGATCAGTCGTATAATCTTGATTGGTTTGTCGATCTGGTGTAGTGGAATTGACGCTCCTACATTACAGAATTAAAATAAAAAGTAATTCATCAATTTTTTTTGTTCACGCTTTCTTTCGATGTTCTTAAATTTGTCGCCCTAAGCAACTGTCTAATCTGTCTACGTGTAAGTTTGAACCTAGATGGAAAAAACAAAACAGGCCTAGTGAATGCACATTAATTTTTAACCGTTTGTACTTGAATAAGAAAATCCCTCCACTTATAAATCGCAGAATTTTTTCAACTAGATGTTGTTGTTTTTTTATAGCAAAGCCACATCGGGCTATCTGCTGAGCCCACTGAGGGGAATCGAACCCTGATTTTAGCGTTGTAAATCCGTAGACTTACCGCTGTACTAGCGATGGGCTAATATGTTTACATCACATTACTGATTAAAAAGTCGCTATGTTCGAAAAGAAAAACAAATCAAACTTACCGTTTAATAAAGATTCTCCAAACACCAAAAAATACAGAACTTTATTTACTCCAATTTCTTGAAAGATGGCTAGCACCTGGACAAGACAATAAATAAAACAAATAGGAAAAACAACAACTTATTTTCAGAAACTATAATTGACTACTAATTAACGTCTGTCTGTATAAAGTAATGCACTACTGGTTATATTTACTGTTCATTATCGTGTTCATAATTTACGTTTAACAATATCTTTCTTGGTTTCAACTTTAAGCCGGGTATGTAGTTTAGTCTTACATATCACTCATCTTAGTGCATCCTTCAACAATAAAACGTTTACTATCAATCAACAGAAAAAAATATTAAAAATGACTATTCATGTAAACTCTAAGTTCTTACCTTTCATATATGTTATTATTTCAAAACCAGGATTGCTAAAACGCATCACTTTTATGCCATCTAGAAATGTGCATATTCAAGGTGTAGTCTTGGCTATGTGGTCTCTATAGTTCATTGTTTGAGCTCAAGAATCAAAGAGCATGCGCAAATTACAGTATATAATCAGTCGGGCATTCTTCAACACTGTTTGCAAGACTGCAACTTTAATATTACATCCAATGACTTTAACATGTTGGAAAGTGCGGTCAACCAACAAATGCTTGTGGACACACAAAGTGCGTCCCGAGTTAAATATAAACCAAACAGTGTCATCTTTGCCGAATTCTGTCACACTAAACAATTTTGGTTTTCTTGAATGCATATTACCTTTACGTTATGATACAACTATTCTTCCATCAAACAAACAAAAGGAAAAAAAGTTTGAAGTTTTGTCTTACGATAAGTTTTATTGTACATACAAACTGCGCATAATTTTATTATTTCTGCCAGATCAAACAAACAAAAAAACACCCACCGCCACTGGATCGACAGCTGATATTAGGGCACTAAATACAAGGCACTCGATGATCAAAAAGTTCGGTATCTCCCATAGCTCCACATTCCGAAAGACCATAAAGACTTAGGCCTAAAAAAAATGAAGTTCACAGATTACAATGGTTGTTCTTGTAATTGTTCAATCATTTTCATAATAAATAACGATATGTATTCCTATTGTAGCAGGGAAGATATATTTATCTATTAAACACTGACTAAACATCATTGCTTTGATTCATCAATATATACGTTTTAATATCACAGTCTCATAAAAGATATTCTGGTGTTTTCTAACCCATAAACGTTTAGTCTATTGTGCAGAAATCGCCATGTCTTGGTGGATTTGGATTTTGAATTTCACGCAAAACTGCACGAGGGTTAACTACTCTAGCTGTCCCTAATTTAACAGTGGGTGACAGCTAGTCGTCATCATCGACTGTCCAACTTTTGGGCTTTTTTTTTTTTCAAGGAATAGTTGCATTGACCGTCCCCACGGCTGAAAGGGCGAGCATGTTTGGTGGGACGGAGATTCGAATCCGCGACCGTCAGATTGCGGGTAAAGCATCCACCCTAACTATTTTAGTATAAACTATGAACAATATAAAATACGTATCATTATCATATAAAACTTTGAATAAGTTTAGGGTTAAATTTTTTGCTTTGGGAGTTGCAATGCAAGTCCCAAAATGTTGTTTTAGTGTTGATGAAAAGTCCTCTCAGAAAGACTTCTTTGTTAAGGTCCACTCAATTGGGACCTTAGTTTGTTGTAAGAACAATTTTCAACATGCTCATGACAGTTACGAAAGTCTACACCAAGTAGAAACAATGATAAAATTTCTTTAGCTATTTGTCTTTCGTTGGTTGAGGTCTGATAAGTGATGTTTTGTTTGTCTTCTTGAATTTTTTGCCTAGCTACTCAAGATATATCTGCTCTAGCCGTCCATAATTTTGAAGTGAGTATGTTTACGTTTTTCTTATAACAAAGCCATATCGGGCTATCTGCTGTGTCCACCGACGGGAATCGAACCCCTGATTTTAGCTTCGTAAATCCGAAGACTTACGCTATTTCAGGGGGGAAACATTTTGAAGTGATAAACCACAAGAAAAGCATCTAGTCAACACCACCTACATCGAACTCTTGTATTATTTTTCACTAACGAGTAGTGGCATTGGGGGTGTTATAATGTGACAGGCAGAATACGCAGAATGGAAGGTGAGTGCCCTAACCATTAGGTCATTCAAGAACCCTTAATGAAAGTCCTTCAATATATACACGACAATGAAAGGAGTTAAAATTAGAAGAACGAAGTGTCGTATACATAATGTTCCTTCTGTTCGTTTGTTTGGATTTTAACGTTTTCCAATAACTTCTAAAGGCCTTAAATTCAACATGAAATACAAACGTTATGTATGTCATGCAAATATCACATCTTGTGCTCTTGAAACTGGAACTGAAATTATTGTAAATACGACTTTCGGGCATTTTTTCAGTGTAGTACTGAAAAATATGTTACAGAGAAAAATTACTTTACAAAAGGCAATGGACTTTACCAAAATATTTTTGTAAGTTTCTTACTAACATTTACATAAATAAAACGGTGAGGATGCTTTGCTAGAAAAGCTTAAATTCACATACAAATCACACAGTTACAATTTACATACAAGTTCCATTAAAACGTGAGCCGGCCTTGTTCAGTGATTAGCATGATGGTCTGTAGACCTAATGGCTCATAGTTCACATCTCGTTTCCGAAAACGAAAAATTGCAGTTGGCATCTTATTGTTATGGGTAATGGACATATATATATATATATATATATATATATATATAAGAAAAATATTTTATCAGAACATACTAAGAGTTGGTGATGGGTGTTGGTAATAGGATGTATTCCCAATAGTCTATCAGTTCAAAATTATGGACGGCTATATAAAAACAGCCCTTGCATAACTTTACGCGAATATCCAAACCAAACTATTAACGCGCACTTTTGTTTTTATTGTTATGTACGAATAACGATTGTATTCTCAAGACGACTGGTTTAGGCATTAAAACTTTAATTTTTACTTCAAATGGGTTTCTCATCATCAGGAATAAGGGGGAGTGGTTAGCAGTTGTCCTTTATACTTTAATCCAAAATCTTCCCCCTTCTAGGGTTATCAAGATACTTACTATTTATGAGACTCGTCTGTGGTTATTAATCCAAATTATCTATGTAACTAAATCGCAAACTGAAATTTCTCTGGATATTCCACGTGTTAGCTTCATCTATGTCAGGTCTAGTCGTTCAGAGATGTCCCTTAAATATGATAGTGATTATTTGAAATCACACGATGTTCTAAACCCTGATGTAAGGCATTTTATACGAGGACATTTCACAAGGAAAGAGGGATTTATTTATATCACTATCATCACGTTTAGCACATGAAAATAAATGTATCAACAAGTGTGCAATTGACTTTATCATAAACACCTGCGTTTCCGGAGAGTTTTAGGGCACGTGTGTTGTTAACAGCAATTAATTATTTTTAGGCTGTCATTAGTTTGCTACTGACAGCAATTTTTTTACGAACCACAGCCATCCGACTTCATATACTGTCTTAACACACCGCTTACTGTTATATAAGCAATGTGCACGAGAATAAAAGTATGAAATATCCGCAGATTATAAAAATGTAACTTATTCTATGCTATCTTTAAAACTCTTTTTAATTCGGTAAATTCAATATTTATGAATTTTAAAAAGTGTGATTTCTATATTTATTCTTGTGAAACATTAACTAAACGTACCAGTGTCAGTTTTTATATTTGAAGGTATAACAATATACAAAATATTTCCCGGTGGAAAACATCTCACGAACGTTTTTTTTTCTTTTGTTTTGTTTATTCAAGAAAATAATTTTTACGTTCATAAATATATTGGGCACATCAAACCAGACATATCATGCTCTAAATCTTTTGACGTTGTTGTTAGAGTATTCATTTTACTGAAGAGACAATAACATTTCAGAAACCTTCAAGTCGAAAGTTATTAGTCGGAGAAGGCACTAATCACGTACATCTGGTATCATGCACCTGAGTCTTCTTCCACCAAATAATTAGGTGCATGCAAAGGTGAGTTAGACACGCGCATACGATTACACGTGAAAGGAATATAAACGAAACAATTAGAGAGGAAAAGGTTTTAGTGATACATTAAATGGAAAACAAAATACGAATATACAGAATTACACTGGATGATTTCAGTATCAGTACTTAGGTTGAAAATTTAGATTCCTTTCAGTTGCTTTACGTAGTTACCGGAAACATAAATGGACCAGAAACTTTATAAACTGGATATTTAAAACATAGAAAACATGTTATATGTATACTACAAATATGAATTTGTAAAAGTTTAAATATCGATCAATAGTTCGTGTTTTACTGTTCATTTTTACTTCATAAAAACTTTGTGGACAACGTATATTTTATGACTTATATCTAAAGAAAAAGTCTACCGAACCAACTTAACTTGCATATGGGTAAATAATAGAAGCTGTGACTCACCTATAAGGAAGCAATTTATTAGGGTACCCTGTAAAAAATAATCAAATATAATATGTCTGTATTGAAACATACTAAAACCGAACAGAGTAAGTTAAAACTCTTGTTAGAACAAGTTATATGACAAGACCAAGAAACATATCCTGACACCTTGTTTGTTTGTTTTTTAATTTCGCGCAAAGCTACACGAGGGCTATCTGCGCTAGCCGTCCCTAATTTAGCAGTGTAAGACTAGAGGGAAGGCAGCTAGTCATCACCACCCACTACCAGCTCTTGGGCTACTCTTTTACCAACGAATAGTGGGATTGACCGTCACAGTATAACGTTATCATGGCTGAAAGGTCGAGTATGTTTGGTGTGACGGGGGTTCGAACCCGCGACCTCAGATTACGAGTCGAGCGCTTTAACCACCTGGCCGTGACGAGCCGTCACTTTGATAACAGTTTCAAAGTAAGATAATGTAAAAAGAAAACAATACGACAACAATACCGTAGGAAGATGGTGCTTTGAGCAACACAGTAATAAGTTATTACAAAAATAGATTAACTGGATATTTTGTTGGCTCTCCTATTATTTGATGCAGAGTTGATCAGAGGTACGAGTAAAAAAACCAAAGAACAAGACATTTCAAGTCTATATTTTGTTTTCCATTTCATTATTATAAAGTCTATAAATACATACTTAAATTGAATATAAATACGCTATCTGTTTTCTTAAATAAAAGTTTGCAAACGTGTCTGAAAACACACCAAGTGCTAATCTTGTTTTTAACTACCTACCAATGTATTTTGCAGCCAGACACTTCACTGGGAGTTTTCACTATACTGAACAAATTCCTAATTAAAATAATCACTAACATATATTCATTTTTGTCCCAGTAGTATTGGAATCAATCTCCTGAACAACGACCGACAGGTTTCGAACCAGATTTGATAGGAAAGTTCTTCACATTTTTACCCCAACTCTTTATTTCGCACGTGTTCTTCCTGCAGTATTTCAAGATCACTTTAACTGGGTTTTCTGTTTGTTGACAAAGGGGTTTGGTTAAACACGTTTTAGGGTTAATTAGCTTGACGTTGTATCATACTTGTCAGTTGCGGAAATGGACTGTTTCTTTTTGAAAATCGCGCAAAGCTAAACAAGGGCTACCTGCGCTCGCCCTCCCTAATTTAGCATGTAAGACTAGAGGGAAGGCAGCTAGTCATCACCACCAATCGTCAACTCTTGGGCTACTCTTTTACCGACAACTAGTAGGATTTACCGTGACATTATAACGCTCCCACGGTTAAAAGGGCGAGCATGTTTATTTTTGGTACCCGTTATGGGCATAGTATAAAAAGTCCATTGTGTAGCTTTATGTTTAACAACAAAACAAACAAACAATCGAAACCTTACAAACTAAGCCAAAAATTCTCGGGTTTGGTATTACGATTTTTGTTTTGTATAATGGTATATATTTCTATAAATAATGAAAACCTTTATTATATTGAAAACCTCAGCTCTAGTTGAAATAATTTTGGACCACACAGAACCATTCTTTTAAAACACTTTATTATACTGAATACTTCAAGACTAGTTTAAGTAGTTTTGGACCACATAGAACCATTCTTTTAAAACACTTTATTATACTGAATACTTCAAGACTAGTTTAAGTAGTTTTGGACCACACAGAACCATTCTTTTAAAACACTTTATTATACTGAATACTTCAAGACTAGTTTAAGTAGTTTTGGACCACACAGAACCATTATTTTAAAACACTTTATTATACTGAATACTTCAAGACTAGTTTAATAATTTTGGACCACATAGAACCATTCTTTTAAAACACTTTATTATACTGAATACTTCAAGACTAGTTTAATAATTTTGGACCACACAGAACCATTCTTTTAAAACACTTTATTATACTGAATACTTCAAGACTAGTTTAATAATTTTGGACCACACAGAACCATTCTTTTAAAACACTTTATTATACTGAATACTTCAAGACTAGTTTAAGTAGTTTTGGACCACACAGAACCATTCTTTTAAAACACTTTATTATACTGAATACTTCAAGACTAGTTTAAGTAATTTTGGACCACATAGAACCATTCTTTTAAAACACTTTATTATACTGAATACTTCAAGACTAGTTTAAGTAGTTTTGGACCACACAGAACCATTCTTTTAAAACGCTTTATTATACTGAATACTTCAAGACTAGTTTAAGTAGTTTTGGACCACACAGAACCATTCTTTTAAAACACTTTATTATACTGAATACTTCAAGACTAGTTTAAGTAGTTTTGGACCACACAGAACCATTCTTTTAAAACACTTTATTATACTGAATACTTCAAGACTAGTTTAAGTAGTTTTGGACCACACAGAACCATTCTTTTAAAACACTTTATTATACTGAATACTTCAAGACTAGTTTAAGTAATTTTGGACCACATAGAACCATTCATTTTTAAAACACTTTATTATACTGAATACTTCAAGACTAGTTTAAGTAATTTTGGACCACATAGAACCATTCTTTTAAAACACTTTATTATACTGAATACTACAAGACTAGTTTAAGTAGTTTTGGACCACATAGAACCATTCTTTAAAACACTTTATTATACTGAATACTTCAAGACTAGTTTAAGTAGTTTTGGACCACACAGAACCATTCTTTTAAAACACTTTATTATACTGAATACTTCAAGACTAGTTTAAGTAGTTTTGGACCACACAGAACCATTCTTTTAAAACACTTTATTATACTGAATACTTCAAGACTAGTTTAAGTAATTTTGGACCACATAGAACCATTCTTTTAAAACACTTTATTATACTGAATACTTCAAGACTAGTTTAAGTAGTTTTGGACCACACAGAACCATTCTTTTAAAACACTTTATTATACTGAATACTTCAAGACTAGTTTAAGTAGTTTTGGACCACACAGAACCATTCTTTTAAAACACTTTATTATACTGAATACTTCAAGACTAGTTTAAGTAGTTTTGGACCACACAGAACCATTCTTTTAAAACACTTTATTATACTGAATACTTCAAGACTAGTTTAAGTAATTTTGGACCACATAGAACCATTCTTTTAAAACACTTTATTATACTGAATACTTCAAGACTAGTTTAAGTAATTTTGGACCACATAGAACCATTCTTTTAAAACACTTTATTATACTGAATACTACAAGACTAGTTTAAGTAGTTTTGGACCACATAGAACCATTCTTTTAAAACACTTTATTATACTGAATACTACAAGACTAGTTTAAGTAGTTTTGGACCACATAGAACCATTATTTTAAATTTTTTTATCTGGTGCGAGTTTATATGAAACATTACCGAAATAGAACTGTATCGAAGAATGAAATCAAGATGTGTATTCTACGAAAGTTAGTGTTACACTATACGTTATGATATTTTGTTATATTAAGTGCTACACTTTCACGTTAAATCTCATGTGAAATCGAACTTTTAAATTTTAATACAATTGTTTTCCGCTAACTAATACAGACATGTAGGCTGAAATTTATTACTTACTGACAAATGTACGCTAAACCTCACTACGAGTTGTTTGTTTTGTTTTTATATTGCGAGACATGATTTTATCTGTTAATAAAAATAGGCACCATCACATTTCAAACAGAAAAATGTATTTCACTCACTTTACGTGTCTAAGTTTTTCCATAACGAATACACAGTCATGTTTTCTTGTGGAAATCCACTCGAACATTAGATTTATGCTTTGAAATCAATTCTGTTTAATCCGATATTTTAATAGATACCGATGGTTGAATTTCTTGAAATTAGGATGAACACTGCGCTTCACCAATAACTAGAATTATATACATTTACTCAAAGTATGTTTCGCTGAGTTGAGGTGTCATTTTCTTACTGAAGCACATTAGTTAAGCCTATATCTCAGAGATCGCGCGAGAACTAAGTCACCTTGAAATAACAGATAACTCTATTCAGAACCCGATTTATTTAATTACAAAATCCTTTACTGGTATCTAACACCGGCTTCGTTGCTGGTTTTCCTTTCTATTTCCTGGCGCAGGTTGGCCCTGCGAGAGATTTTTGTGTTTTTTCTGTTTAAGCACAAAGCCGCACAACGAACTTCCTCTGCTCTGCCAATCACGGATATCGCAATCCGGTTTTTAGCGTTATAACTCAGTGCAATACCACAAAATATTCCTCGCATTTTAAGCTGTCTGCACGTTATAACAGTGACACTCAGTCGTTTAAAGTGGGCGATAGGGTGCCATTGACTAGCTGCGTTGTCGCTGATACTGGTTCAAAACTGTAGTCGGTGGTAGTAGTGTTGTCATTAATGCAAAAAATACAAGTACAACAAAGTCATTTCTATTTGTTCATGTATCCAATTCTATCTGTTTATTTATTTATACAAATACAGTGGTACCTCGGTTCTCGAACTTAATCCGTTCCAGAAGGCTCTTCGAAAACTGATTTGTTCGAAAACCGAATCAATTTTTCCCACAATAAATATTGTAAATTAAATTAATCCGTTACATATCTCCAAAAATAACGCATTATGAGGCATTTTAAGTAAAAATATTGCTTATTTATACCTGTATAATAATACTTACATGCATAAAGTCAACTACAAAAACTATAAACACAATAAAAATACAATAAATGAAAATATAACTACACTTTACCTGTGCTGAGGAGAGCTGATGGCGTAAGTAAAAGGTGGTGAGGAACGTGGAGAGTAGGAGGGTTATTATTGTTTGGAAGGGGAGTCACCTTCCATAAAAACGTCAGGTAACTCTCCTTCTGGGGTTCTTTCTCTTTTCTGTCTCTTTGCACCGCTACAACCTACTTGAGACTCACTGGGCCTATTTATCACTAAAAACTTGTCTAATAAGGTTTGTTTCTGCCTGCATTTTAAAATGTTTCTGAAGTAAGACATGGCATTGTCATTGAAAAGGTTTATGTTTCGGTTTGCTACAGCTTTGTAACTCTCCCTATTGTCCACACATTTCCTTGATTAGTGAACTAGGAACATCCTCCCTTCCCTCCTCCTCATCTGAAGACACTTCCTCAGTTTCCTTCTGTTGCTGCTCCTTCTGAAGGTCTTGGAGTTCTTCCGTGGTGAGCTCAGTGTTGTGGTCTTCCACCAACTCCTCCACATCATCACCACTCACATTCAAGCCTATACACTTGTCTAACGAGACAATACCCTCGACAACAGGCCCAGCCTCAAGGCCTTCAAAGTCTCTATCTGGTACTGAATTTGGCCACAATTTCTTCCAGGCTGAGTTCATGGTCCTCAACGACACTTCCTCCAGGCTTTGTCTATGATCCTCAAGCAATGGAGGATATTAAAGTGATTTTTCCAGAACTCTCTGAGGGTTAACTCTGTGTCAGAGGTTACTTCAAAGCACCTTTGAAACAGTGCTTTGGTGTAGAGTTTCGTAAAGTTCGATATGACCTGCTGGTTCATGGGCTGAATGAGAGGAGTCGTGTTAGGGGGCAAGAGCTTCACCGTAATGAAACTGTACTCCTCCACCAACCCGTCCTCCAAGTCTGGTGGGTGAGCAGGTGCATTGTCCATCACAATAAGGGCCTTAAGTGGCACCTGTTTTTTCGTGAGATAATTCTTTACATTTGGTACAAACACTCCATGGACCCACTCCATAAAAAAATTGCCTGGTTGCTCCTATTAGCCCTCCACATGACATTTAGTTTACTTTTCAGGACATTATTTTTATTAAAAAACCCTCGGGTTCTCAGAATGGTACACAAGCAAAGGCTTAAGTTTGAAGTCCTTACTTGCATTACTACATAACAATAGAGTTAGCCTGTCCTTCATTGGCTTGTGTCCTAGCAGTGACTTCTCCTACTTTCTGATGTAGGTCCTCTTTGGCACCTTCTTCCAAGAGAGGACTGTCTCATCACAGTTGAACACTTGTTGGGGAATAAAACCCTCAGCTTCTACATAGTCCTTAAATTCCCTAACAAATTTATCAGCAGTATCTTTGTTAGAACTGGCACCTCCTCATGTCTCACCACACTATGTATGTCACTTCTCTTCCTAAATTTTTCAAACCACCCCCTACTAGCCTTAAAGGCATCACTTGTATCAGCACTCGTTCCAGGGGGTTTTTCAGGAGGTCAGCATGCAACTGCTTTGCTTTCTCACAAATGATGGTTTCAGAAATGCTATCACCAGCTAACTGTTTTTTGTTTACCCAAATTAACAACAGTTTTTCTACCTCTTCCATTGTTTGTGATCTTTGTTTCGTAAGCACTGTTACTCCTTTTGCAACATCAGCTCCTTTGATGACCTCTTTATTTTTCAGTATGGTACAGACTGTAGACTTTACCATACCAAACTGTGTAACAAGGTCAGACACACGAACACCACTCTCATACTTCGCTATGAGATCTTTTTTCACCTCTATTGTGGCTCTAACAACTTTTCTTTTGGTTTGCTGCTTTCATTATCCTTCTTTAACCCCATGGTGGCTTATTTAATCAGAATATTTAGAAAAAACAACAACAAGAAAAACGAGAACGTTCACAGCAGATTTTAGCGAGAACATTCACATCAGATTTTAGCGGGGGTGTGGACTGAGCGACAGGAGCGGGTAAAATGTTTTGGGCAAGCTTGGCGTAGGCCGAAAATGGTCGAAGGGTCGTTCGGGTCATCAGTCGGGTTATTTCGGGGGTTCGGGCCACGACAGCTTGGTTCGAGAACCGAGTTTATGTTCGACAACCGAGACATTTTTTTTTTTTTAAATCAAACAATACGTTCGAAAACCAAATTGTTCGAGAAGGGAGTCGTTCGAGAATCGAGTTACCACTGTACAAATAAGTCACTTCTATTTATTCATGTATTCTCAACACAGAAAATCACTTGCGGCATGTAACGTGTTTTGTTTTTTTTTGCTACATACATATAAATATAAACACACGTTCAACTTAACATTATCCAGATGTCACGACGTCATTACTACTGGATATCACGTGTCTGGAAAGTTTTGAATAGCAATCAAGAATGGCTTAACACTTACCAAAACGGCGTATAACAGGATGGTCCCTAGGTTGTTAAAGAAGGCACGGTCGTGAAGGGAATAGGCAGACTCTAAGACAATACTAGAAAAAACAAAAACACAGTTTATGTTTGAATATTTAAACCTGAAATCAGTGAGAAATATCAGAATTTATCGTGGTTTAAAAATTACGAAACAGTAAACTTGTATTTCTAAGGGCGAAGTGTTGATTGAAGTGCATTGCTAGACATATTCGATAAAAATAAATGACCATCAACTTAAAAACAGCAACTATTAACCCCTGCCACACGTACCATTCCAACATGTTTTAACACGAACCATTCCAACATGTTTCAGTTTTGTTTGTTTGTTTCGCATTTCGCACAAAGCTACTCGAGGGCTATCTGTGCTAGCCGTCCCTAATTTAGCAGTGTAAGACTAGAGGGAAGGCAGCTAGTCATCACCACCCACCGCCAACTCCTGGGCTACTCTTTTACCAACGAATAGTGGGATTGACCGTCACATTATAACGCCCCCACGTCTGAAATGGTGAGCGTGTTTGGCGTGACGAGGATGCGAACCCGCGACCCTCAGATTACGAGTCGCACGCCTTAACACGCTTGGCCATGCCGGGCCCCAAAGGGAATGAAAAAGTACCGTATGGTGTAACTACCCATCTGACCATACTGGACATAATGTTATATAATATGTTCATGAGCATTTAACGAATCTTATTGTGTTCTCAGATAATTAATTAAAAATAAGTTGAAACATTAATTTTTATTTTTTAACACGTAATTATTAATGACAAGCCTTTACCCAGAAATTAACTAGCATAATATAATCTTCAGAAACCATTTTAAAGTTGTATCTTATATCTATGGCAAAACTTCTAAGTCCTTCTGATGTTGTTTCTTCTGATTGATACTTTTAGAACGCATCGACAGTTTAAAGTGTTAGAAATACGTTGTGGTACTGCAAGAATTCGAAATTCTGGATTACAAAACTTTACCAAAAGTTGCAGAACTAGTTTTAACAAACACTATAAAGTACATTTAACTTTTCAACCATGACCGACCAGCGGATGATAAGAAGGTTAGGGTTACGAAGTATTAGTATTCATTTAAAGGGAGAAAATTATCCAAACCATAAAGACAATAAAACTATATTTATAAGTAATTTATAAGTATGAGAATCAACCACAAAAAGCGAGATTTGTGAAAAATCGTCTCGTGGTTTACATGACGTTCGTGCTGATTTGGAAAAATCACACCACCCAGAGCTCGATGTTTACGTCGAAACCTGGTTTCGATACCCTTGGTTGTAACGGATTTACTGTTTCGTATTTATTTTAACATCGATGTCTGTTTTAGTTAAATAAATATTTAAATTGCATGCAAATTTTATTATTAAATGTGAATTACGAAATTCCAGTCTATTTTCCAACTTTGTGGAGGATTCTCAAACGTAAGAATCAACAATATATATAAATACTAATATTGTTGCTAACTGAAATTGCGAAAACCTCGGATAACAAAAACACAGTTATATATTGTTGGGTTGCTACAGTCGTTAAGCAATAAACCCTGGAAGCTATAACAGCGATTAGAACTTATTAATCGAGAAACTACAGATATTTAACCAAGAAAGTTTATGAATTTTGAACATTATAACCATTTAACTTTAGCGGATGACCTTCAGACATTATATAACTTCAACCGGGAAAAAACTCACGTGGGTACCTGTATCAATGCAGAATTAATTCGCTCATCGTGAACCGTTGATAAAATATTCAGTTCCAGACCAGAAGGAATACTGATTATTGTTTATAAGTTTGTAAATCTTTTGTGCATAAATCATTACAGTTATGTAACCCTCTGGTATCGGTATATTATATATTATGTATGTAACCATCCAGAGACATGTTTTGATCTCTGCTCATCTGGCATTTCCCCCCCCTCTACTGAAGCATCCAATCAGCGCAAAGGACAAAATTTCAGTAAGAGCTACTAAAATTAACGACTGAAAATTTCTGATTAAAGAGATTCAGCTTTTTTCAAAAGAGCCGTTGTTTAAGTTTTAAAATTTATAATGTATTTATTTTTAATACAATCAAGTAAAACAAGACCATAAATTGAACTTACGGTGGAAGTAGCAGCAGAAAAAACGCTCGAGATGTGAACTGTGGAATAGGATGAGTTGTATCTGTCAGACTCGAAGAAAATCAAAACAAACTTTAACGACCGTAAAAGGTAGTGAAAATACAACTAACAAATTTAACAACTTTTTTTTCTCAAAGTTATGGTCTTCTTGGTTCGTTTCTTTTAATAAAATAGAAATCAGGGATTTTATAAACTTTAAAATTTACTAAAAGTGTCAATGTGTATTAAAGCATTACACGATGTAACACAAAATTTGTTCCTGGATAGTATGTGTTATTTATTAATTGCTTATGTTGTAAAAGCACAGAAAATGGCCATTATTTCCTTTAAACTTTGCTTTTGCGATTTGGATAATGAAATTTAGAAATTAACCTATTTTCTATGTAAAAACAGGTAAATTTACACATTTTCATTTACATAAGGTCTGAATAAAAGAACATATGAATCAAGATTTACACCCTTGTGCAAATTAATTGAAACAAGACGAAAAATTACGATTTTTTCAATTTTTTGCGTTTTATTTTTGAGTAATTTTTTGGATTCTCAGAATTTATTTTTCAGAAGATCATTAATCCGCTTTGGCATCGAGTCCACGAGTTGACTGCAATCTTTACTAATTCTTGAATCACGGTACCACACCTCAATTATGGCCTCAATTAGCTTATCTTTTGTAGTACAGTCTTTTCCCCGAAGTCTTTCTTTACAAATTGCCCAAAGATTTTCAATAGGATTTAAGTCTGGAGAGTTTCCAGGCCAGTTCAGCACCTTTATTCGCGTTGTAGTCATAAAATTATTCACAAGTTTCGATGTGTGGCATGGAGCCAGATCTTGCTGGAAAATGCCAGATCCATCTGGAAATCTCTTTTTCAAATCTGAAACGACTCTTCTCTGCAAAACTTCGATGTACTGTGGTCCTTGCATAATACCTTCTACGATATGTAAGCATCCGACGCGATAGTAACTAAAAAAGCCCCAAAACATTTTCTTCAAGGGATGTTTTGCGAACTGATTGATGCGAGATTCTCGAAGTTTCTCACCTGGAGATCTGCGAAAATGCAGACTTCTTTGACCCTGTACGAAGAAATGAGTCTCCTCACTGAATAACACCTTCCTCTATTGTTCTTGCGTCCAGTTCTTTTATTTCAGACCCCATTGATACCGTTTTTTTTCTTCATTGAGTTGGTAAGAAGTTGTTTTTTGACTGGTCTCCTTGCCCTTCTAACGCAATTTTGAATGACGTAATATTCCTCAAAATTTCGTCGTATATCCCAAAAATAGCTCGACCGTACTGCAAAACACAGCTAATGACGCCGTCTGTGCGAAATAAATGACTATTAAAGGAAATCAGCGAGCCTACACCGGCCGCCATGCTGAAAATATTGTAAAATGACCACTTGTTTCAATTAATTTGCACAAGGGTGTACATGTATTTATACTAAAGTTATACAAAAATGTTTAGAAGTGAGTAGTTTCTGAGATTTGCGACTGTAATGTAAATCACTTTCACGTATCAGCCTCCAAATATCGCCTCCCATCATGTTTTCGTTATATGCTCCTTGGTCACGAAACCAAAGTTTGAAGAGAAAAATCGCTCTTTTCCTTTTACTTTAGGTATAAGCTATTGGAAAATAACACTTTCTGTCCAGGAACAAGAAAAAGTAAAAATTTTGTTACAGTGTTATCATCTACTAATTCCACAGTTTCAGGTTTATCATGAAAAATTTCGTTGTTTACTGAAATTATTACGTTATATGTGAATGACTAAACTTAATATTACCCGAGGTACTGATCTTTATTTCAGTCTTAAAACACAATATCAGTGGCAACAAATCTTAATATAGCAAACTTTCTACAAATTAGTAAATATATTAATGTTGTAGGCTTATTTTACACTTATGTTTCTTAACGACAACAGAAAACCTTGATGTTACGGTCCTGAAAGGTTCTGTAACATTAACTTCATGTTACGGTCCTGAAAGGTTCTGTAACGTTAACTTCATGTTACGGTCCTGAAAGGTTCTGTAACGTTAACTTCATGTTACGGTCCTGAAAGGTTCTGTAACATTAACTTCATGTTACGGTCCTGAAAGGTTCTGTAACATTAACTTCATGTTACGGTCCTGAAAGGTTCTGTAACATTAACTTCATGTTACGGTCCTGAAAGGTTCTGTAACATTAACTTCATGTTACGGTCCTGAAAGGTTCTGTAACATTAACTTCATGTTACGGTCCTGAAAGGTTCTGTAACATTAACTTCATGTTACGGTCCTGAAAGGTTCTGTAACGTTAACTTCATGTTACGTTCCTGAAAGGTTCTGTAACATTAACTTCATGTTACGGTCCTGAAAGGTTCTGTAACGTTAACTTCATGTTACGGTCCTGAAAGGTTCTGTAACATTAACTTCATGTTACGGTCCTGAAAGGTTCTGTAACATTAACTTCATGTTACGGTCCTGAAAGGTTCTGTAACGTTAACTTCATGTTACGTTCCTGAAAGGTTCTGTAACATTAACTTCATGTTACGGTCCTGAAAGGCTCTATAACATTAACTTCATGTTACGGTCATTGCTATGACACATTTTCTTTATTGCAGAGGTAAACTAAAAGTTTCTTTTTTAAGTCTTTATAATATACCCCTTGAATTCCTCAACAGATATTTTTCTAAGCCATTTTTGCACAATATTGGTTGTGGGTCCTTAATAATATATAGTTTGTTTAGGAGCAAAGCCATAGCGAGCTATATGCTATGTTCACCGAGGGGAGTCGAGCCCCGGATTTGAATATTGTAAGTCCTTAAATATACCGCTGGCCCCTCCCAAGAAACAAAAAATACAATAAACAAAAAGTACTATAAGTATTGCGTGCAACCCCCCCCCCCCACTAATTAATGGTTGGGTTCACCATATATTTTATATAAAAATAGCCGAACGAGGCCTAATGATTCTTGTGCAAGGCTGTGGACATGCAGGTCTTCGTTTGTATCCTACTCTTTCGAGCCATGGGTGCATTATAGCTGTGACGAACCAATTCTACTATTTGATCAGACACCAGTGGTCCACATGTAAGTTGTGGCGGTCTTTACTCTGGTTCATTTCAAGATTAGAGACTGCTAGATGTGATAGCTTTTGAATGGCTTAGCACGAATATCGAAAAAAAACAACCCAAAAAAAACGTACAAATAAATGATTTCACCCAATTACTTCATATGCTCCTCACAGTCCGTTATGGTGTAATATCTGGACTTCATTGGTAATAAAAAAGTCGCTAATGTAAAAGTTAATAATAATAAAAAAGTTAGGTCTCACAGTATTCGAATTAGTTGTCAATAGAGGGAGCTAAAATCGTATTTTTTAATCTTTTGTTTCCGAGAAGCCCCGTCAATGACAACGCACTAAAAGAAAGGGAAAGAAAAAAAAACAACAACTTACAAAAACACGGAACATTTGTTTATTGAGTTTCATCTTACAGATGGTGGATAATGACTCGAAATTAAATATGGTATACCAATAAATAGTGTTAATAAAATATTAACATGCATGTATAACCCAAGTGTTTTAATCAGCACTCTTGAGTCACTACTTAGCATATAGTTAGAGAAGATGCTAATACAGTTTTACTTCATGAAGCTAATACGTTAACATAAACACTCTGGTTAGTTTTCTATACTTACTATATAATGGTTCCCACAGCAATTCCTAGGACTATCAACAAGCTGGAATCAGAAATAAAAAAGTTAAAATGTAACTTTCGAGATTTATCACGAGCTTTCAAAATACAGAAAAGTGTGAAAAACAAAAGGTGCACGACTTTAGTTGTTTGAAAACATTCAACACTTTTTTATGTATATAAACTCTGAACACCAAACACAAGAAGACGCGACAACTAAACCAAAATCAAAGCTACGCTGCGGGCTGTCCCGTTCTCTGCCCATCACGGGTATCGAAGCCCAACAATTTACATCGCAAGTCTACAAACATTCCTTTGGAGACCCTGCCGAGTATAAACGTAATCACAGATACAACTTAATTTTCAACAACTAGGTTTATTACGAGTTAGAAGTACTTCCAGTTAGTTATTTAGCAATTGTATTTAAAAAAAAAAACTGTTTGTAGTTAAGCACAAAGCTACACAACGAGTTATCTGCGATTTGTCCATCACGGGTATCGAAACCCGATTTTTAGCGTTATAAGCTCACGTACGTAGCACCGAGCCACTGAGGGAGGGGGTATAAAAAGGACGGCAAATTGCCAGTGGCTACGTGAAACAGGAAGCGCTGATAGATAAACCTAGAGAATATTTAATCATATATCTACCCCTAATATGACCTTCTCGTTTATAAAAACCCTAATATCTGAGACTGCACAGCTGCACTTCGCTTTTCATCATTTTGAACGAAAATTATTCGGTCTGTATGTAGTAGAAATGGTGCGACAGAAAAGCAAGCAAAAATGTCCACCGAATATTTACGTGTGGCGGGAATACAAGCTATGAAATTACTTAATCGATTTCACCGCCATGTGGACCAATATGTGCAACGAGTTCATTGCTGTGGGTTGATAGGCTAAAAGTAGCTTTAAATGACTGTTATCTTTACAACTTTTATAAGTGCTGCTAGTTTATTCCTCTACTTATAACCAGTGAATATACTGACGTCATCAGATAAATGTCAAACCACGTGGCATTCAACACGAGTTTTCATTTGAACTTTAAAAGTTAAGTAATGTAATAAAACCAAAGCCTTGTACTTAAAACACTACAAGAAATTCAATAGAAATACGAAGGTTAAAAATTCTAAGAGTTTTCTGGGTACTGACGTCACGAATTCATTATTGCCTATACAAAAATCGAAGAATTAAAGACACGTGTATATACGTATTCGTACGTTGTACAATATCATGAACACACATAAACGAAGTAGGCATGGACCAGATGGTGGACACGCCCCTTTGTGAGGTTGTACAGAGAATGTTTTGTTACACCATGCCCATTCCTACCTTGTTTCCTCACTTTTTGGTGCATCCATTCCTAAGCTTTCAAGTTCTTAAAAAATATATATTTTTCCACTTGTTCATACAGTGTTCTTGTACAATACGATATGATCTTATGTATTATTCATTCATTTGTGTTGATACAGTATTATCAGCATAGGGGTGCACTTTAACAGTATGGTACGTGCAAATAATGGTGTACGTGTGGTGTGCATTACATTCACTTATGGTGTTGTGTACACATTGTGAGTGTGCTGTACATGTAATGGCACCCACTATGTGGTGTGCAATGTAAGCACGAGCTGTGGTTGTGTGCATGCATTAATGGTTGATAAATTATTTAATTAAATACTTCATGCTATCAGTAGCACGTGGTATCTGTGCTATTATTCTACTTTGACTGAACCCCCATTGAAAATGTTTGGGAGTGGATGGCAAGGGAAGTCTATAGAAATGGACGTCAATACCAAACAGTGCATGATCTTCGTGAAGTCATCTTCAGCACTTAGAATAACATTCTAGCCAGCCTTCTGCAAACGCTTATATCGACCATGCCAAAGCGAATGTTTGAAGTTATTCGTAATGACGGCCGTGCAACTCACTACTGAGACCTTTTGCTGGGCATTTACTACCCTGTTTAGGACTTATTGTTGGTATGATATTAAACTTTTGACCAGCTAGTATTTAGGTTAATTTCATAGTGTTCACATTTTCCTTATTTAATGCTAACATTTTTTAAATTTTATTTTCCCTTTTCTCGTTTTCATCTTTCGAAGCTCTACTCAAATAAGTGGTTGAGTCTAACAACACAAAATGCATATTTTTTTCTTTATGTTCATTGGCCTTAAGATTTTGGCCAGCAGTGAATATGTACAGGTTTGTGTTTGTATCGAATTCCGCGCAAAGCTACACAAGGGCTAGACGTCCCTAATTTAGTAGTGTAAGAATAGAGGGAAGGCAGCTAGTCATCGCCACCCACCGCCAACTCTTGGGCTACTCTTCTACCAACGAAAAGTGGGATTGACCGTCACATTATAACGCCCCCACGGGTGAAAGGGTGAGCATGTTTGGCGCAACGGGGATGCGAACCCGCGACCCTCAGATTACGAGTCGCACGCCTTAACACGCTTGGCCATGCAGGGCCTGTTCATCTGATTTCTCTTTAACCAGCAACGCTCCCTTTTAGTCCACAAAATTACAACGCTGAAATTGGGGTTCGATTCTCCTAGGTGACTTTACTATATACAAAGATACACACTCATCTTACTCAAGTAACGCCCTCTCGTGAATAACGAATAATGTACAAAAAAAAACTGAATGCGATAATGAGAAATAGTTAATTTGGGAAATCCATTATCCGTCGTTTTCATTATTAAACTGCTTACAATTTAATTTTCGTTATGTTCTTGACTGTGTACGTAAAGTTCTATACTATTATTATAACAGAGTCAGCAATTTAAATAGTAAAGTCTTTAACTGGGGCGAAATCGAACATTTTGTTTTTCTGGAAAAATTAAAGAAAACAATTATTTTGAAAACGAAAAACACATAAAATGGCTGTCTGACCTTTAAAGAAGAAAGGTGAAAATGGTTGTGCAACAAAAACCTTATTTTCCAAAATGAATTAGCATCTACTAAATTGTTTACGTCAGTCGGTTTCAGGTTGGTTCAAAGAATAAGACACGCAAGCGAGATTTACTAAACAAAGGAATAAAAAAATCAACAATATACGAAACGTTCCATTCAGTTTGTAAGATGCGAGGCCAAGTGATTACTGTGTATCTCAGCATGGAGAGAAAGGTTGCACACATGTTTTACGACACCAATTAAATGTTTAGCAGTATTTAATTTAAAAAACATTAGTGTATTTTCGATGTGTGTGCGTGTAGGATTGGGGGGGGGTACACAGACAGTCTCGCTACAAGAGTTAAACATTAAGTTCGGGAGGGAGAGAGACACTTTTTTTGCTCCAATTAAGGTTACGCGAGTTGAAAGTTGTTCCGGATGCAATAAAACCTGGCGTTTTATTTCCGAATCAATTGTTGTTAATAACGTAAAAGCTCGAGAACTTATTTCGCATAAACTACACGCTTCAGCGATCATTTATGTAACGTGTTTTCTGTGTTACTTTTAAATAGGATAACAAGAGATCCCACCCTTTGAAACATAAATTATCATAGCAAGTCTCCGTGAAAAGATCACGTGGTTAGAACACATCCCTGTCACGCTGCCAAATATCACGAGAATCTCCAAGAACAAGGTGACACTTCTATATCAGAGTTGTCTAAACTACTACAATTCATAGCTATTAAAATACTGACGCTGGTATTCGCGGTTTTGATTGGAAGATTCAAATAAGAGACTCGTTGATCTAGGACAGGCTACATACCATTCCAAATAAAGAATACGACTCTAGAATTTTCTAAATCTTTTGACTTTGCTATAGGAAACTTGTAATATTTTCCAATTCTCAAGTATTTGATAAAACACGGTCAAGGCATTTTGTTTCGTTCCTTTTGTCACAGAAAAGTTACTAACCGACTAAACAACGATTCGGTTTTATTTCTCAAGAATTTAATGTAATTTTATGAATTAGAATAAAGGCCGGTGTTATTTTTTTCAAGGTGGAGACTGAAAACTGTTTAAACAAAAAACATCACTGGCGAATAGATATGTGCTTAACACGCCCAACCTTTTAATCAACTCCGTTTACAGGTTTGAATCCCGGTCACACGAAACATGCTCGCCCTTTTAAACAGTGGGGGCGTTATAGTGTGACGGTCAATCCCACTATTCGTTGGTAAAAGAACAGCTCAAGAGTTGGCGGTGGGTGATGATGACTAGCTGCCTTTCATCTAGTCTTACACTGTTAAATTAGGAACGGCTAGCGCAGATAGCCCTCGTGTAGGTTGTAATTCAAAACAAACAAAGAAACCATTTAGAGGAACCTTTATGTATATTTTTCAAAGCAATTATGGAAAACACATTTTTGTGTATAAACTTTAGCTACAAAACTGCTTTTATAAGCATTGCTGACCAGTGTCCAGTGTTTTATTCCACTCGTGAAAGAGTGTGTTTTGTATTATAGCAAAGCCACATCGGACTATCTGCTGAGTCCACCGAGGGGAATCGAACCCCTGAGTTTAGCATTGTAAATCCGTAGACTTACCGCTGTTCTAGCGGGGGAACTCTTGAAAGATTAGTTCACAATTAAATCGGAAGTTTAACGTGAATTAAACTTCAAAACATTTTCGTCGTCACTGATTCGTGGTTAACGTTTTCGATCTTTGTCTATTTAAATATCTACTCTCTGAGAAACGTATTTCGTGTGAAAGTACACGTGAGATTTATAGTAAATTAAGAGAAGGTTAGAATTCAACTGATGTATAAATACATTTAAAAATGTATCATGTTTACGACGTAATAAAAAGTAAAAACCAAGTTTAAAAAAATCCGTGTCCTACTTTTTCATGGGGTCGTATAACCTGGTGCTTTGAATGAGTAATCGCACCTATCGTCAGGCCATTTTACCTATTATTTGATTCAATCTACCTAAATGCATAATGCTTACCAGTTGATAGTTGGAGGTAATCCTGCATGGGCTGGCATCCTGTCCAGGAAAACTGTGCTCATCAGATGTGCCACAAGAAATAGGAGCTAACCACTGTCCCTAAGTGCCTTGAACACATGGAAGGGGATTTATTTAATGTATTCTTCTCAACGTTAAATTGCACCCCTGTATATTATACTTTCCCGTTAAACCGCACTGTACTGTACCAAAGTAACCGAACGACAGCAACAAAAATAAAATAGAGAGATAAGTACTAGAGGGCGTTCAAGTTATTTTGCACTGTCCAATAATATCCAAATTAATTTTAAATCACCTACTGCGCGTTACCATCGTAATTTATTTCTTAACACGCGTTTTAGTGAACAGTTTGTAAAGAAGAAACAAAAACAACAGCTGTTATAAACACCAATATAAACAGCAGCACATATTTTACTGACAGCTGTTATAAACACCAATGTAAACAGCAGCACATATTTTACTGACAGCTGTTACAGACACCAATGTAAACAGCAGCACATATTTTACTGACAGCTGTTACAGACACCAATATAAACAGCAGCACGTATTTTACTGACAGCTGTTATAAACACCAATATAAACAGCAGCACGTATTTTACTGACAGCTGTTATAAACACCAATATAAACAGCAGCACGTATTTTACTGACAGCTGTTACAGACACCAATATAAACAGCAGCACGTATTTTACTGACAGCTGTTATAAACACCAATATAAACAGCAGCACGTATTTTACTGACAGCTGTTACAGACACCAATATAAACAGCAGCACGTATTTTACTGACAGCTGTTACAGACACCAATGTAAACAGCAGCACACATTTTACTGACAGCTGTTACAGACACCAATGTAAACAGCAGCACATATTTTACTGACAGCTGTTACAGACACCAATGTAAACAGCAGCACATATTTTACTGACAGCTGTTATAAACACCAATATAAACAGCAGCACATATTTTACTGACAGCTGTTACAGACACCAATGTAAACAGCAGCACATATTTTACTGACAGCTGTTACAGACACCAATGTAAACAGCAGCACATATTTTACTGACAGCTGTTACAGACACCAATATAAACAGCAGCACATATTTTACTGACAGCTGTTATAAACACCAATATAAACAGCAGCACATATTTTACTGACAGCTGTTATAAACACCAATATAAACAGCAGCCAATATTTTACTGACAGCTGTTACAGCCACCAATGTAAACAGCAGCACATATTTTACTGACAGCTGTTACAGACACCAATATAAACAGCAGCACATATTTTACTGACAGCTGTTATAAACACCAATGTAAACAGCAGCACATATTTTACTGACAGCTGTTATAAACACCAATATAAACAGCAGCACATATTTTACTGACAGCTGTTACAGACACCAATGTAAACAGCAGCACATATTTTACTGACAGCTGTTACAGACACCAATATAAACAGCAGCACATATTTTACTGACAGCTGTTATAAACACCAATATAAACAGCAGCACATATTTTACTGACAGCTGTTACAGACACCAATATAAACAGCAGCACATATTTTACTGACAGCTGTTATAAACACCAATATAAACAGCAGCACATATTTTACTGACAGCTGTTACAGCCACCAATGTAAACAGCAGCACATATTTTACTGACAGCTGTTACAGACACCAATGTAAACAGCAGCACATATTTTACTGACAGCTGTTACAGACACCAATATAAACAGCAGCACATATTTTACTGACAGCTGTTACAGACACCAATATAAACAGCAGCACATATTTTACTGACAGCTGTTACAGCCACCAATGTAAACAGCAGCACATATTTTACTGACAGCTGTTACAGACACCAATGTAAACAGCAGCACATATATTTTACCGACAGCTGTTACAGCCACCAATGTAAACAGCAGCACATATTTTACCGACAGCTGTTACAGACACCAATATAAACAGCAGCACATATTTTACTGACAGCTGTTACAGACACCAATATAAACAGCAGCACATATTTTACTGACAGCTGTTACAGACACCAATATAAACAGCAGCACATATTTTACTGACATCTGTTACAGACACAATGGAAACAGCAGCACATATTTTACTGACAGCTGTTACAGACACCAATGTAAACAGCAGCACATATTTTACTGACAGCTGTTACAGACACCAATATAAACAGCAGCACATATTTTACTGACAGCTGTTACAGACACAATGGAAACAGCAGCACATATTTTACTGACAGCTGTTATAAACACCAATGGAAACAGCAGCACATATTTTACTGACAGCTGTATAAACACCAATGTAAACAGCAGCACATATTTTACTGACAGCTGTTACAGACACCAATGTAAACAGCAGCACATATTTTACTGACAGCTGTTACAGACACCAATGTAAACAGCAGCACATATTTTACTGACAGCTGTTACAGACACCAATGTAAACAGCAGCACATATTTTACTGACAGCTGTTACAGACACCAATATAAACAGCAGCACATATTTTACTGACAGCTGTTACAGACACCAATATAAACAGCAGCACATATTTTACTGACAGCTGTTACAGCCACCAATATAAACAGCAGCACATATTTTACTGAGATTTGTTTGTGTTCGGTTTTAGTAGGTTTCATTGAACGTAAGATGTCTGATCAACAAAGCAAGGGTATTTAAAAGTGTTAGAATATTCAATAACTGCATTTATATATTTAAATGTGTTCTTAGTGAAACAAAAGCCAAGTTAAAGTATTACTGTAAATTGAATAGAGATTAATAAATAATTTAGGCTTAAGCGTGTATTATCAAAATTATGTATTTAAAAAAAAGTATAGAAATGTTGAAATTACGATTGAGAGTGAGGTTCAGTGTCGTCTATTAGCTAGCGTGTCAGACTATGAATCGAAGTGTCCATGGTTCGCGTCCCGTTGCCACGAAGTTACGTTTCACACTTTTAGACCCAAGGTGCGTTTTAAGAGCAATGGCCAGATCACAATTTTCGATTAAACAATTCAAGTATTGGTGGTGGTGTTGCTGACTAGCTGCCTTCCCTCTAATATATCAGTTCATAACTAAGGACGGCTAGCCTTCGTATAGTTTTACACAAACATCTAAAACAAGCAAACAAACACGGAAAACCAAAGGAGGATTTCAGAACTCACCAAGACTCCGGCAATACGGTGGAAAGAAAATTTGCATGGTGGTATCCTGAAACATATTAACATAAAAATAATTAAAAAACACTTGTAGTTGTCAATGAATATATACATAAAATAGTTTCTGTTTAGACGTAAACTCTACTCAACAAGTTTGAAATCACATGAAATGTTCATCAGAGAATTAATGTTTGTTTCTAAGTCTTAGGTTTACGATGTTCAAAAATAATTGTAAAACATTATAATTAATAACAGTGAACAATTAATTCGACCATACGAATATGTTTAGTATTAAAACACACATGTTTTAAATAGGAATTATCATAAATAAACATTATTTTTACACCAAAGATTCAAAACGTCACTTCTCCATATTTACAACCATGGTGAGTGTGAAATATTGTATTATTTCTGATTAAGAAACTGTTTCTGTTTATTCGTCGACTTTGCTAAAGCGACAACGACAAAGATTATACCAGTTAAAATGAATTATGTACTGGGACTTAAACTCACCGACTTTGCACAAGGCAGCGATAATGACAAAGGAAGTGTAAATAAACGGCGTCTTTACATACTCCCATCTCCAGCTAGCCACGTGGATGCCGTGGTTATCATGATCCACTTCCTCGTGCTTGTGGGCTTCCTGTGTTACATATGTCCTGTTACTTCCGTTTCTCCTCCCATCTTCTTCGACGTCATGTGCGAATTCAACACTCTTGTCAGCAGTTGGTTCTGTCCAGGATAGACGTCTTATCAAAGGTTTTATCACGGTTTCACTGGATGCAGCATGAGGGGCTTCAGGATAGTGAGACTGGTAGTGTTGTGTTGGGTGAGTACGAGCTAACATTATGGTGTGGGTGGGAGAATAATAAATATATCACAAACAAAAGCGAAAAATATATTAACCATATCTTTTCTTTTACGTGTTTTTATTACTTTTTTGCAGGAATTATAATAAAAATTAGTTCAGTACATATGCCAGAAAAAATATGTTGGTTCAAGAAGCCTCAATACAAAACGATAAAAACCCGATAACCCGAGCGCTTTCGAAAGGTGAATCTTTTTTATTGTTGTATATTATATCTGTAGTAGTAATGACTCTGATAATTATACAAATGTTTGCTTTTAATGTGGTTGGACTTGCACCTTCAAAACACTGACTCTACCTCTTACGTTAAGAAGACAAACTAACAAAACATTATAGCTGGTTTTCTCATTAGTTTCTCCAAATACGTTCGGTAATTTACAATTCGTAGTTTTATTTTTTATATGTATATAAATATTTAATTTTGTTGTTACATATGTCTATCTGTACCTTCTTTAACCTTCGTCTAAAAGTTCAAGATACTATCAAATCAGACATTTCTTTCCCTTTGGTCTGGCCCGGCATGGTCAGATGGTTAGGGCGCTCTACTCATAATCTTAGAATCGTGGGTTCCAAAATTTCGTCACACCAAATATGCTCGCCCTATTCCCTGGTAAAATAGTAGCCCAAGTTCGGCCGTGGGTTGTGATGACTAGTTTCCTTCCCTCTAATCTTAAACTGCTTAATTAGAGACGGCTAACCCGATAGCCTTCATGTAGCTTTGCGTGACATTCAACACAAAAACCTATCCATACTGTCGTATTAAACCACAGAATATCATTGTATTACATTTATCTCTACAAAAAGTTATTAACACCAAGCTTACCGTAAGTATATCTCGATTTTGCAACAATAACAGGGCCCGGCATGGACAGGTGGGTTAAGGCGTTTGACTCGTAATCTGAGGGTGGCGGGTTCGAATCCCCATCACACCAAACATGCTCGCCATTTCAGCCATGGGGGTGTTATAATGTGACGGTCAATCCCACTATTCGTTGGTAAAAGAGTAGCCCAAGAGGTGGCGGTGGGTGATGATGACTAGCTACCATCCCTCTAGTCTTACACTTAAATTAGGGACGGCTAACACAGACAGCCCTCGAGCAGCTTTGCACGAAATTAAAACAAACAAACAAACAAAAAACAGTCAATTAAGTTAACGGGAAAGTCTATACTATTTTAGCATTAGCTGGATTAACTATATTCTAAACATTAGTACTCTTTTGTTCCTAGCTTGAAAGAAATACTAGCCTGGTGTTAACAATAACAAAAGTCTCTCTTCAAAAATAAAACAGTTTTATAGAGGAACAGCCCAGCTGAATTCATCACTTACATACGTCAGAACTAAATATCATATTCCATGATAATTACAATGTTTATTTAAGAAACAAAGAGAAGCTAAAAACCACAAGATTAAATGGTTATGTTTTCTTTAACATACCTGGTATTCCTTTTCTGTTCCAAGACTCGGAGCTAGATGTCGTTTCTATAACATCCACTAGGTGGATTGTACTGACAGACAAGTTCAGGCATAACAACTGTACAATGAAAATAACCACAGCCGAAAGAAAAAAAACCGTCGTCATAAAGAAGTCTTTGTTAGTCTGAGGGGAGTTTAAATCAGGCTTCAAAGCTAGAAAAAATAACAAATAAGTTTTACAAACATTAAATGTTAAATATTTACGTTTCTTTAACAATAGTGTTTGGGAAGTGGAAATAAAATTATTCGTTTGTGTTTAGCGCATTGCGTTCTTTTGTTTGTGTTTGTTTTTTGAATTTCGCACAAAGCTTCTCGAGGGCTATCTGAGCTAGCCGTCCTTAATTTAACAGTGTAAGACTAGAGGGGAAGCAGCTAGTCATCACCACCCACCGCCAACTCTTGGGCTACTCTTTTACCAACGAATAGTGAGATTGACCATAATATTATAACACCCCCACCACCGAAAGGGCGAGCATATTTGGCGCAACGGGGATGCGAACCCACGACCCTCAGATTACGAGTCGCACGCCTTAACACGCTTGGCCACGCCGGGCCTCTTTTGTTTGTGATTGGCACGTATGGTTTGTTATTAATATTAATTAATAATATTTAGTACAGAAGGAAATTTGAACAGTAAATTTATGAGCTCAAAGGGTTGTGTAATGTGCAAGTGACATATATAACAATGTGAGAAAATGTTTAATTTAAAAAATATCTATAAATTTAGCCTCGAAAAATAGTGCAACTATTCATATTTTCTCTGGGAAATAAGAACCGAAGTCTGACGTCACTCGTACTCTCGATTCTGCTGATAAAGTGAGTGGTTAGTTTATTTTTATTACACTCATCCAACATGACAAATAAACCAACTCTATACATACATTACAGAAACAACACAGTATAATATATGAATCTTCTAAACTGAATCATGCTGATGTAATGTGTAGCTTATCTCCTTGTTGTTCACCCTCACATCTGATTTGGTTAGTTAACAGTTATCCGGCTCTCGGGTTCTATTCGTGATTATTATGGACTAAATTACGAGACACACTTCTGCTATACAGAGCTCTAATTCAACAGAATCTTGATTTTAGATAACGTTTATTCCTTTTAGGATTTCAACAACTAGTCCAACGATCTGGTGGTCTGGCGTGACCAGCTGGTTAAGACACTCGACTCCTAATCTGAGGGCCGTGGGTTCGAATCCCCGTCACACCAAACATGTTCGCCCTTTCAGTGGTGGGGGTGTTATAATATTACGGTCAATCCCACTATTCATTGCTAAAAAGAGTAGCCCAAGAATTGGCGGTGGGTGGTGATGACTAGCTGTCTTCCCTCTAGTTTTACACTGCTAAATTAGGGACGGCTAACGCAGATAGCCCTGGTGTAGCTTTGCGCGAAATTTTAAAAGCAAACAAACAACTTGAACATTTTTCATACTTTCTATTTTACCTTTACTGAAATTCGCCCACGATCAACATCGTCACCAGTATAAAACTTCGTGATGTCACTTAGTGAACTTCTGTACAAAGCTATAACTTACAACTCTTATTACAAATACATGTCCACCGTTGGTACAGTGGTAAGTCTACAGTTGGTTGGTTGGTTGATTTAGTGTTTTATCACACAAAGCAGCTATGCTATCAGCGCCAGACATCCGGTAAAAAGTTAAAAGTAAATTTAGTAAAATTCATAAAATGAAATTACGGTAAAACAAAACAAAGTTAAAAAACAAATATAATAAAACCAATGTTTACATCTATTCTGCAACATTAAGAGAAAAACTACAGTAATACAAGTTGTAAAGGACTTTCTTTAGCATAACTGTAATAATCATAACTCACCAGGAAGACTAACAGGTAAGTACAAAAACCATCACCAGTCACCCAGAGTTGGTCTTTCCAGTCCTGGTTTCGAGTTATTTAACGTTACGGTCAGTTTCCAATTTCAAATCGAACGAGAAGGACTTTGATTCTTAAAATCAAATATTTTTTATTTGAGTGTTTACCGAAACACAGTGAAAAAGGTTTAATGTGTAAATTAGAAACTTAAATGACATTAAAAAGATTAATGACCTTTAAAAAACTAAACACTTTATCAAGGTGGACAGTGTCACCATCAACAATAACACTGTCTAATGTTATGGACAAACCTTGAGATAGAACATGTTTAAAATAGTGCCGTCGTTGAGAGTCGTAATGATGGAAAGAAAGTAAAATGTGGCTGATAGTGATTTAAGTGTTACACAAACTACACACTGGTGCATCAGTTCCAGATAAAAGAAAATGAGTTAAAAAAACTGTGACCAATGCGTAGTATAGTTAGAACAACTTTCTATTTCCAAATATTATAGAAGCAAGACGGCCAAAGTACAATATAGGGTTTTATTTGGAAAGGCTTGTTTTCGCGTTGCTCACTCCAAGTCGACTGCCAGCTGGCACGGAGCCGAGCCTTGAATATAGGGCCATATTCCATGTATGAAACAGGCACAGCGGTGACAGTGCCAGAACAGATAGACTTAGCTGCGGTGTCGGCGAGCTCGTTCCCACGAATACCAACATGGCCTGGTATCCAGAAAAACTGGATAAAAGTATATGTTAATGAGAAATGGGCCAGTCGGTTTTGAATATCAGTGAGAACAGGGTGTGAGCCAACGTGAAGTGATTCCAAGGCCAGCAGAAAACTAAGGAAGTCAGTATAAATAGTGCAGTCGGAGTACTGCTCAGCTTCTATGTGATCCAGGGTAAGAGAAATGACATACAGTTCAGCAGTGAACACAGAAGCTGTAGAGGGGATTATGTGCACAACCACTGAACCACAACAAACCAAGGCAGAGCCCACAGAGTCACCCGATTTAAGTAGGAATGGAAAGATGGTTCGAAAGATGTTCAGCAAATAAAAGACGGTACTTCCAATCGGGAGTATTATCTGCTTTTCTCAGATGAGTTAAAGAAAGGTAGCATTTGGAGACTGTAATAAGCCATGGTGGGATGGGCTGACCAGTGGATACAGTAATGTTATCCAAGGACAGACCCAATTCATCCAACTGCGCCTGGTTACGAGGGCCTAAAGGAGCAATGGCAGACGGTCTGTTCTGAAAAAGTATGGTCCACCGAAGAAGGAAATGAGATGTTTTGGTAAGGAACGAAGTTTCGAAGCATATAGTAAAGACAGTTCCAAACGGTGGAGGTGCAAAGAAGGTTCATGAGACTCTGTGTATAAACTCTTAACTGGGGAAGTGCAGAAAGCCCCAGTACAGAGCCGAAGTACTTGATGATGAATGGGGTCCAGCATCTTTAAGGCCAAGGTCCAGGCAGAGCCATAGACCAGGGATCCATAGTCGAGTTTCGATCGAATAACAACACAGTATATCTTTAGTACAGAACGTCGATCTGCTCCCCAAGTGGTGGTAGAGAGGACACGGAGGATGTTCAGTGCTCTTTTACATTTGACCCGTAGCTGCTTGATGTGTGGTATAAAGGTCAGCTTATGGCCAGAGATAAGCCCTGAGAACTTTGTCTCAGGAAAAACAGGCAGCACAACTTCACCGATACAGAGTTCATGATCAGGGTGAATACCCCGTTGGTGGCAAAAGTGCATGAAAACGGTTTTAGAGAGAGAGAAGGTAAAACCATTTTCTGTGGTCCACTTCAGTAAACAATTGAGGGCAGTCAGTAGCTGCCACTCAATGTACCTCATGTTCGACGACTGACATGTAATGTGAAAGTCATCAACATAGAGCCATTTGCAACAGTGAGAGGGAGTTATTCAGTGATGGCATTAATCTTTATACTGAAAAGTGTGACACTCAGAACACAGCCCTGAGGAACTCCAAGTTCCTGTAGAAAAGAACAGGAAAGTGTCGAACTCACACAAACATGGATCTTCTGTCAATTAAATATTATTCAAATAAAAATGGGCAAATGGCCACGTAACCAATATATATGGAGGTCTCGCAAAATGCCATACCTCCATGTTGTATCATAAGCCTTCTTAATGTCAAAGAATATTGATACAAGATGTTGTCGTTTGAGAAAGGCTTCTCTGATTAACGTTTCAAGTCGAATCAGGTGACCCATGGTGGAGCATTGTCGTCGGAACTCACACTGGGTGGGCGAGAGGAACCAAACAAGACGAGCATTAACCATCCTCTCTAAGGTCTTATAGAGACAGGTCATCAAAGCAATTGGACAATAGTTTGAAGAAAACTTGGGATCCTTCCCAGGGTTAGAGAAAGGTAGGACAATAGCCTGGTGCCAGGCATCAGGAAAAACATTCTCCTGCCAGATCTGGTTAAACACAATCGGAAGAATAGCAAGAGAAGCAGGAGATAGATAGCGCAGTATGTCATAGTGTACATCATCATCCAACCGATGTACTGCCAGACCAATGAATGGCCAGTTTGAGTTCCACCAGTGTAAAGGGACGATTATAGCCACAGAGACAATCAGCTCGAAAGGAAAGAGGTGATCGTTCTGCCCGAGTCTTGATGACTAAAAAGGTGGAGGAACAAACAAAAGTGCTAGATACTCGGCAAAAGTTTTCACCTAGAGTATCGGCGATGCTCCGGGTATCAGCTACTTCCTGGCCATCAGAGAGCAAGATCGAGAGGGGGACAGAATTATATTGCCCACTGAACTTTTAAATTTTGTCCCATATGACTTTGATACTGGTGGTAGAAGATATGCCGGTTGTGAACTTAATCCAAAATTCCTTCTGGCTTTTACGTCTTACCCACCAAGCATGTGCATGGGCGAAAGGAAAAGCAATGCGGTTCGAGAGTGTGAAGTATCTATGAAAAGTATCCCAGGCCTAATTTTGAGCCTTCCGTGCCATGTGGCAGGCAGGATTCCACCACGGACGAAGACATAGTGGAAAACGTGTCGAGGGTTTAGGAATACATTGAGCAGCTGCTTGCATAATGCAGTCAGTTACTGCTGCCACACAGTCGTCTATTGATGACTTACAGACGATGGCAGGATCAAGTTTTGCAAGAGCAGTGAAAGAGGGCCAGTTTGCCTGATCCAGCTTCCACCGGGGCATGCTGGTTGGTTGGCATTGACCACGGCCAGTGTCTCTTGAAAATATAGGAAAATGATCACTGCCTCATGGATTATTGTCAACCCTCTATGAAAAATGGGAGAATAATGAAGGGGAGCAAATTGAGAGATCAATAGCAGTAAAGGACTGACTAGGTGCATGAAAATAAGTAGAAGAACCAGTATTGAAAATAGAAAGGTTGTGATCAGAGAGCATATGCTCTACAGAGCGACCTCTCCTATCAATATCAGCACTTCCCCAGAGAGGATGATGTCCATTAAAGTCCCCCAGGATTAAAAAGGGAGACGGCAACTGTTTAATGACAGGATCAAGGTCTGATTGACCACATATCTCTCCAGGCGACAGGTACAGAGAACAAACAGTAATGGCAAGACCCAAGGAAACACGGATGGCTACAGCCTCCAAAGGTGTGTCGAGTGGCAAAGACAAGGTGAGCACATGCTGATCAACCAACAGTGCCACCCCTCCCATCACACAGCCTGTCATTTCTGTACAAAGAAAACTGCCGAAAGATGACTGCATCGGCAGGTTACAGAAGTTTTTCCTGTAAGGAAAGACATACAAGATGGTAGAAAGCAATCAGTGTTTTGATGTCATCCAGATTAGAACGTAAACCTCGACAGTTCCATTGTATCAAGGTGGCCATTTTTATTTACGTGTAGGCGAATTGGGTGAACCCTTCTGTTTACAATCACGTCTTTTTTCCTTACTGTTCTTATTCGAGGGAGGTCTATCAACCTCCATGGATCCTGCCCTGGCTCGACTGGGGAGGTCTTTTCTGTTGGAAGGGGATTCCAGTGATTGAGGACGCGAACGAATGATTGTTTTGCATCTTGGGGTGGAAGAAGATGTATCTGAGGAAATGCCTGTATCTGGAACCACAGGATGTGAATTTTGGGGTTTGTTGGAATGTATGCAAGGGACAAAGATGGGTGTTGAAGTTGATTCATCAATTTTTTAACCATGGAGGTAAAAAAAACTTTTCATTTGTTTTGAGAACGATTCTCTTAAAGGCACAGAGAGATCTGTCTGCACTCTCACTCTAGTTGTGGAACGAAGTGCAGTAGCATAAGTCTGAGATGAGGTGGTGGACAGCAACTTTCGAGCCTCAGGGTAAGTAATGTTATGAATCATTTTCAAACGCTGCACCTTATTTTCTTCCAACCATTTAGGGCAAAAACGAAAGTAGGACGGGTGAGAACCATTGCAATTGATGCAATGAGAGTCTGTTTCACACTTGTAGGTATCATGATCCTTGCCACCACAACGAGCACATGCCAAGGAACCAGAACATGACGTCTTCGAGTGACCGAACTGCTGACACTGGAAAAAACATCAGAGGGTTTGGAATGTATGGTCGTACCTTGGAATTAAGGTGACCTGCCTTGATGGTGGCAGGCAGATGTGGTAACGTAAATGTGAGAATGAGGACATTGGTCAGCATCATAATTCCATCTTTGCGAGCAGGTATGCGCCTCACTGCAGAAACTCCTTGAGTGGAGAAACCAGCGAGAATCTCTGACTCTGGAATGTTCTTCATAACCCTCTCAACAATAACTCCTTGTGATGAATTCAAAGTAGCATAAAATGTAACCTCAATAGGTATATCCCCAATTGACTTTGAACGCAACAGAAGTTCACTGTGTTGAGATGTGGATGTTTCCACCAATATGTCACCAGATCGAAGCTTCTTTACTGACTTTGGAGAGCCAACAAGTCCCTCTAGTCCCTTCTGAGTGAAAAAGGGAGATATTTGCCCTAAAGGTTTGTCTGAAAGAGAATGTAGGATAAGAAAATGAGGTACAACAGAATCTTCAAGAAGTGGTCGTTTACCTATAGATTGTTTTTTCACTATTTTATTTAGCTTTTAATTGGAGTATCCATAATACAAAAGGGAAATTTCGGTGCCTACTGACCCCACCCACCATGGATCCATACGAGGGGACGCACTACAATGTCAAACAAGGACACTGCAGCAACGTCAGTGTTTCATGAGCACTATACCAAAACATCAGCATCAGATACAATGTCCACATCAACTGTTGAGAATATCCAACATTAGTACTTCGTTGACCCTAGCCCGAGTGGACCAGCTGATTGACCCAGGGGGGTCACACAAGGCCGCCCGTCTACAGGAATTCAAGGCCAAAGTTGTGTGTTAGGGTTGGACTCCTCAACCACCAGGATCCTCTCCTTTCCTTCACGGGTTGCCACGCACGGCAAACACGTTGATGGATGTTTAGATTCTAGAAGAGGTAAACTGAAAAAAAAAAACGGAACCTTCCTTGGGAGGTCCCCTCCCACGTACGGGAAACCACATCGAGGGGGGTAAGTCTACGGATTTACAACACTAAAACCAGTGGTTCGATTCCTTTCGGTAGACTCAGTAGATAGCCCAATGTGAGTTTGCTATAATAAGAACACGCAAATATACACCAAAACGCAGTGATAAGTGAAACAGTATTTCTATTGAATTTTGTTTCAAATTATCCGCGCGTGCGCGTACGTCACCTAATTATATCTTACTCTTAAAACTATTCTCGCTGTGATGCTTTTCTAAAACATTGATTCACAAAATATTTATATTTAAACATAACGACATTAAAACCAGTTTCTAAAAACTCCTGTTCCAAATAAGAGTTTTAGAGCAAGCTTATATGTTCAAAGCAGAAATGTGAGTCTATCTAGAATTATCCTTTTCGCCAAGTTGGAACTGAACTTGAATTTTAGCCTAGGTAATTTCATGTACACGCGTTCAGCAGAGAAGCATTTTGAATACGCACGAGATAGATTAATCAAACTTCAATGACGTGACCACTGACAGTTTGCTCTTTACATTTCAAACACGATATTTGATTAACGTTAATAAAACGAACCTGCTGCTACCCAATACGGCGTTCTTAACATAACGAAACTACTTCTACTGGCTTATTCCAAAACATTTTTTTTTTTTTTATTATGGGGGAAGAGAAACTCAAAGTCTCTATCCTATTTCCAATTCTCCATAGGGGTGAGCAACTTTTACTTTATGTTAGCATCGAGCGAACGCTATTTAACGGAATTAAAGTGAAAGACAGTTTAGTTGCGTTATGGTGGTGTTCCCTCTCATCCGGCGTTGTTTTCATTTCTGCCTAAATGAAGCATTTCCAAATGTGTTAACTTGAAACACGGTACATTACCAAAAAGAGACTACATCTTCTGTTTGCTACTCCGATCGTGTCTCCCATTCAGAACAAGCTTAATGACTATTTAAGCTATAAAGTTCGTGCAACTTGAAAGCAAATAAAACATCTCTAGTGTCGAAAGTCAAGTAAACCGAAAATAACGTTATGGGAAAACAAAGTAAATATAAAGGAAGATAAATTAACTAATTAGGTAAAGAACAGAAAGGACCGAAGAAGAGCTTTGACTGGTGGCGCTGGATAGAGGCTGAGAAGACGAGGTGATTTATGTGGTATTTGGAGAGACGCCAGTTTTCCTCACAAGCAATGGATCAAAAACCAAAATTAATATATTTAGTACTTTTCCCCTGTTTGTTTTGCGCAGAGAAAGACGCACGAATCCTAGTAAAACATCAGAAAATTTACAAATTTAAACGATAAAATCCGAGAAGAGGTGCAAATAGCACAATATTTTAAGTTACTCACTACTACGAAAACAAGTTAAAACAAGCAGCTACATGTGTTACATAAGGACACAATGCGTCAATAACACATTGCTCTGTTTGGTTGATACTCGATACGGCTAGATGGTTAGGGCGCTGGAATCGTAATCTGAAGGTTGCGGGTTCTAATCTCTGTCACATCAAATGTTCTCTAACTTTTAGCCGCAGGAGCGTTATAACGTGATAGTCAATCCCACTATTCGTTGGTAAAAGAGCAGCCCAAGAATTTGTGGTGGGTGATGATTAGCTGCCTTCCCTCTAATTAGGGACGGCTAGCCCAGATAGCTCTCGTGTAGCTTTGCGGGAAATTCAAAACAAACAAACTATTTAGTTGAAATGTAAAATTACAAGCTACATATTTATAAAGGGCTCAGTGGCTTCGCTTTTTTCGACTTACAGTTGGAGGAATGCAAGTTGAGATCTGGTTCACTTGATGCCCTTGTGTCCTCAACCAAGACACTTCACCCCAGCTGTTTCAGTTAACCTAGTTGTGTGATGGAGGTTAACCTGAGATGGACTGTGCCAATTAAGCTGGTGCTCAACACCGAATTCTATGTCCTATCCCGGCAAGGGAAGAATTTGGCCTTTACAAACATGTAAACAAAAATCAATGTAAGCAACATATGTCCACTATGGTCAAGTGACCGTAAGGTAGCAGATAAATCTGATCTAATCTAATTCCTTTTCCGTCTCGGAAGGGGGGTGGGCCTTTGCAAATAAAGTTACCTAGAGGCTAAGAGGTAAGTTCCTAGGTCTTCATTTCTCTGAGCTAGCATCCACTGCAGAACTCCGTCATAAAGGTGATAGTTCTGTCACATGGAAAGTAATAATCTTTTAACATGAAGCTTGTAGAAAAACAACAACTTATGCACACCCAAATAACGTTTCGCACATTGTTATTGAAATATGTATATAAAGGGAGGGACAAAATAACCTGCAGGACAAACAGTGTGTTATTAACAGGAGTAAGAGTTTAGCGATTTTACACTTTCTGTTGCACGGACTGTAGCAATACAAACTACCAAATATCGTCCGTGAATGTGCTCTCTATTGGACCGTTACTTTATATACCAAAGTTCAAGGCAATCCATTAAGAAATACGCGAAACATCAAATCTCCAATTTTGATTACAGTTCGTCTTGACCTTTTTTTAACATGTACAAATAATACCTTTTATGAATTTTTCAAATTTGGTCTAAATAATAGCACGTGTGCAAAGGTATTAAAAAAAACCGCTGAAATTTGATGAAAATTTTTGCGCAAACCTACGCAAAAAATCATGGGAGTTATCGTTCTAACGTATTTACTACAGCCTCATCTAACAGTAAAAGTAGACAGTTGAGTTTTTGTTATTTCGATTAAAGACGGCTGATTTAGAGCAACAAAACTATAGGGTGAAAGGACGTGTATATACTTAAGTATTGGTCAAGCAAACAAAACAATCAGTTTCTAGTTTAAGTTTTGGAAAGAATCATAGGGGTGGACAGTTATTATTGATTATCCACTGCCAACTTTTAAGGACTTGTTTGCTAGATATTATGAACATCTCTTAATTAAAGAGCTTAGCATCGCATTAAGCAATTAGTATAAATAATGATGTTTAATACGGCTGTACCTAGTGCATGAGGGTGATTGCATTACTATTTCTTTTCACATTTATCTAATTTAAGTACACTTTACTTTTAAAGACCAAAAATACTTTTATGTATCAAAACATTTTCAAACTGCACATGTGAAATATTTGTAACATTTAGATAATTAAAAACCAACTTATGTTATCTGTTACTTTTACTATTGTATCTCTGTACATGTTGGGTCGATTTGACCGACCTCTTAACCACCATAAAAATTAGAAAATAAATATAAATTATACTTCTCTCGTTCTAGAATTGCTGAAAATTATAACAGAAAAATATATATGATATATATTTAGTCTAAATAGCTTAAATCTTATAACATTATACATTTATATATATTTATTATTTTATTATACTGGTCTTTCAGCCGTGTCTGGCTGACTTTACAGAAGTTGCAATAATGTGTCGTACGTTCATATATATTAGCATATCCAAGATTATAAAACTGGCCTTTATAAAGTGATCTGTCCTGGTTGTGTTTTAGTGGACTAGTATTTTGTAAAATACGGTCACATTTCAGTTGTAATACATTATATACACTATTACTATTTACAATGCGAATACAAAGGTCGTAACTAGAAGATATATTTATGTTCTGTTCTATGTTTTAAGTAAATTAAGTTTAAGAACATATTTATAAATATAATTTGTTTTTCAATTTCGCGCAAAGTTACACGAGGACTATCTGCTCTAGATGTCCCTAATTTAGCAATGGAAGTCTAGAGGGAAGGCAGTTAGTCATCACCACCCACTCTTGGGCTACTCTTACCAAAGAATAGTGGGATTAACCGTCACATTATAACGCCCCCACGGCTGAAAGGGCGAGCATGTTTGGTGCAACGGGGATCGAACCCGCGACCCGCAGATTACGAGTCGAACGCCTTAACTCACTTGGCCATGCCGGGCCAATACACAAAACATACTACATCATTTTGACACAAAAATTAAAATAATTATTCATTTCACAGAATTTTACAAACTACTTATTTTTTAATAGCATAATTTCGTTCTTAACACACCTGCTATCTGCTGAGCCCACCGAAAGGAATCGAGCCCCGGATTTTAGCATTGTAAATTCGTAGGCTTACTGCTATACCAGTTGGGGAACATAGTATAAGTTACCCGAATGCATTTTAATACTCATTACAAGCCGTCCAAAGTTTCTAAGGACAATCAAAACGTAATTTTCTAATTTATAAATTTCCCGAAAGTGGCAACAGTGCGTCACAACTAATTAAATGGGAAATTTTGAACTAAAAAATCCTATAGGAAAAACAACACGAATTTTTTTTCGAAAATCGTTAAAACATTACAACACTATGTTAGTGCTATAAGACACAAAGCGTGAAAACCGAACTGAAGGAGTTTGACATTTTTCCTCACAAAAGCATTTGATAGTCCTAATTAATATCATTCCTATTCTGCACTCGTCAATTCAACATTTTTTGTGAAGTAGCGCTAACTTTAATTAACGTGGCCGTGTTTTAAGTTATTTAAAAAATAATATTAATAAATTTTGAGTAATTTCTTAGACTACTGTAGATGTTTTTAGAGCCTAGACTCTGTGTTGAGTGTTCAATGAGTGATTCAGTTCAGTGTCATAGAAGTTATTCGGTGTTAGTAATGACAGTTATCGCGCCTATTAGCAAGAAAATTATGCAAGTTTATTTACAAACATTAGGCGTAGGTGGTATTAGTATAGTAGTTTCTATTAAAACGTTGTTTTTAAAGTTAGGACTACGGCTTGTATAGAAGTGAATGTGGCTATAGCAAATATTTACAGACGAAACATAAATTTATTAGTGTTACCTGGACTGGTTCTGGTATTATTTCTATTAAATACGCCAAAAGAACCCGCACAACGACAAAATGCGCTAAAACAGTATCAACACACCGTATAAAATTATTTCGAAAATATTTATAACTATCTAAGTAATGCCTCATGAGTACTTTTTAAACCTAACAATGACTCGAAGTTTGAATACGTATCTTTAAAAATGAAACAAACAAGATTAGTCTAAGTATTACGTATTATAATGAATCTCATAAAGCCTTTCATCTTAATATCGATTAATCAAATTATTATGACAAACAAACAAAAGGTTACTAATTTATTTAAACAGCAGAGGGCGTAACAAAAATCGTCCAGAATATTACATACGAATTGAATGAAATATTAACCTGTCGTTGGTCGGTATTATAGTATTTGCATATATTTTTAATTGTGGACGTTTCTAATATGCTATGGAAGGAAAGATGTTATGGCGGTTAATTTTTTCATTACTTCAGTATTGTTTTTATACATTTTTTTTTTCAACTCATTGAAATAATATAATATTTTCCATTTGTTATTATTTGTTCAAGAAAGTTACTCGCTGGCTAAACATAATACGATCATATCTTCCTAACTACTATTGCATTTCCAGTCTCTGGCGTAATTAATAAATGGAAAAATATACGTTAAGTGGCTTGGTCTATTTTTTGAATATACAAAGGAGTTGAGGATTACCCTATTTTGTTAAAGTCACAGAACAGTGATGTTCTAAAGACTGAACAAATATCCGTTCGAAAAATTGTTTAAAGGCTTACAGTCTTTATTCAGGTAATAACGGTCACTCATTACGAGATTTCTCTAACGAGTGTTTGCTTGTCTGCTTTTAAAGTAAAGCCACACTGGTCAGCTGTTGTCCATTGAACCGTTGACTTTAGCGCTGTAAGTCAGTTGATTTATACGCTTTTCCATTGGGAACAATTAAGTTTTAGTTGTTTCAGTAAAAATTAATTTATCTTCAAAATGCACATATTAAAGTATAATTTAAAAGTTTATCGAAAGAAGAGAAGGAACAACAGACATGACGTTCCTAAAATTTATACTTTTTAAGACATAAAATATTACACGTTAATTCAATAAAAAGTCTTTGTGGGAGAAGTTACGTTCTAGCTTCTGATAACACATAACAAATAAATAATGTTTATTAATTAAAGCAATCTCTAGTGATTTGTGTATATATTACTTTTTGTCCAATTAGTTGTCGTTTTGGTTTCCTTAGTACAAAGCTACACAATACGCCATCACCACGTTATCCACCGCAGGGAATCCAACTCCGGATTAGTCTATTGTTGTTTTTTTCACTCAATTTAACCTGCTGTGTAGATGTCATGCTTAAACAATCTACGCTACGTGTTGAGGATTTGTTTATTGTTAGGTACAAAGCTACACACTAGGCTATATGTGGTAGGCCAACCACGAGTATCGAAAGCTGATTTTTAGTATTATCAGAATCACCGCTGAGATACTGGTGGAGGCGGGTGACGGAGGGTTGAGAAAATGTTCACTGAGCATATAAACGTTTTATTTTCAAAGTTGTTGAAAAGTACACAAAATTATCTCAGATTCCATTAAAACTGATTAATTTTTTTTAATGAACTGTGTTTCTAGTTTGATTGTTTGTTTGTTTGTTGTTTTTTGAAATTCGCGCAAAGCTACACGAGGGTTATCTGCGATAGGCAGTGTAAGACTAGAGGGAAGACAGCTAGTCATCATTACTACCCACTGCCAACTCTTGGGCTACTTTTTACCACTGAATAGTGGGATTGACCGTCACTTTATAACAACCTCACGTCTGAAAGGGCAAGCACGTTTGATGTGATGGAGCTTCGAATCCGCGACCCTCTGATTGCGAGTCGAATACCTTAACCACCTAGTCATGCCGGGCCTTTAACTAATTAGAAAACAAAACTCAATAACAATAATACTCAAATCAACAAGATATAAATACAATGTAAACACAGCGATAGTCAGAAGTCGACAGTACTTGTAACAATAGGAGTGGAGTAGAACTATTTATAACAACAGGAGAAAAACGAACGGTATTTGTAACAATAAGAAAGACATATAGAGTACATTATATAGCCACAAGTAAAGTTCGGACATCATTCTGCAACGGAGACGGCCTCTCCAACATGTTTATTTAATTGTTTTATCAGACGTTTCTAGTAAGGTTCGATTTCAACTGTCCAGAGCGATACGAAAGTGAAAATAATACAGATGTAGGTAGTATACGTTATAAAGGTTTTCAAACTATCTTAACGAAAAGACTGCTAAAATACAGTACTTTTGCCTGAAAGTACCACGCCATGTTTAAGTTATTTTATTTTGCAGTTTAATATCAACACACTTGACCAGAATGCATTCATAATTCCTGTCTATATAACTCGTTGATGATAAATTGTGTAGGACTTACTTTATTTTCTTTCCACACAGGGCATTGTTTATCGTAGTATTTTGTATACGTGATAATCAACAGACTTTGTATGTCGGCTATTAATCATTTTAAAATATTGTTATCACCAGTATTACATTGCACATACAAAAATGAAATAGTATAGGCAGTTTTTAAATTATAGTAATTATTTCTTCAATGCAATAAGTTTAGCAGCCAAACGCATAATATAAATCAAAGCTGTATCGTCTTACCTAATTCTGTTTTTCCCAGACGAATGGTAACTAGCTGTTATTATAGTAGAGAAGCCTCCTTTAACTTTCAGAATGTGCAGATATTATTTTCTCTGACTACTGATCGCGCTGTCAACGATCCTTTAACGGATTAGACACAACTACGACAACACAAGTATGTAGTGAACTGAATCTCAGAGCTCTATGTTCTCTCGGTAGTGAGATCGACGCATGCCATTTCCCTTGCAAGGGGTGTCTGTGTATATAAAAAACAACAACGTTAATGTGTGGTTAAACGTATTTGGATGGAGCACGTGCTGGCAGTTTTACCTTAGACGAAAATAATAAAAGCTTAAAATAGTCAAACTAATTAACGCTCTACTCTCTAATCCGTATTATAACAGTATCTTGTACAGAACTCTTCTTAAATAAGTTAAAATCATATATATATTATTCTTGTAACGTTGTTCTTTCGTTGGCGAATTCTTTTAAATTATCTCGTTAAAGTAATTCGACATCCAGTCCACTTATAATAAATCACTTTTTCTCTCACTTTACGTTTTTACACGTTCTAACGTTGTGAGAACTTATAGGCCACACTTACAAATGGCACTAACTGCATCAAACTAATGTAAAATAATCAACTTACTCTCTACATGTAAGTCAAAATACGTTATATCTTAGACAGATCAAAATACTTCACAAAAACACACACTAATTCTCTATATCAGCTGAAACACAACTCTGTCTTCTTCAATCTATCTTTCCTTCATTGAGTCACTCTGAAAGCTAAGTTAACTTACTGAGTTACTCACACGTGTCTACGTCTAATACATATTCGAGACATTTTACAAAACCTCTAGGTTATTGTAACATCACTTCAGGACAATTTAGGCTATCTTTCACAAATTACTTGACTTTAACATCATGCGCCCTCTAACCAGCGTCTAAATTACAACATGAAAAATATAGCTTATATGTATATATTGTAACAGCTGCAGATGTATGTATAACATGCGACTAAGACTTTTTATCATATTCAAGTACTTGGACTCTACCACTAATGGTTTCTAAGAGATATCTACTTCTGAATTGAAAACAACTCTTTCTAATGGAATAAATAATACACTAGCCAAAAGTTCTGTCCATAAAACAAAAAAATCTCACGAGAGGTCCTTTTCATAATACATTGTCTAAAATCATGAGTTGCGTGTTTGATTTATATATTATTTTCAGCATTAGTCAATACATTCTCGTCTTCTAATAACATTGCTTAGAAGCTACTGTAGAGGTTTTAGAATATTATATAGATTATTCATCACATAACGAAACAAGACTGTCTTGGTTTCCTCTCAGTCCGCCTCATGGTAACAAATTATTTAGCAAAGTTAATGTTTATGCAAATGTTAAGAGTGCTCTCCTTACAGTTAACAACTTTTTAATTAAAATTTTTTCAAACATTTTTAAGCCTAATAGCTGACCTAAAGTTTTTACTTTATTAGACCTTTACTCAAGCCTTACTAGTTTGAAATGTGTATGTAATACCACTTGTTAAGATCTATTGTTTCTATTTCACACAAAAACTATCAATTTGGCATCATTTTATATTCTGTTTAAATTCTACAGACAATCGTAAGTGAAATTTGAAAAAACAAAAACTTCATCTAATGATGATGGAGAAACATTCACAGGCTTTATTGATTTTTACATTCTTCCTCCAGCCCATTTGAAATATCTGAAAATTTTCATTAGAGGTAATACTTTAATAGAATTTTATAATATCGTTGAGGCGCTTTGGTAGCCTACAACCAAAAATTTTCAATATTAAAACATAAAATTCCATCACCTAAAATCATGTAAAAATAAAAAAAATAAACTTTAATTAAAACAGTACTTACTGGAATTTATTCCATGCTGATTTCTATTGAATCTATTTCCAAAATAATGTTAAGTCAGACAAAATTATTCAACAATGTGCATTTAAGCATTTAAACAAAAAAAGAAACAAATTTGGTTAAACTGTCAAATTAAAGATCTCGATTAGAAACAAAATAAACCAAACCAAATAGACTACGAATTATTTGAACGTTGCCAGAAGTAAATACAAAATCAACTAGAACACCTTAGGAGATAAAGGAGGACAACCGGCCCATCTTGGTTGGTACTATCACCCTAAACTCTCAGCTTTGTCATTTTCGTCACCAGAAACAATTTCGTATGTAGCAAATTCCCTTGAATACTTTCTTTTTTTTTTAATTTGAGCAAGTTATTCGATGAATAAATAACCTAAATAAAAATGACAACAGTGCATTAAAAATTAAAATAAATAACAAAAACAACGATAACACAAACCTGACTTTTCTCTTGACTGCTTTGTAACTCCCCCTCATTAGTACAGAGGTATGTTTGTGGGCTTAGACTGCTAAAATCCGAGTTTCGATACCCGTAGTGGGTCGAGTACAGATAGCCGTTTGTGCAGCTTTGTGTTTAACTACAGACAAACTTTGTAACTTCCAGGAATTTTTTTTTCAAGCTGGAGTAAGACTGTATAACAAGAAGGACTTTATTAAGAAACATAGTTGGAAATTATTTTATGTTTATGGTGGGGATTTGAGTAAAGGTTTTATTTTGTATTTATTTCCCCCCTTAAAAAATAATTTCCCAGTCTACGTTTAAAACCATCACAATTTTAATACTTCATTATTTTTCAACGTCATACATTTCATCTGACCAAATTACTATGTTTCCCAAAGTATTTCACGTAGGCGTACTAGCTATGTGGAGTATAGTTTAATTTAAGTCATTGAAAACATTACTTTAAATTTTTTCTTCACAATATAGTATCTTTAATAAACTGACTCTCAGGCGAACAATGTTTTACCGCAGATTAACATATTTTCACACTTAAGGAACTGTTGGATGTGTACAATATTTGACCGTAGGTCTATTTCTAAAAACGTTAGGCCTAATAACAGGTAATTTTAGGACTCGGGAATGGAAGTATTTTGAAATTTATCAAAACTGTTTGAACTTTCCACCTATAAATGATTGTTTTTATTATTGCAAATATTTGGCTTCATTGTCTTCATATACGTGATATTTCATTTCTCTTGTTTGCTGTACTTAAATGCATTACTATAGACACCTGGTTTTTAGCGTTTAAAGCCCATAGATGTGCCGTTGTTCCACTTGGGGAAGGACGTTTAACTTTAAATTTAACAAAACAAAATCACCCTTAAGCGCAGTAAATTGCGGTAACAGAAACGATTATTAGCTTAGAAAAAATTTTTCCTTTGCTTATAGTTCGAAAGTTTCATTTATGATAATGGTTAACAAAAGGATTTTTAATATATCATTATAGTTATCTTATATTTCTTATTATATCTCTCAAACACCCAATTACTTACTAATATCAATTGAATTCAGGCCAAATAGCAACATTATTTCTTATAAAAGTAACATCGAATACTCTAGGAAACCAGTAAAATGTTTTAGATTAAAACTCACACAATTTCCCACTTTGCACAGGCATTCTTTACTGCGCATCTTATGAGGTTTTTAGTGACTTATATTCAAAAGTAAATTAAACTGCCTTTTATTTGTGTTATATTAGTTAGTATAGCATAAAATGATAGTTAAGATCCATATTTTAATAGTATATAAGTTTTAAGTTCTTAATTTTATAAGGCAATATCAGAGAAATCACGATTTTCCCTAGTGACATTCTTTCTCTAGGGTTTTTTCCCTTTTATTCAATTTATTCAACATTTCTTCAACAAGTACGAAGATTAAGGTAAATTACTCACTATAATGTTGTCAAAGCATAATGTTCATAGCCTTCAATCTTTTTTGGTTACACACCCATCAAAAAGAAAATCACCCTCGTCTTGCCACACCCACCTGTCATATTCTCTCTTTCAGAATTTGTTATCCATTACGCTTAATTTATGTTATTTATAATCAATATAAAGCCAAGATTTTTATCTATCAAACGAAGTATTATAGTAAGTGTTTTATTTACAGAACTGGTTAATATTTCTTTTAGTACCAGCTTCGTTCCTACGGAAAACGTATCGACTAGCTTAAACGAATTTGTAATTGCTCTTGTAAAATAGTTAGAAAGCCAGAAAAAAAATTGTTATAGCCATGGAATATTGTCTGTTATTTACATGTTATTATTCTATGTGGATTATTTAATTAAATAAACATTATTTAGTGAACTACTACCACTAGGATAAAAAGTAGGGTTAAGTGTTATAGACAGTCGATAGCAAAAAAAAGAGAAAGCATTGGTAAGTACATTTTTCTTGTTTTTCACGTTTATTCTTTATTTATTTTTAATAAAACTAACTCATAAGTAAAAATAAGGAAAATAAATAACAATATAACATGTATTTCATAAGACACGCACGCGAGCAAATTGGAGTAGCCAGTATGTAATGTAGTTCGATAGTGTGCTCAAGACAGATATCGAAACCCGTTTTTTAGCGTTATGAGCCTACATATTTGCTGCTGTGCTACTTGGTGGAACAAAAGTGCATAAGATTCATCAAGATAACAAAAGGTTATTGACCCCTCGAGATCACCATCATCACACATGTATTAAATTAATCAATCATAAACCTAAAATTGAACAGAAACTTTGACATCCAAATATCTGTCAAAGAATAGATTGTCATATACCTAACACACAGAAGTACTACTAGCTATAAGAAAGATTTAGGTTATAGGTTCTTAATGAGAAACGGTTTGTAAACTTTTGGAATGCAGGAGTTTGATTTATAAAAGAGTCGTACACTCGCTTACCCATAAACACTTAATACATTTCTCCACGCAGTAAACAATATAGAAAAAACAACAACATTTATTTTAGTATTTTACTATAATTTTGTTTTACTTTGTTCAGTGCTTCCTTAATGCTTGTGGTATTGAACTAAAGTTTTCATACGATCTGGCAAGATGAGAAACAATATGTATAATTTTGTTAATAGTGTTTGTATACTTTAAATATCTATTTGTTGACATCACTAAATAAAGTCTATTAAAGTTTAAACGTAAAAATTTTGAAAATTTTGGCATCGGGGCTGTTAGTACGTTAATATACTCCTGCCATCTGGAGTGAAAGAAGAAAACTATATTGATCATTGCAATTTTTGAATCACTCAGGGGTAGGAAGTATATATTAATATATATACGGAAGGAGAATAAAAATAATATTTTCAGTACTTCACGGAAATATATCTTATATTTATTTGGTCATCTTCTCTCAGTATTGCTTGTTTAGCATTTTGACTTCTGTATATTTTAAAGTTATTTTCAAAGTTTCTTCTTGATAAATCCTTATAGATTGAAATATGCGAAAAAACTGATTTTCAAAGATATATTCCTACTTGGTGAACTGTATGACCTTGCAAATTATTAATTATTATGGTAAAGTCAGTGAACTTAATCATGAATTTCGGTGCCTTCTCTTAGAAAGACTGACTTTCAGGTCTTGGATTTTGATAGCCTATCTAGCTGAAGAAATATGTTTTAATTTGGGCCTTTTCAAAATTGAAATGTGCTGAGGGTAAGACATGCGGATGATTACAGAATTGTAAACAAAGGTTCCATTTGGAGAAAGTTTGGATATGTTGCGTCTTCTTGAGAACCATAAAAAACGTACTAAGAAATTTCAGGAAACTATTATGATTTTTGTGTGTCAGTTGTACTAAATGTGAAGCGCGTGCCTACCAAGATTCGAATTTATTACTCCTCACGAGCATTACCTACCTTCGCACCTAATTATGTTTCCAAAGTAAAGCATCGTTCGCTTCAGATGTGTCTATAGCTGGAAAATATTGAAATAGTCAAACTTACTTGTCGCGGTAGAAAGCGCTGTTGTTTCGTGCAAAATGCGAGTTATCAGCGTGACAAAGATTCCTTTTCATCTTTATATTGTAAATATATGTTTCCAGTTATTACCGAACGTAGGAAACTATAACCTGTTTCATTTTCCAATAACGTTATTTGTAATGACATGTACAAAAAAGGTACATTGGTTTGTAATGAGTCCAGTTGAAGTAATGTAGCAGAAGAAACAAAAATCGTTTGACTAAAAGTGTGTATTAATATCAGTTGTTTTAAAAACATGTGTTCCATGAAACCAAAGGTTCCATGCAGGGTCATTAGACGTTCTCCAGGAAGATATCTGGTTACGTTTTTTTATCATTGTTAGGGACCAAATGGTATTTTTAAAAGTCATAATTATTTTTGTTTATTTATTTACAATTTTACGTTAAAATTACTGTACGAAGTTGGTGGCTGTAATCTGAACTAAACATGAATGGATGAAGGATTCTATAGTTTTAGAAGATTTGAATCGAAGATAGGGAAAACTTTCTTAAAAAGCGTAAGGCTTTGAAATGTGAGAATTTTGATAGTAAAATAATATTTTTTTAAAAGTAACTTGGCGAATATTTAATTTCCTATGGAGGAAACGAAAACCTATGATACAATCATTTTTATTCTTGGAAATACAAAGGCCTTTAGCTTTTTCATTAAAACAAACAAACGATTTCTAAATACGGACTATAGAGAGTTTTTTTATACATAAATAATTAATAGTAGGGTGTTTCTAAAAGAAAAATTATATTTTAGAAAATTTCATGTCGAATTCGGGTTTTGTGTAAAAGAAAAATCAAAATATACAATGAAAATGTTTTAAAAGTCAAATGCTATATCTTCGGGTGTTTTTATGAGAAAATGAATTTTAATTGTCAAGATAACTGTGTATTTTAATGTAGCACCAATATCTGTTTCAGATGGTCTAGCAATCTGTAAAAGACAAGAAAACGTGGACATTTAGTTTAATCAAAGCAATATCTATATTTTCCTAAGTCCTAAATCGGGTTCATCTTTCCTTAGAAAATAAAACAAGCGAAAGCTCATAATAACATTTAATATTCCGTAAAAAAATACTGAAAATGTGTATTTGTTTGTTTTGGAATTTCGCACAAAGCTACTCGAGGGCTATCTGTGCTAGCCGTCCCTAACTTAGCAGTGTAAGACTAGAGGGAAGGCAGCTAGTCATCACCACCCACCGCCAACTCTTGGGCTACTCTTTTACCAACGAATAGTGGGATTGACCGTCACATTATACACCCCCACGGCTGGGAGGGCGAGCATGTTTAGCGCGACGCGGGCGCGAACCCGCGACCCTCGGATTATGAGTCGCACGCCTTACGCTCTTGGCCATGCCAGGCCCTGAAAATGTGTAATAGTGTTTGCTTTCTCTGCAAAAGTGGCGCAAAATCGAAAGACTTTCTGCAAATACTTTAAGGCTTCAAATACGCGAATTTTGACAATAAAATTCTATAATTGAAAATTTCGTATCGAATGTACAGTTTCCTCTGCAGTAAAACAACCACTTATAATTTAAATATATTTTCTCACAAAATAATGGAGTTAGTATTTTTTCACGAAAATATATGATTTTTTAAATGCGGACTTCAGCGAATATTTTGATACATAACATCTGAAATTAAACATTATTGCTGTATTAAAATACACATTTATCTCAACATTAAAGATATAATATTTTCGTAAAAATATTCAAGGCTATAGAATTTAAATTTCTGCACAATAAATTTTGATGTTCTTTTGTGGAAAACTTGTATTCAAAGTGAGTTTTTTTTTAATATTTTTTTTCTTCAAAAGAAGGTACTGTTAATTTTTTATAACAAAATACCGATTAATGTCCGGATTTAAAAATTGTTTATTTTTGGTGAAAATATCTAAACGCTTTATATTTTTGGCAAAAAAAGTTTTGTGAAAGATTTTTGTACTAATTTTAAAATAGAGACAAATTTAGATCATTTTGGCTTGACAAATGTTTTAAAATCGAATAACAAAATTATCTAAGCGTTTAGTTTAGATGATGAACACCGATAAGCAGGTCCCGGCATGGCCAGGTGGTTAAGGCGCTCGACTCGCAATCTGAAGGTCGCGGATTTGAATCTCCATCACATCAAACATGCTTGCCCTTTAAGTCGTGGGTACATTATTATGTGACGGTCAATCTCAGTATTCGTTGGTAAAAGAGTAGCCCAAGAGTTGGCGGTGGGTGGTGATGACTAGCTGCCTTCCCTCTGGTATTACACTGCTAAATTAGGGACGGCTAGCGCAGATAGCCCTCGTGTAGCTTTGCGCGAAATAAAAAAAACACAACCAAATCCGGGGTTTATAGTATACCAACTGCAGCATGCCAACAATATATTCTGTTTACTGACGCGTCGCGTTAATTATATTTTTAGGCGTGTTAAGACAAAAGTCCTTTACAAATTAAAATCGTGAGTTTATACGACAATTATGTAAGAGAATTGGCGAGTGTTCCAAAGAAACGTTACCACGTTTCTCTGCTTAGTTTTTTCAACAGTACGAAATTCTTTGAATATTTTTTTTATTTTTCTGTTCACGATACAAATGTTGGAAAAAGTAGACAGAAAATAAGTTAATATGAGTCTGATGCCAAATAAGAAGGAAAATTTAAGAGATTTATCTAAGAAACAGTTGGCGTGAATAATAAATAGTTTTATTAAAGCTTGGAATTCGATTATAGTAGTTTTCAGCCCATTATCGTAAACAAAGAAACAAACAGAAGAGTGCACCACTTTTTCCTTGAATATTCTATAAGACAAACTATTATTTTCTTCCATTCGATTAAAATAGCTCAGTCCTTGGTGAGTGCTTCTGATTAACTGCCTTCCATTTAATTTATTAGTTCATCAAATGGATTTGCGCGAAACTCAACAGCAACAAATGAATCTCATTGCTTGTACGCGTTTTGTTTGTTTTTTATATTTATTTGAATTTCGCGCAAAGCTACACGAAGGTTATCTGCGCTAGCCCTCCCTAACTGAACAGTGTAAGACTAGAAAGAAGGAAGCTAGTCATCATCATCTGTCGTCAACTCTTGGGCTACTTTTTTATTAACGAATAGTGGGATTGATCGTATCATAATAACGCTCCTAAGGCCAAAATGACGAGCACGTTTGGTGTGACGGGGATTTGAGCTCTCGACCCTCAGATTACGAGTTGAGCGCCCTAATCACCGAGCCATGCTGAGCCAACCGCTTGTGCACGACTATAATTTGTCTAGTGATTGTTGGATAGGAGCATATTTATAAAACATACAAATCGGGTGAACAGATAATAAAATAAACTCGTTGTGTAGGTTTGTACTAATAAGACAACAACTAATTATCTATTTTTTTCTGAGAAGTTTAATTTTCAACGTTCACCATTGTGGCATGTAAAATGAGATTCATTCGCAAAATACGAACAAAATTTTCAGTTATTCTTTCACGTATTGAATGTTACGACAAGAGCCCTTTACAAATTAATATCTTGAGTTTACAGAGAATTGACGAGCGTTCCAAAAAAACTTCACCACGTCACTATACTTAGTTTATAACAGTACAGAAAGGTGGCGCGAAAATCAAATTAAAAAAAAAAACACACTTTATTACATTAAGTGGTTATTTATTTACGTTAACTGAAACAATAATAAACAGCTTTAACAATAAAGAATGCACTGTTGCCTGCTTCCTCGATATCGAGAAAGCATTCGACACTGTATGGCACAATGATCTTCGGTTCCGTATGTATGAAATGGGACTATCGCGAGGTTATCGCTGGTTATCAAACTGTTTGGAAAATAGAAAATGTAGAATAAACGTAGAGGGAACTTTCTCGGAGTTCTTCACTTCAGAAGCTGGCGTCCCTCAAGGAGGGGTGGTTAGTCCTATTCTCTTCATCATGTGTGTAAATAATATGCCACTTAAAGACCCAAACCATGGATACGCGCCACAGTTCGCTGATGATGTAGCAATTTGGAAAAGTGCCTCTACACTAGAAATAGCAGCCACTAACTTACAACCACAACTAAATAGATTATGTGAATATTGTGAAAAATATAGAGTTAAAATAAATACAGCGAAGACACAATTAGTAATATTTTCAAAATCAACGAAACATCAAAAAGTTCAACCCCAGATCTACATGAACGGAAAGCTTCTCCAAAGTGCTACATCTGCAAAATTTTTAGGGTTAACATATGATTCGAAACTTACATGGATAAAACATGCAAATAACATAAAAACTAAAATTTGGCGAAGTATAAACTATGCTAGGAGTCTAACTGGTAAAAACTACGGAACAACACCAGAAAACATCATTAAAATATACAAGACATACATTAGACCTGTATTAGACTATGCAGCTCCTGCATGGATCAATATAAGTGAAAAACAATTACAAACTAAACTCCAAACATTACAGAATACAATAATTACATCAGCATACAGAGTACCTACAACCACTTCAAAGTTCATACATAAATACTCAAATACACAAACAATACCAGATAGACTTCTACATAGTACAATAAAATATTTTGATAAAAATTGGCGAAAAAATGAGTTGTTATGCGAACTAGACAGATATTACATATATGATGAAGAGAGACCTAAACACTTCTCCCCGTTAAATTTGTACATCAAATCATTAAGATAAAATCATTTAAAATTATAATAATAAAATAGAGCTGAAATAAAACAAGTCACTTACGTTCTAGACCTATTTAAAAAATAATAATAATAGAAAAATCAAAGAACAATATAAACGGACATTGTCCTGAAAAGGACCAGACTAAACTTATGATATCACTCCAGCCATTCTGTATTTAATCGAAATATATTAATCAGGCCACTCCAACAAAGTTATGGAAGGAGAAAGAGGTCTAGTGTACCTGACCCTCCTGGGTATACAAATATATATACCCAAATACCTACAGAGAGAGAGAACTTTATTAAATTAATTTTCTTTGAAAATTTTATTTTCCTGTTCACAATAGAAAAGTTGGAAAATGTAGATGGTTTATTTGTTTTTGAATTTCGCACAGATTTGTGGCTAGCCGTCCCTAATTTAGCAGTGTAAGACTAGAGGGAAAGCAGCTAGTCATCACCACTCACCGCCAACTCTTGGGCTACTCTTTTACTGACGAATAGTAGGATTGACCGTCACATTATAACGTTCCCACGGCTGAAAGGGCGAGCATGTTTGGCGCGACGGTGATGCGAACCTGAGACCCTCAGATTACGAGTCGCACGCCTTAACCACCTGGCCATGCCAGGCCTTAAATGTAGATGGAAATTTATGAAGTAAACAGAAATTGAGTCTGATGCCAAATAAAAAAGAAAATTTGAGAGGCCCAACTAAGAAAGAATTTGACGTAAATAATTAATATCTTAAAAGTAGTTTACACGATACGTGAAATATTTATTGTTTGTTTGATTTAGAACAAAGCTACATTGGACTGTTTACTATTTCAACTGTTGGACACTTCAACCCCGGAATTTAGCATTATTACTCATTAAACTCGTCGCTAGGTGGCGTGAAACATTTAGCGCCTAACTTTACAGTATGTTCTTACACAAAAACATAAAAAAATTGTTCGATAAAAATTTTAACTAAATAGTATTGTATTATTCAAATAAAACAAATTTACGCCAACTTTTCAACAGATATGATAATTTATTCATATTGTGTGAAACGTACCAGTCAAGAAACGATCCAGAACAAGGGGGTTTACTGATGATCAACTTAACATTAACTCGTGAAACTTTCGTAAGCAGCTCTCCCAAGAGGCAGAGGGTATTCTTATAGATGAGGCAATTCTTATTCAAATGTTATTTTTTATATTCATTTAAAGTGTTTTTAATTTAAATTTACAGGCCAAATTAATCTGTGGTGAAGTTGCTTTGTTTAGTAATTGACAGACTGGGATCTGTAGTTAATGAAATGTTTTATGGTATAAAAGAGCCGGGTGTGACCTACTGATTAGTGTGATATCGCTAAATACGTTTCATACTTTCAACTGTGACTTCGTTAGGAAAGTGACTACTATTTCCTTTATCCAGTTGAAACATCTTTGCAGTGACCGGTATTTGTGGTTGGATACGTCCCCTATTGTCAGTTGTTCAAAACCAAGGAATAATAAGATATTGTAAATGAGAGTTGATTTACTTGGGTGTGGTTTAGGACTACCATCAGGCTTGCCGTCTGATAGTTCATAACACCTTTACGTTTAGAGGTACCGCTACACTACAGACCTGCCGTCTGAAAGTTCAGAATGTCTTTATGTTTAGAACTACCACTACGCTCCAGACCTGCCATCTTAGAATTCAGAATGTTTTTGTTTGCTTGTTTTTGAATTTCACACAAAGCTACACCAGGGCTATCTGCGCTAGCCGTCCCTAATTTAGCAGTGTAAGATTAGAGGGAAGGCAGCTAGTCATCACCACCCACCGCCTACTCTTGAGCTACTGTTTTACCGACGAATAGTAGGATTGACCGTCACATTAAACGTCCCCACGGCTGAAAGGGCGAGCATGTTTGGTGCGACGGGGATTCGAGTCCGTGACCCTCAAATTACTAGTCGAACGCCTTAACCCACCTGGCCATGCCGGGGCCCAGAATGTTTTTTACGCTTAGAGGTATCACTACACTTCATACCTGTAATCTGATAGTTCAAAACGTCTTCAAAATGTTACTTTATAAGTTTTTATGAAATTTCAACCTCTCTTTTAACGATTCCAACCAAAACACAATTTACTGCCATCTTTGTGCAGCTTTTGTTTAAAAAAAGTTTTTTTATTCCTTATGACAATCGTTTTTTTGTGGGTAACTGAAGTTCTAGCTAAATATATTGCAATAAATTATTTTGTTTTCAAGCTTTGCAAGTGGATAATATCGAAATTTCCATTAGCTATTCTTGTATGGCAACTGAGAACCTCTGAACAAATATGAAGTTTGTAACTTATAATTACATCCATAGGTGGCGCTACTTTACTTACTACGTTCAGAAATATCAACACTAACAAGTCGATCACAAACAATAAATTTGTCAATTAACTCACGCACTTCTATAACGTACGACTTTTCTTCCTTCCGATGAAAGGACCACTGGACAAGAAAATGATTTTCTTTAAAAAATTCTATGGTTATTGGGTTTAGCGTTTGAGGAATCATATGATTAATTGACGTCATTTCATTTCCATAATGAAAAAAATTACTCTCTAAACATTTTATATTAATTATTTTAAATCTGAATTTTATTTTATGCTGTACGTTATGATCGAGGTTTGGAAAAAAAAAGCATACTTAATCAACAAGTTTATTTAAAGGTAATCACAAAACTACACAATAGGTGCTCTGCACACTACGGCTACTTAAACCTGATTTCTAGTCAGTGATGACGAGAAACCCACTTGTTGAGAAATATATATGCAAAAACGGCTCGTTTGGGCTGAGAAAACACTTTACATAGAAGAGCGAACAACGTTTCGACCTTCTTCGGTCATCGTCAGGTTCACAAAGAAAGAGGTAACTGACCGGAAGCTGACCACATGTTTGAAAGGGGGTTGTGTAACTGTGTGTCGAAATGTAGAGGGCGGTATTAGATGTTTGAATATATAATTTTATTTATTATATTAATATAGGTATAAAGGCGTTCCTTTATATTGGTTTATTTTGGGTTTAAGTTGTTGTATAAGTAAGGCTTCTTTAATTTTACGTTTGTTTATGTTTGTTTCTTTATTTAGTATTTGAGTGTTTTCTATGGTTATGTTGTGTTTATTTGACTTGCAGTGTTCGAAAACGTGTGAAGGTGACTTTTATGTTCTTTGAATCTGGTTTCCATTTTCTACTTGTTTCTCAATATAGAAGTCGTGGCAGTTATCACATTGTATTTTATAAATAATGTTGGTGTGGTGTTTGTCAGTGTAGTTTTTTACATAGTATAGACCTCAGTTTTGTGCCGGGTTTTTGAATAAATTTGGTATTAATTGGAATGTCATATTTTGTTACTAATTACTGATTTCTAGTGTTGTTAGTCGATAGACGTATCGCTGTGCCACTGGTGGGTTACTTACCACCATAGACTTTCGAAAAGTTTCGAAACTTCAGTGAAGAAACTTGAAATCTCCGAGATGTGTGACAGATCAAACTTGTCACATGGTGGGTCATCGGTAAGTTTTCGTACTTACAATAGTAAAACTTGTGGTTCGATTCCCTGAGGTGGCCAGAGGGAAAACAGTCAGTGCAGAGTTTTGCACAAAATGAAACAATAACAGGTAAAGTATTAATATAAATACATTAAGTGAAAAAGTGCTCTAGATCGAGCCTTTGTAAAAATTACTTATTGTAAGCCTACCAGTAAGTTAGAGTAACATATTAAAGTAACCAGAACAGTTATCCCAAGCCTTTAGGTTATTACAAACTTATCTTATGAATAACTCAATAATTACGTATGACAAATAGGAAAACTTATCTATAAATTGCGAAGTTGTTTAAGGAGAATTGATATATTGCCTCTGTGACAAATCCCTAACAAACCTGCAGTTTTAAATATTCCAGTGAGGGACAGAAACAGATCAATAAATTTATTGTGAATTTTCTGGACACCTGGCGTTATTATCTAGAACGACTCGATATTAGGCGTATTCTAACTGTTTACTTATATTAAAAAGAAACAGTTCCTTGACTGGTTGTTTTATTATGCACAATGCTACATAATAGGTACCTTGTTAACCTTATCACTGAGCACATGGCCAGGTAGTTACGGGACTCGACTCGCAATCTGAGATCGCGGGTTTGAATACCCATCACACTAAACATGCTCGCCCTTTCAGACATGGGGCGTTATAATGTGACGGTCAATCCCACTATTCGTTGGTAAAGGAGTAGCCCAAGAGTTGGCGGTGAGTGATGATGACTAGCTGCCTTCCCTCTAATCTTACACTGCTAAATTAGGAACAGCTAGCGCAGATAGCCCTCGAGTAGCTTTGCGCGAAATTAAAAAACAAACAAACAAACACTGAGCCCTCAAAGGTCAGAAGAACAATCATACAGGTCTAAATATTTGAATTATCATCATACGAGGAAGTTTTAAATTTATTTTTAACACAAGTTAAACAAATGTAAACAGCTATTGTTTCGATTGTTTTGAAACATAAAGAAAAAAAATCAAAACAAAATTATATCTATCCACTGGGATCAGACTCTGAATAATCAGACACTAATATGCCAGAGTTGATGGTGGGTACTGTTAACTGACTGCCTTTCTTTTAGTCTATTAGTGAAAAATTAGGGAAAATTAAATACCTAACGTTTATTTGTTTTTGAATTTTGAGCAAAGCTACACGGGGGCTATCTGCACTAGCCGTCCCTAATCCCACTATTCGTTGGCAAAAGAGTAGCCCAAGAGTTGACGGCGGGTGATATTGACCGTCACTACATAACATCCCCACAGCTGAAAGGGCAAGCATGTTTGGTGTAACGGGGATTCCAAATCGCGACCCTCGGATTACGAGTCGAGTGTCTTAACCACGTGGCCATGCCGGGCCAATACCTAAAGTTCTTTACAGTTTTGCGCAAAAATTCTTAAACGAAAAAAACAAATTCGTGGTATCCTACCTTAGATTACTCTCGAGTAGGAAATTCTTTGTTGAAACTTGATTTTCAGATAATACTACTAGAGGACTATCTGTGCTAGTCGTCCCTAATTCAGCAGTTTAGCAGTTGAAGGCAGATAATCGTAACAACCATCCGCCAACCTTTGAGCTAATCTTTTTACCAATAAATTGACTGGCACGTTATAACGCCTCCACAGCTGAAAGGGTGTGTGTGTGTTTTCTTATAGCAAAGCCACATCGGGCTATCTGCTGAGCCCACCGAGGGGGAATCGAACCCCTGATTTTAGCGTTGGAAATCCGAAGACATACCGCTGTACTAGCGGGGGGCCCACAGCTGAAAGGACGAGATGTTTCGTGAGATAAAGTTTTGAATCTGCGATCTTCAGTCTGTGAGTCAAGCGGTCTAATTACCTAGCCAATTAGTTCGGTTTATCATTTTCTTTAAATTTGTTTGAGTGAAACCAAACCAGTCACGTGAACGTAAGAGCTCCACGATCGAATTGGGAAAAACAGACAGAGAAAACATATTTTTCATTGTCATTACAAGTTATATACCGACACAACAAATATGGTCGCCCTTTCAATCGTTGGGGCGTTATAATTTGACAGTCAATCCCACTTTTCGTTGTATATCATTTCACCATCAGTAGCTTGTTGATCTATACAAACACGTAGATATGTTCTGTTCGTATTTCCTTACAGCAAAGCCACATCCAGCTATCTGCTGTATCCAACGAGGAGAATGGAACCCATGATTTTAGTGTTGTAAAGCCACGAATTTGCCACTGATTTCTTTTAAGAATTTTATTTGGTTTATGGGTTGTTTTACATTTCGCGCAAAATACGAGATGGCTATCTGCGCTATCCAACATCCCTAATTTAGCAGTGTAGGACTAGAGGGAAGACAGCTAGTCATCACCACTCACCACTAACCTTTGGGCTACTCTTTTACCAGTGAATAATGGGAGTGACTGTCACATTATAACGCCCCCACGGCTGAAAGGACGAGCATGTTTGGTGTGATGGAGATTTGAACCCGCGGATTACCGGTCGAGTACCTTAACCATTTGGCCATGCCGGACCTAAGAAATTTGAACTCATTCAGATATTATTCAAAAATAAGGTATTACTTTAATATTTGTTATCTGTAACGCCCTTTTAAAAAAAAAAAACTTTAAACTTGTAATACAGCCGATATGGCTGATTTTATTATAGAAACTAGTTTTCCTTGTAAACATCTAATGCATAGGAATTTGTGTTCTGCCGCCAATTTTCAACATAGCTGGTATCATAATGTGCCAAATTTTATACACTGTATTTCTTATTTGACAAAAAAAAAAAAAGAAATTGTTAAAGTTTTCGTTGTTATCTTGGAACTCTGATCGCTGAAATTCATTTCTGTCCAACGCATGCGCATTGCAATCAAAGAGATACGATTTGGCACAACACCTGACTGAAATTTCCAAGGACAAATTTAGTCTATTTCTCACAATTTTTGTTTGAGGAAAAATGCATGTAATTGTTGAAATAAACCCGACTAGGAATGTGTTATTAATGTTGAATTTCCCTTCAACTCAAGAGATAAGCTACCAGCAATTATTAAGTTCTAAACATGTCTTCAACCTTGTTCTTCCAATACAAGTTGTTGCTTTTTTCTTTCCTTTATACAAATATTGACAAACGTAACCATAAAAATTATACAAACTGATCTAACCGAGACTTGAAAGCGACATGTGTGTAGAATGAAACGCTGTTGGAAAAGCACAGTGAGAAAAATTTAAATTGACTACTTAAACGAAATAGTCGTAAAATATCTTGGCTCAATCCCAGAAAATTCGTTATATGTTTCTCTATAATGAGAAAACACTGGTCTGACCTTGAAGTTTTATAATACTCAATTGTTATATTACTTTGTTTTAAGGCCGTTCTTGAGGTATAAAACCCACCTCAGTTTATAGTAACATGCTATTGTGAGTAAGAATACAGAAATATTTTTCTTTTTTCTTTATTGAAATAAATGGTCAAACAGCTCTGGATCGAAGGAAAGTTTAAAGATAAATCATTATCATTAATCAATATCAATAAATAAAAAACAATTATGTTGAGAGATATTATATGTACTAGCTGGGGCACCCGTGCCGTGGACGGAAGTTATGTAAATTCGCGATTAATAAAAGGTTGTCTTGAGACTTGAAAACTTGTTTTCTTAATATAAAATCTCCCATAAAAGCACCAAAACAAAATATGAAAACGTAAATTTGCAAGTATATCCTCATAAAACCAACAAACCTTCATACTAAATTTGGTGAATATCCATCAATGGAAGCGAAATTGAAAATTTGCGTGTATTTACCCATGAGCCTAATGAACCTCCGTAACAAATTTGATAAAGATTCCTTCATATCCTGTGAAGTATTTACATGGACATACAACTGACAGTATTATTATGTTTATACAGATGGCGCTAGTGCATTATATCACGTATGACGTATTTATTACGTCATGTCCGCGCATTGAGAATGGAGAAAAATAAAGTTCTCTGTGAGGACGAAGAGGCGAAACGGGAAAATTGTGACACGTATTGCAAATCTACATGCACACAGGGTAAAAAAATTCGCGAAGTTGAGAGCTGGATGTAGTGAAATAAAGAGTTTTTCCAGTATCATATAAGCAAGAGTTCCATTATATATACTACCTACTTATAGACAAGAATAAAGACATTTTATATTGACTTAAGAGTCCCAGCATTCTTAAAAGATACATATTTAAGGTCTAAGCTTAGAAAGCCACAACGTATTCATAAACAATAATGACCAACGGCTACGTTGGACATAATTAAAATATTGTTTAATCATCATCTTCCCCTAACAACCTCAATCTCAACTAGTTTGGTTGGAGTCGAGCTGTGTTTTTGCAAGCCATGAATCTTTATAGCTGAGTGACTGGTCCATACGGAAGCTATATAGAACAAGTGTTTACGGTGACAGAAATTCGAACTCACGACCTTATTGCTGTGAGTCAAACGATCCGCTGTTTGATTATCTTCTCTACTATTATAATGTAATAACTGTAGCACGGTAACAAATTGAAGGTTTCCAGTTATGTAAAACCTACAAACTAATAAATATCTCCGTGTAAATAGTTAGTAATTTTATTTGGGGGCTAAAATTTTAGGACTGATTTTAAACTTTGTAAGTCCATCGAAACTCAGTTGCTAATAGCTAAATGTCTTATATACAAACATAAGTCAATCACTTCGTAGTGAGAGAAAACGATGAAGTAAAATGAAATAACTTACACTTAACAGTGATGGTACACGGATATAAAAGTCACGTGGACTGTAGTTTACTCGGCCATATTTGAAGTAAAGTGCTTACATCCATTTTAGGTAAAACAATTACTAATTCACCTTTTAATGTCGTGTTATCTGACGCTGTAAATCATCTCATAACTATCTTTAAAAAGGATATGTTGAGAAACTGAGTGGCCTTAGTTTCGTATCCGTATCTTTTGCCAAAGTGTATTTTCGTGCCATTGACAGCGTATAAAGTGTATCGAGTCTTGTACTGATATGAATGGATCGACGTTGATTTCTAAAAGGGAATGTTTGATGTCCAACGTGTCGACATTGAATGAAACCGAAAGTTTTGTGACCTCACGTGGAAGACCTCTGTGGACAGCAGGACAAGAGAGCCAATCTTAGGAAGGGTCATATAAAAATTAAATATTATCTTAGATACAGATAACTATGACGTCGAGATCTCACTGTTATTAGATGTAAAATAAGCACAAACAAACAAACTCAAACTCAATGAAAGCACAACCGAGAACCATAGAAATATTGAACAATGATAGCCTGCTGTTCCTTGACATTTATATTAGAAGACAGGACGACAAACTCATTACCATAATATACAGAAAACCAACCTTATATTGATAAATACTTAAAAATCCACCTTTTGTCAAACATAGTAATATGCTTGGACAACAAAGCTGAAATTATCTGTGAAGAAAACCCTATCTAAACCAAACGTCTACACACCATACAGTGTCTTAACGAAACACAAAGTGTTATCACTTCAATTACATCACCATTAGGTAGAAACAAATACAAAATGATACAATAAATAAGAAAAACAAGATCAACACTTAGGTTTTGTATATACTGGAAGATCAAATGTGTAGCTAAAAAACCTTAAAGATGATGTCATCTGGAAACCTTACAGAACACTCAGATCTGTATTTGTTAGTTCTCATCTGGAAACCTTACAGCACACTAAGATCTGTGTTTGTTAGTTGATGCCATCTGGAAACCTTACAGAACACTCAGATCTGTATTTGTTAGTTGATGTCATCTGGAAACCTTACAGAACACTCAGATCTGTATTTGTTAGTTCTCATCTGGTAAGATCTGTGTTAGTTGATGTCATCTGGAAACCTGTGTTTGTTAGTTGATGTCATCTGGAAACCTTACAGAACACTCAGATCTGTATTTGTTAGTTGATGTCATCTGGAAACCTTACAGAACATCCAGATATGTATTTGTTAGTTGATGTCGTCTGGAAACCTTTCTGAACATCCAGATCTGTGTTTGTTAGTTGATGTCGTCTGGAAACCTTACAGAACACTCAGATCTGTATTTGTTAGTTGATGTCATCTGGAAACCTTACAGAACACTCAGATCTGTTAATGTTAGTTGATGTCATCTGGAAACCTTACGGAACACTCAGATCTGTGTTTGTTAGTTGATGTCATCTGGAAACCTTACAGAACACTCAGATCTGTGTTTGTTAGTTGATGCCATCTGGAAACTTTACAGAATACTCAGATCTGTTAATGTTAGTTGATGTCGTCTGGAAACCTTACAGAACATCCAGATCTGTATTTGTTAGTTGATGTCATCTGGAAACCTTACAGAACATCCAGATATGTATTTGTTAGTTGATGTCGTCTGGAAACCTTTCTGAACATCCAGATCTGTGTTTGTTAGTTGATGTCGTCTGGAAACCTTACAGAACACTCAGATCTGTATTTGTTAGTTGATGTCATTTGGAAACCTTACGGAACACTCAGATCTGTGTTTGTTAGTTGATGAGACAGTTACAGACACATCGAGTCAGATATATTTTGGAAAAAAAAAAAATAATATCTCTATTCCAACACGACGAAACTATCGCTAAACAGTGAATCAAGCCTGAAAATCAACGGACTGGCTACCGTTGGTCAAGTAATTAACGCTTCCAGCAACCACGTGACAAGACCCTAAGTCAGTCAGGTCATATCCAGCAACCACGTTACAAGAAACTAAGTTAGTCAGGTCATATCCAGCAGCCACGTTACAAGACCCTAAGTTAGTCAGGTCATATCCAGCAACCACGTTACAAGACCCTAAGTCAGTCAGGTGTTATCCACTTGAAACTTTCCGGATACCACATATAGAACTATGAGATTCCTCCTCTCTCTCTTTCTGTACGCATGTGCACGCGCTCGTGGGAATATACATATAGGAGCATGTTTAAAAGTACACATGTATGAGGTTTTTGTCTCATTTTCCAAAATTATTTTTAATTCACTTTAACTTTTGTTTGTATCACGATGTAATACTCTATACCTGTAGCGAGGCGAAGGGGAAATCGCATAACTTCCAAACATGTCGGGTGTCTAACACACTGCCAAGAAAAAGAGAAGAGCAAGGATTACTTCTTTCACTCATTGTTCCTTCAAACGTGTATATTCATAAATGCATACTTTTCATAATATTATACATTTATTTTATCAAGAATACTTTACTTATTTATTTGCCTTTCATTTTTTACTTGTTGTGATAGATTTACCCTACGAGCGCCCTCTCCCTCTTCTGGTCTCTCAGAAACAAGACTGAGAGCTTAAATGGTTAAAAATGTGATTTCTAGATCCGCGATAGGCCTAGCATGGCCAGGTGGGATAGCCCTTGAGCAGCTTTGCGCGAAATCCAAAACAAAATACCCGCCATAAAAAAACACAGGTAGTTCATTGCTTAGCCGTGTGCTTAACAATAAACTAACATTGCGAAGGGGAGGTTGAAAGTTAAATGCGTAATTTTCGAACACCTGAGTATTTGTTCGCAAGTTCCTACCAAGAGATTAATCGCAATGCAAACTGACCGAAAGATTGAAGGCTCTTGGAACGTTGTTATTTCTATCTAAGCCTACTTAATAGAAGGACTTTTGCACAAGTGTCGAGGTTATTGCTGCTGTTTAAACTTCGTTTGTTTTGTCACAAATATATATTCTGTCCGAATCTCTATAAATGAAGAACGAATGTTACTGACAATCTTCTGAAAATGGAGGGCGAGGTAAACTTATTTACCTGAACAATGGAAGTAAAACAAAGGGGGGCTGGAAGTCAGGGGGATGTCTGGATATATGCCAGTGCTTTATACCTGAAAACTTCTTATATATGGCTATAGTCATCACTTTCTCGTGCTAGCTAGCTAGAGGCCTAAATAAAAGTGTTGGACCACAGTCTGACGTCTCTAAACGTATATCACACGAAGAAAGCGCTCGTTCCTATTCAAGATTTTAAAGTCAGACGAGAAGAACATGATTATGTTTAGCAGGGTAAGTCTGTTTTAAATAAGTATAAGGAAAAGTTATATCTTATAGTTGAGACGACCTTTGTATTCGTTTGCTGCTTGCCGTAGGTTGCTAAGCCTTTTCAAATTTAGCACGTGAAATGAAATAATATTTTTTTGGTTTTATATATACATTTGAAATAATAAAAAAATGAGAAAAACCGTACTAATATAATAGATTTCCACCATAATTTATGTATAGTAACTATGCTGTATTTTGTCTTAAAAGATATATGTAATTTCGAGCGGACTAAAGACACAACTTACTTGCTTGAAATCTTGGCTCGAAGGAACAAGATGGCTTCCATGCATTTTAAAATGGCTGAAAAGAGCGGGTAGGAGAATATTGTAAGCTTTCGATCGTTATTCCCTTGTCATATATTGAATGGAGCGTTTACAAAAATGAAAAGAAGAGAGCGGAACAACCGGGTTTTATTCTTTACATAAACCATATCTCAAGAAATAGAAAAGTTTAAAGGTTCTTATTTTTTATTCTAGCTTGTCAATATCGGTAATTTGAGTTTCTGATTTGACACAATTAGTATTTTGACATCACAAGCAGTTAATTTGAACCAATGCTGCATTCAACATACCACGTAATACACGAAAATGGCCTCTAGTGGCACAGCGGTATATTTTTGGATTTACACTGCTAGACACCGTGGTGGGCAGAGCACAGATAGCCCATTGTGTAGCCTTGTGCTTAATTCCAAACAAAGAAACAAACAAGCAATACACAAAAATAGATATTTAAGTGTATTGTAATCTACAATTTAATACCATACTTATTGACCTAAACTTATAAAATCGTAGATCAATAAAATTTGAATGCAGGTGAACATTTGTGTTTTCATTTTGTAAATAGTAGTAATTCTAGAATGAGAAAAGCATAATTTTTATTTATTTTCTAATTCTTTTTGTTGGTTACGAGGTCGGTTACATTGACAGATCCGTTATAGGAGGGAAGAGAAAACAACAGACAAAATATAAAGTTTTACTGAAAAGAAACGTTTGAAATGTATTTAGGAGGTTTTAGCGATTTCACAAATATTATGAGATTTTTTGGTTTGTTTGTTTGTTTTTTGAAGTTCGCAAAAAGCTACTCGAGGACTATCTGTGCTAGCCATCCCTAATTTAGCAGTGTAAGACTAGAGGGAAGGCAGCTAGTCATCATCACCCACCGCCAACCTTTGGGCTACTCTTTTACCAACGAATAATGGGATTGACCGTCACATTATAACGCCCCAACGGCTGAAAGGGCGAGCATGTTTGGCGGAGATTTTTGGACAAAGAATAGTTTTTAATGATAACATGAAAACAACTTTGCACTCGGACTAGTAACGAAACAGTCTGAATATTTTCACAAACAAATCTTTAGTAAAAATACTTCATTAGAACATCTGTTTTTTATTTTGCACAATAAACCTGCAACATTTACTAAAAGTCTATCAAATGTTCTGAAGATTCACATATTGTATCAACATTTAGCTCCTGTATGTTATACCGAGCTCGTCCTGAAAGGGTTAAGCAACTTAAAGAAGCAGCTGGACAGATATAATTTAGTACTTAATTGTATAATGCATAATTTATATAGTAATTAAGGTACATACTGAAGTGTAAGTTCAGCTAAAACAGTTTAAATCGTTCTATGGCTACTTGAATGTTTTATATAACTGACTTCTGTTAGAAGAAACTAATTTCATTGCTGGGAAGTTTTCAAATGCTCAAACTTTATTTGAAGTTGGGCAAAGTAAGAAATGTGCTTATTAAGTGGTAACACAAAGATTCTCCCTTTTATCGAGTGAAATAAATCGTTCTTAAAAATATTTTTCACATACAGTTGAATTACTTTTAGAGTAATATTATAGCTAACCATCCTAATTCTCAACTTTACTGGTTTTCATAATGTTGTGATGTTATAATAAATATCTTTTAATATTTACTCCAGCGACATAGCTTTAAGTGTGCGGACTTACAATGCTAGATACCGGGTTTCAATACCCGTGATGGGCAGCATAATTATAGCCATTTGTGTAGCTTTGTGCTTAAGTACAAACAAACAAATTTCTAATAGTTGATTCAAAAACCTATGCAAAGAAACAGTATTTTATCAATTCAAGGCTGGTTCAATGGGTTTTTAATTCCCCCGGGTCAGTATGACCCAAAATATAATATTATTTATCAGTTTAACTGTGTTTTTCTATGTTAAGTCTATAGGTTTGGTTTTTAATGTCAATTAATTCATTTTTATAAACGTTTTCAAATTTCTTAAAGATTGTTTGTTTGTTTTTTCGAATTAAGCACAAAGCTACTCAATGGGCTATCTGTACTTTGCCCACCACGGGTATCGAACCCGGTTTTTAGCGTTGCAAGTCCGCAGACATACCGCTGAACCACTGGGGGGGGGCTTCTTAAAGATAGCTAGAGATATTGCGGTTAAAAGAGCACTGTTGCTCAGTTTATTTTAATGTCATTATTAGCACAAGCTATTTGCACAATTATTATGGTCGCCATATTCTCGTAAATATTGATAAACTTGTGGGTAGTAGTGAAAAATATAATGAAATTAACTTATCTTTTTCGGGTTTTAAACAGAAAAAAATGTTGTGTTGAGTCAGAAGTTTTATAATATTAAATTGTGATTATATTTCCAGGGGTGTCTGTACATATTACTACTCGAGTTATTTATTTTTGCTAACGTTCGAGCTGTAAATTATGTACGTTATCCCATCCAGTATCATTCCCAGACAGACAGAGGAACGTACAACTTCGGATACGACACAGGATCTTTTGGAGCACATTCGTTTCATCATGAAGAGCGGGATGATAATGGAATAGTCCGGGGTCGCTATGGTTACACAGACCCCTATGGCAAACTCCGCATCGTCCAATACGAAGCTGGTCCTTTTGGATATCGACCCAAATGATTGGTCGAAAAAGCAGATACGTTCGGATTCGTTCGAAAATTCATAACCTTTACGAAATAACAACTATTCTCAAGTTCCAAAGAAGGAAGAAAAAATGGCTTCTTAATCTAACACTTCCTTCAAATCTTCTACGATGCCACATAAGAACAAAGGTTACCAAAATAATCCTAGAAGAACTACAATCTTTCCACGATGAAGATACGAAATCTTTACCAATAGACTAACCTTCAAACTTTAAACCAGTACATTTTTGTTGGGACTTTTTTTCTTTTTTGTCTTAAAAAGTAACCAAAGTTGAATCTCTCTCTCCAGTGAATAAAAATGGTAAACTATAGCCATCCATCCATTAAACGATTTCGTCAATGTTTCATCAAATACATCTCCGACGGTTGCAAAAGAGGATTTCTTTATTAATTTATTTCTTTATAAATCCCAAAACGATACCCTTTATTAACAATCTGGTATAGGTCCAAAATTGTGAATAAATTTATATTTCCGACATATGAATAATAAATGTTCCACCTACATTGAAGTACAATAATATTGTTTAATGTTTAACAATCAAAACACCACAAATTTACGAATAGCAATGAGATATTAGATACAATTATGTCCAATAGTGAAGTTTTCACGACAGTGACGCTCAGCTTCAACTACAGAAAAAGTACCTACAGTTTGTTAGTCCATATAGTGAGCTAAATTACTTTAGATGTGTGGATAATATTATAACACTACACTTAATTTATTATTCAGTATTATACAGTGAACCAGCTGTTTAATATATATATTGTAGGTTTACTTTGTTTTCACCAAAGGTAAAATCGAAAATTTAATATGTGACGTACAGATTTAATCAGTGCTTGAAGTGGTGGAAAAGGGAAACAGAATGATTTGTGAAAATTTTAAAGCTAAGTATTATATTTCTTGTGTTTCTTTGTTTACAAAGTACAAACATAGTAAGTTAGATTTGGTAAGATAATGAATAAACAATTGTAATTTTTCACGAGGTATACTCGCGAGCAGCTAGTGCGTTACGTAATTCGGTACGGTAATGTGATCCGCATATTCGTCAAGCTCATTACAGCTTCTGTAGCTGGATCATTGGTTATAAACGGCTTAAAAAAGTATAAACAGATGTGTACTGTTCAGAGTTATAGTATAAAAGCTCTGATGACTACTTTGTTGTTACGAACTCGGCCATACTCACCGACCTCATAATGGGAAGGTTCATTCCCTCTATCCATGTACTACTTAGTTTCGTGTCTGCCTCACTCTTACACGGAATTTTAAGGATAAAAAATTATCTCCCAATCCCATAGATACTTGTTGCATTGTCTAGTGGGATGTCGTCTCGCCTCATCTCGCACACTTCAAGCACTGAGCTTAATGCATTCTTTGATTGGCTTCACCCTCTGCTGTGGACTACAGTTTAGCACATTAAAAGTTCAGCACAGCGTAGGTCAAATAATAATAATAAACTTCTTACAAATGACGCGATACTATTAAATCAGTTACATTGTCCCGAGGGTCGTGGGTTCGAATCCCGGTCGCACCAAACATGCTCGCCCTTTCAGCCGTGGGGGGCGTTATTATAATGTGACGGTCAATCCCACTATTCGTTGGTAAAAGAGTAGCCCAAGAGTTGGCGGTGGGTGGTGATGACTAGCTGCCTTCCCTCTAGTCTTACACTGCAAAATTAGGGACGGCTAGCGCAGATAGCCCTCGAGTAGCTTTGTGCGAAATTCAAAACAATACATTGTCCCTAGAACAAATATATAATTTTGTAGAATTGAACGTAATTGTTTTAAGTCAAACAGGCTAATTAAAAGCTCAAAGATTTAGAAAAAAAAAAAAGGCTTTTGAGATGGTTTCTCTAGAACAGTGTTAAATTACCATGGATAGTTTCGGACAGACAAATATTTAATTCATTGTCTTACCTCTTTCTGAAGGTCTTACGGTAATTTTCATATCGTTTTTAATAGCAGTGGTAACATATAGGAGAACCAAACCAATGGCAGGATTAATTATTCGGCAAATTAACGGCTGTTTAATATTTGTTAACATTCCATACGTCTGATAACGTATTTATTCAAAATAAATCTGACACACAAACTGTACAGCGCTCCCTACATATTTTAATTACACCATTCTTATATCTAATAAGCAGGCAACAGTGCTTAAATATATATAGAATTAACAACGACTATAAATCAAATTAAACTTTGTAAAACAGGGTTACCAGATGTCGCACTAAGCCTGAGATCGCCCCAGGTTTTAGCCTTATCATTTCTTTCCCGGTCAGAAATAGAAGGAAAAAAACAAAAAGAAAATCTGCTACTTTACACCTCAGCGCGAGTTTGACACGTGAGGCTTGTTTACATTTTACCACCTGTTAAAGACAGATCACAAGGCACAGCGTACTCATCACTTCTGTTACGTGTTCTGAACCTAACTTGTCATTTGATATTCGACGATACATACCCAGCCGCGAAAAATAAACAAAACACTAAATAGCAATATTTTCCTTAAATGTTGTCAAGACAACTTAGGTGCATTTATTTTGTTTTCATTCATTATTATTACTTTAAACAGATAAGCTTTAAACAAATTTCGTCTACGGTTTTCAAAGCGATACGATAAACGTGAGACTATTTATTTAATAAATAGTGAAAAGTGTGTTATTGTGGTGCAAACTGTTTTAGCACTGTTACAGCGACACTCTAGAAATATCGTGCCACTATCTGCCACAACGGTATGTGTGTCGACTTACAGTGGTAGAAACCTGGTTTTGATGGCCTTGGTGGACAAAGCTCACATTGCCCATAGTGTAACTCTGGGCTCAGTTACAAACAACCAAAGAAATGGAATATCCACTATTACGTAACAACAACTTTTTTATGGCTTATGTTTTTCTTATAGCAAAGCCACATTGGACTATCTGCTAAGTCCACCGAGGGGTATCGAACCCCTAATTTTAGGGTTGTAAATCCGGAGACCGCTGTACCAGCTGGAGACAGTTTTTAAGGAAACTTGCGAAAAGATTTATGTTGGTGAAACAGGTAAAAATAGAGATATCAGACTCGGAGAAGGATGTTAAAAATGGTTAGATAAATAATGTTACTTTCCTATACGTGAGAAATCCTAATCGTAAAGTCAGTTGGAAAACAGCCAAAATAAAATATAAAACATTACATCATGCCAAACGAAGAATTACAGAAAGTTTGCTGATCCAAATGTTGCCAAACTTTAAACGCATCCGACTGCCACTTTAAGGTGAACCGCTATCTGAACCCCTGAAATACCTTCAAAGGTCCATTGTAAAATAAGGCAAATTTTCATTGTAAAATAAGTTACGTGCGTGTTTTTCTCATGAAGAAAAGCTGTACAGAAGAGAAGACGTGAGACGACTCGGAACTTTCTGTTCCGTAATAGTGAATATTAACCTCATTTTAGACTTTACTTTGCATTGTACTGCTATGTATTTACCTTACGTTAAATTAATCGTTATGTTGTGCGAAAGCTTTATTATATATATATACAATTTAAACAGAAACTAAAAGTGCAAGCTACACTCCAGCAGCTTCACAACTGATGTAAAAGAAATTCACTACAGGTGAGCTCTTCACGACCAGCTACTTCATAAAATAAACGTTATAACTCGAGATACTTTCCCAATGTCCGTCCTGACCGTTTTCCCTTCATGAAGCCACAAGTGCTAAGCCAGAGAACTGTGTCGTCCTTGGCAGGAATTTTTTCCGCGAACACGACCTTCAATATTCATGTCTGTTTCAGTGATCACGTGCTACGCAACGTGGTAAACTGACTACCTAAAAAGTGAAATTAGCTGCTTCAATATCTAATAAATGGTTAAGTGACATCAAACGAGCGTTACTGCCGTACCACACGTGCATGACATATTCATTCTCCTATGCTTGTTTTTCGGTTCCTTGATTTTTGTTTTCGTCTATGTCTTTACCTTTGAGCTGACTATAAAGATGATTCATTACGTGTGTTCGTGATTTGGTATCCATCACCCAGAGCTGACTAACTCGAACACTTTAATGTTTTTTAGAATGTTTATAAATTGTCCTCCTGTGTACACGGTCAGTTTTGTTTTGTTTTTTTTTGCCGAGAAGAAGAATAAGAAACGTCCTGAAACAGGGCACATTGTCTACTTTATAGTAGATCCTTGGCTTTGAATTTAAAGACATAGTTACTTATAACAGTCCGTAAAGTATGGGATCAGTATCTAATGAAAACTCTGGTGATTTAATAACAAAAGAAGGAAGACGAGCATCATCTGTTCTTTGTACAGTTTTGTCTTCCTTTTCTTCAACTAGCCTTTATAAAGTAGCACTTGGGTGAAATTACATATTGCTACAAACTTTGTTACAAGTATATACAAAGTAGAAAAATTTGCAGTTATTTGTTTGTTTTTGAATTTCGCGCAAAGCTATACAATGATTATACCTAATTTAGCAGTGCAAGACTACTAGAGGGAAGGCAACTAGTCATCACCACCCACCGCCAACTCTTGGGCTACTTTTTTATCAACGAATAGTGAGATTGAGCGTGACATTATAACGCTCCCCACGGCTGAAAGGGCGAACATGTTTGATGCGAGGAAGATTCGAGCCCGCGACCCTCGGAATACGACTTGAGTGCCTTAACCACGTGGCCATGCCGGGGCCCTATTTACCCAAGATAAAACAACGCGATAATCGCCATTCGTTATCACATGGAATGTATAATGGAAAGTCGTTAAGATTTCACTGCTTAACTTAGTCCTCCTGAATTATTAAAGTCCGCGACTTATTTCATGATTCCAAATAGCTGAAGACTTTGTGTTAATTTTAATTTGAAACCATTGTGTTTTAGCTATAAATATTGGTCTATATCACAGATAATTAGTTATATATACACGGAACCTGTTATTTTCTATTATTTACATCATTTTTAAAGCAATATCTCACTGACTTTCGATATTTAAATTATGTTAGTTCTTTTTTCACTTTGAAACAGTTGGAACCAGACACAACCGGCACAGAAAATGTTGAGAAATAGTCGCGCAAGCAAAATTATTTAAATCTACAACAAAAGAAATGGAATTTTTAAATAGTAGTTTGTGATTAAGCACAAGGATACACATGGGGTTATCTGTGCTCCGCCCATCACGAGTGTCGAAACTAGCCGGTTTCCTGCAGACATACCGCTATGTCAGTGGAGGGAGAGGCTTTACGTTATTAATTTTATTTGTTATTCTGTTACCGGAATAAAATAAAACGTTTCGGACTGAAAATGCAGTGTTTTTAAGTCTTGAAATTTTAAACAGAATTTAATCAGGTCATCTAATCTAAGTTTTAAACCTATATATAGAATGTTGAGGATTACATTTTTTTTGTTGCTGTTCACCTTGACCACTAGTGATTTTTCTTTTTGTGTGTCTATCTTATTTTACATACATACGTCAGATATTGACACTTTATTAACTCCGTTTAAATCGTCCCACACTTACATGTATTGAAGCGATTAAGAAGAAACCATTGATAGCTATCTGAGTTTATAGAACCAGCTCATTCCCGCCAGATGTGTATCGAAAACCATGAAAGAAAAATCAGACGTCCAACTTTGGAATATTTCATTAATAATAGTCAGCCACAAGAAAAGAGACAAAAAAGTGGTTATGTCAGTGATAAAAATTCCATTAAAGAAAATAAAAATGTTATAAAGGACCCGGCATGGCCTTGCGGTTAAGGCGCTCGTCTTCTTATCTTAAGGTTACTTGTTCATATTCATTCACAGAACACGTTCGCCTTTTCAGCACTCGTTCGTAAAAAATAGCCTAAAAGTTGAAGGTATGTGGTGCTGACAAGCTGGCTTTCCTCTGGTCTATCACCGATAAGTTAGGAATTATTAGCTTTCATATTTCTCGTGAGCTTGGCTCAAAATTTAAAACCAGTCAAGAAATATCTTAAAGAAATGGGTCACTGTTCACTCCCATGGAAGGTTTTAGATTTTCAAAACATGCTGTATTAACTATTTTAAAATAACTAGTCGATTACTCGTAGCACCAGTGCATTGTACCTGTGCGTGACGAATTCAAGACGCACAATTCTTTTTATTGTTTTTTTCGTATTATCGTATAATCGTTTCATAAGTTTATTTGTTCACTTTACTTCGAAATTTGTCAACGCTACACATAATATTTGGAACACATTCAAAAGACTCGGTGATTAAGGCGGTCAATTCGTAATCCGCGGGGTCGAATCCCGGTCACATCAAATATGCTCGCCTTCCCAGTCGTGGGGGCGTTATAATGTGATAATCAATCACACCATTCGTTGGTAAAGGAGTAGCCCAATAGGTGCCGGAGGGTGTTGATGATTAGCTGCCTTGTCTTACACTGCTAATATAGGGACGGCTAGCGCAGATAGCTCACGTCTAGCTTTGCGCGATTTTCAAAAATACACAAACATATCCACTACAGTTTGCTTTGTCAGTAGATGGCACAAATCACTCTTTAACAAACTAGTTAATCTGTTGTTTTGTTCTTTTTTTTTTTAATTTCGCGCAAAGCTACTCGAGGGCTATCTGTGCTAGCCGTCACTAATTTAGCAGTGTAAGACAAGAGGGAAGGCAGCTAGTCATCACCACCCACCGCCAGCTCTTGGGCTACTATTTTACCAACGAATAGTGGGATTGACCGTCACGTTATAACGCCCCCACGGCTGAAAGGGCGAGCACGTTTGGTGCGACCAGGATGCAAACTCCCGACCCTCGGATTACGAGTCGCACGCCTTAACGCGCTTGGTCACGCCGGGCCGAGTTAATCTAACTTTAATCCACATTATATATGTTAATAAACTCACTAATTTTATTTTTTACGTTTTAATAACCTTATTTTAGTTCATATTTAAACAAACTACATAATTTTGTTATAATAGTAGATAATGAGATCACGAGAGTTAATTTAATATGAAACTTTACTCATACTGTATGAAGGCTTGTTTTTTGTTGAGCACGAAACTATCCAGTGAAGTAGTTCCCAAACTGTGCGCCGCGGCGCCTCAGGGAAACGCAACGATATCGATATTTGTCGGACTCCACGCGAACTACAAGGTCGAGGTAGTTCACAGTTTTAACATTAGATCGCGCTACATTCCTTTCGATGACGTATGTTTCTGTTTACTTATACTTTCGGCAACGCCAGTAACTTTCCAAACTTTCTCGTTTCTTATATTTTGTATATAAATACCTGTTGACTCTCCGGGTTCGTCAGTGATCGAAATAACTGAAGGGTATTGTGATAAGTGTCTGCGAATTTCAATGAATTATTTTGTTGATTTTTAGTCCTTGTGCATAAAAATTGAACTATTTTTAAACATTAATAAGAAGTGTGGGAGTGAAGAAAAGGATGGCGAACCACAGACCAGTGGTAAAGTTGTCGGAAACATGACGATAGTTATCTAGACTTTGGTTTTACTTCTGTAGATGTCAATCATGAAGAGTGTCCACAGTGTGTATTTTGTCTAAAAGTTTTGGCTCCAGAGTACATGCTTCCAAGTAAAGTATAACACCACTTAGAGACCAATCATCCTAACATGGCTAGTAAATTCAGTGACTGTTTTACAAGAAAGTTAGAAGAATTGAAAGAACAAAAAGTTACATTCTTGAAACAAGCATCAATACCAAGCAATGCTTTTCTAGCATCCTACAAGGTGGCATATAGAGTCGCGAAATGTAAAAAGTCCCATACCATCGCAGAATAACTCATTTTACAATACTATCAGTCGTAGAATTTAACAGATGGCCGAAGACCTCAACGATCAGCTAATTGAAAAATTGAAAAGGAAGGAATTCGAATTACAGCTAGATTAGGCAACAGATAGTCAACAGATAGTAACAAGGATGCTCATTTGATTTGACACACATGGTTCGTGGATGGTGAGAGAATGGTGAAGACCTCCTCTTTGGTAAAAGTATCACAGATACAAAGGTTCAAGACTTGTTTGAGATCCTTGACACTTTTATGTGTGAAAACAACTTAGACTGGACTAAGTGCGTTGGCGTCTGTACCGATGGTGGTCACTCTATGTCCGGCTGTTATGGAAGATTGCAGGCACTCATACGAACCAAAGCTCTTGATGCACTACATAATCCAAAGATGCCCTTCCGTCAAAGCACCCGAGTCTTTTACTGAGCTTAGTCCTGGAAAGTGTGTTGAAAGTGGTGAACTTTATAAAAACTCGGCTACAGAAGGCGAGGATTTTGGAAACTTGTGTGGATATGGGGTCTGGGCACAGATCTTTGTTGTACTACTGTAACTCGCGATAGCTCCACCGTGGGAATGTACTGTCCCATGTGGTCGAATAACGACAGGAACTCAACTCTTATCTAAAAACAAAAAGAACATGAATGTGCTAGAAACTAATTGGATACTGAAATTTTTTGTCAAAATTAGCATACCCGTGTGATCTCTTCGAAAAACTGAATGCGTTGAATCTCTCTCTGCAGAGAAGCAACACACACATTCTGAATCTCGCAAAGAAGGTTTCAGACTTCAGAAAAAAAAAATACTACTGTGGAAAAGAAAAATGAATGAAGACTGTGGCAAAGACTGTTTTCCCTCTGTTGCAGCAGTTTGTTACATCCTATGAAGTTGATTTGACCCACAAACTAAAATCTGTTTTTGAGGAGCACCTAACACAGCTCAGTGGCTAGTTTGAAAATTACTTTCCAGAAGATATGGAGAAATTTGCATGGATCCAAGACCCATTCAAGGCTAAGGCACCATCTGAATTTACCTCTGCAGAAGAAGAAAATCTTATAGAGCTGTCTTGCGACAAAACTTTTAAAAACAAAATTTGGCAGCATGGAGCTAACTGAGTTTTGGATATCAGTAAAAGATCCGCTGCTAAATGCTAAATCTCAACGAACCCTAATTACATTTGTGACATCATATCTATGCGAAGCTGTGATAAAAAGCAATTATCGCGCTAAAATCAACGTGGAACAGAAAACGAGGGTGGCGCTGTCCAATCAGATTTCAAGGTTTGAGAAGCTGTGCAGTGCACACATCCCATTAGTAATTGTGGTTATTTAAAAATAAAATAAAAATTTGTTTTTACTTTATATTTACGTGTATTATTCTTTCAAACGGCTACTAAGTTTTTAGGACATAAATACTTATTGAGTATTGAGTTGTTTGGACCTAACTACTTAATAAACAGAACTGTTAGGTTTTTCTTTTTGCTTAGGGGCGCATTGAAAAAAATTGGTGAGACACTGAGGGCGCCGTGAATCGAGAAAGTTTGGGATGCGCTAACCCAGTGGAATATATGTAACGGGCCCACCACAGAGTTCAAAACCCGTTGAGCAACCAGGATAAATAAAGCTGTAAAAACAGTTGAAAATTAGGTAAAATACTAGAAAAAGTGAAACTCTATTTTATCTTAACCAAAGCAATATATATATATACACATAAAATACAACATTAGAAGAACAGCTTATAATAACTATTACTAACCCATACACTCCTCTTGTGGCCCGGCATGGCCAGGTGGTTAACGTACTCGACTCTTAATCTGAGGGTCGCAGGTTCGAATCCCGATCACACCAAACATGCTTGCCCTTTCAGCCACGGGGGCGTTATAATGTGACGGTCAATCCCACTACTCGTTGGTAAAAGAGTAGCCCAAGTGTTGGCGGTGGGTGTTGATGACTAGCTGCCCTCCCTCTAGTCTTACACTGCTAAATTAGGGACGACTATCGGAGATAGCCCTCGAGTAGCTTCGCGCGAAATTTGAAACTAACGAAACTCAACACTCCTCCTGCCCCTAGTGGCACATCGGAATGTCTGCGGACTTATACTGCTAGAAACTGGTTTTCGATATCCGTGGTCTGCGAGGACACAGATAGCCTATTGTATGGCTCTGTGCCTAATAATAATACATCTACATTACTATAATAGCTGAACGAGTCAAAATATGTAGGTCATAAAGTTTTGCATTTTTTATTTTAAAATACAGTAAATAACTTCTATTTCGTGTTTCGAAACAGAACAGTCTTTTAAAACCTTTGTGTTACTTTTTCTAAATGTCTTCCGTACACTAGGATAACAAATTTAACATACGCTACTTCTGTATCGAATACTGCCGTAAGAACCACGAAAGTTTCGAAAGTTCATTCTCTGCGAGTTATTCTCAAATAAAAGTTGTCCTCGCCAGGTTTGGAGGCAGGTGTGGCGAATGAGAAGTGGGTGTTTACAGCAGTGGAACGAAATTATCAAGCAGCCTAGTGCGTTGAACCTTCTCGAGAAAGTTGGTTAGGCTTAACATCACGTTTATTCTTTCGAAACGTTTCAAGTCTCCAGCTGAACGTAGTGAGTATATATATTCGTATTCATTTTCACGGTATTTCAAGCTAAATTTTCCAATTGTTTCTTTTAATACGCAGGATGTTTACGGTGTGTCAACTATGGAAAACATTTGTTTCAAATCTGTTTATACTTGTGTGTATGGGATCAGTTAGGACGAAAACAAGAAGTTGTCCTCTTGTGTAAATAAATAATTACATTTATGTCTGCTTAGTTAAAATAAAATGTTTACAAATGCTGTGGAAGAGAGTAACATGTTGTGATGAACATTTTGTTCCATAGTTTGAGCCATATCTCTTTTTGTGTTTAGTTGAAGAACTTAGTACAGAGCATAACTGTGTTATTTAGTCTATTCTTATGTGCACGTCCCCACGTGGCGCACGTAGCGGCATATTCCTACACTCGTGGTGGGCAGAGATAACCCTTTGTGTAGCTTTGTACTTAACTTCAAACAAACAAACAAACGAATATTTATTTATTGACGTATGTTCAGTGTTTTATGGTAGTCCATGTATTCTATAAGTGTTTAGTGATTAATTAATACAACAACTCCTATCTAACAACTCCTCCTTCAACAACTCCTATCTAACATTTCAATATGCCACTAAAACAAACAACAACTCCTTTATATATTCACAGACGTAGGTTCATAATTAACTGTTTACTTGTGAATAATATTGATGATTCGATGTAATATTTGTTCTTTTGTCGTATGTTAGGAATGAAGAAACTGTTCAGGATGTTGTCACGTGTCGTCTGTGTTGAAAAATACAAATAATGTGGATTAACGTACAGATCTTTGTTACTTTTTACTGTTCTGACTTCTGTGGCTTAGCACTAGTTTTATTTCGTGTATTGTAACAGTGCCAGATTAACCATAGCATTTATTTCGTATATTGTAACAGTGCCAGATTAACAACAGCATTTATTTTGTGTATTGTAACAGTGCCAGATTAACCATAGCATTTATTTCGTGTATTGTAACAGTATCAGATTAACAACAGCATTTATTTCGTGTATTGTAACAGTATCAGATTAACAACAGCATTTATTTCGTGTATTGTAACAGTGCCAGATTAACCATAGCATTTATTTCGTGTATTGTAACAGTATCAGATTAACAACAGCATTTATTTCGTGTATTGTAATAGTGTCAGATTAACCATAGTATTTATTTCGTATATTGTAACAGTGCCAGATTAACAACAGCATTTATTTCGTGTATTGTAACAGTGCCAGATTAACCATAGCATTTATTTCGTGTATTGTAATAGTGTCAGATTAACCATAGTATTTATTTCGTATATTGTAACAGTGCCAGATTAACAACAGCATTTATTTCGTGTATTGTAATAGTGTCAGATTAACCATAGTATTTATTTCGTATATTGTAACAGTGCCAGATTAACAACAGCATTTATTTCGTGTATTGTAATAGTGTCAGATTAACCATAGTATTTATTTCGTATATTGTAACAGTGCCAGATTAACAACAGCATTTATTTCGTGTATTGTAATAGTGTCAGATTAACCATAGTATTTATTTCGTATATTGTAGCAGTGCCAGATTAACAACAGCATTTATTTCGTGTATTGTAACAGTGCCAGATTAACCATAGCATTTATTTCGTGTATTGTAACAGTATCAGATTAACAACAGCATTTATTTCGTGTATTGTAACAGTATCAGATTAACAACAGCATTTATTTCGTGTATTGTAACAGTATCAGATTAACAACAGCATTTATTTCGTGTATTGTAATAGTGCCAGATTAACCATAGTATTTATTTCGTATATTGTAACAGTGCCAGATTAACAACAGCATTTATTTCGTGTATTGTAACAGTGCCAGATTAACCATAGCATTTATTTCGTATATTGTAACAGTGCCAGATTAACAACAGCATTTATTTCGTGTATTGTAACAGTGCCAGATTAACCATAGCATTTATTTCGTGTATTGTAATAGTGTCAGATTAACCATAGTATTTATTTCGTATATTGTAACAGTGCCAGATTAACAACAGCATTTATTTCGTGTATTGTAATAGTGTCAGATTAACCATAGTATTTATTTCGTATATTGTAACAGTGCCAGATTAACAACAGCATTTATTTCGTGTATTGTAACAGTGCCAGATTAACCATAGCATTTATTTCGTATATTGTAACAGTGCCAGATTAACAACAGCATTTATTTCGTGTATTGTAACAGTGCCAGATTAACAACAGCATTTATTTCGTGTATTGTAACAGTGCCAGATTAACCATAGCATTTATTTCGTGTATTGTAACAGTATCAGATTAACAACAGCATTTATTTCGTGTATTGTAACAGTATCAGATTAACAACAGCATTTATTTCGTGTATTGTAACAGTATCAGATTAACAACAGCATTTATTTCGTGTATTGTAATAGTGCCAGATTAACCATAGTATTTATTTCGTATATTGTAACAGTGCCAGATTAACAACAGCATTTATTTCGTGTATTGTAACAGTGCCAGATTAACCATAGCATTTATTTCGTATATTGTAACAGTGCCAGATTAACAACAGCATTTATTTCGTGTATTGTAACAGTGCCAGATTAACCATAGCATTTATTTCGTGTATTGTAATAGTGTCAGATTAACCATAGTATTTATTTCGTATATTGTAACAGTGCCAGATTAACAACAGCATTTATTTCGTGTATTGTAATAGTGTCAGATTAACCATAGTATTTATTTCGTATATTGTAACAGTGCCAGATTAACAACAGCATTTATTTCGTGTATTGTAACAGTGCCAGATTAACCATAGCATTTATTTCGTATATTGTAACAGTGCCAGATTAACAACAGCATTTATTTCGTGTATTGTAACAGTGCCAGATTAACCATAGCATTTATTTCGTGTATTGTAATAGTGTCAGATTAACCATAGTATTTATTTCGTATATTGTAACAGTGCCAGATTAACAACAGCATTTATTTCGTGTATTGTAACAGTGCCAGATTAACCATAGCATTTATTTCGTGTATTGTAACAGTATCAGATTAACAACAGCATTTATTTCGTGTATTGTAACAGTATCAGATTAACAACAGCATTTATTTCGTGTATTGTAACAGTATCAGATTAACAACAGCATTTATTTCGTGTATTGTAATAGTGCCAGATTAACCATAGTATTTATTTCGTATATTGTAACAGTGCCAGATTAACAACAGCATTTATTTCGTGTATTGTAACAGTGCCAGATTAACCATAGCATTTATTTCGTATATTGTAACAGTGCCAGATTAACAACAGCATTTATTTCGTGTATTGTAACAGTGCCAGATTAACCATAGCATTTATTTCGTGTATTGTAATAGTGTCAGATTAACCATAGTATTTATTTCGTATATTGTAACAGTGCCAGATTAACAACAGCATTTATTTCGTGTATTGTAATAGTGTCAGATTAACCATAGTATTTATTTCGTATATTGTAACAGTGCCAGATTAACAACAGCATTTATTTCGTGTATTGTAACAGTGCCAGATTAACCATAGCATTTATTTCGTGTATTGTAACAGTATCAGATTAGCGATAGCACTTACTTCGTGTATTATGACAGTACCAGATTAACGTTAGCACTTACTTCGTGTATTATGACAGTACCAGATTAACGTTAGCACTTACTTCGTGTATTATGACAGTACCAGATTAACGTTAGCACTTACTTCGTGTATTATGACAGTACCAGATTAACGTTAGCACTTACTTCGTGTATTATGACAGTACCAGATTAGCGATAGCACTTACTTCGTGTATTATGACAGTACCAGATTAACGTTAGCACTTACTTCGTGTATTATAATGATAGTACTCATTTCGCGTTTCCTGGCATGGCCAGGTGGTTAAAACACTCGGCTAGTAATCTGAGGGTCGCGGGTTCAAATCTCGATCACACCAAATATGCCCACCCTTTAAACCTTGGGGGCGTTATAATGTGACTGTCAATCTCATTATTCGTCAGTAAAAGAGTAACTCAAGAGTTGGCGGTGGGTTGTGACGACTAGCTGCCTTACCTCTAGTCTTACACTGACTGCAAAATTAAAGACGGCTAGCGCAGATAGCCTTCTTGTAGCTTTGCGCAAAATTTAAAACAAACCAAATCATTTCGTGTATTGTAACAGTGCCAACTTAACAATAATATCTACTTCGTGTGTTCGAACAAAACACATTTTTCGTTAGTATTTTTGGGGAATATGCAAATTTGAAGAAGGATAGAGTGAAACTGTGGTTGCGATTAGGGTGCTGAGTAAACCAATAGATCTGGTGTAAATGAAATGTAGTGTTTAACATGGACACCTGTAAGTGTCCTATAGGTGTAACTTAATAAATAAAACAAAAGTATAAACAATATTTTTTATTATTTTCAACAGACATCTACCTGAATCTATATAAGCAGTAGGAATCATATTTATATTCAGTATCAAGATAGAACAACATTGATATATCAAAGACTTGTTGTTGTTGTTATTGTCAAACAAACAATATAATAACGTTCTTATACTTGATGAAAGATACAGATATGAAGAAGACAAGTTGAAACTGAAACGTCATCTTTTGATTAAGGATGATGCAGTCGTTTAAGATTGATTGAGTGGGATCGTGATGGTTCGTTTATCTGGTATGTCACAAATAAGAATAATTATGAAACTTTTAACTGGGTTTTAAAACGCGTTGATGAACCAGAAAGCATCCATTATGTAACGACTTGCAGTATTTTGAGTCGTTCTGTCAGTTGGTCAACATAAAGTAATCAGTACGTTTAGACCAGTTTAAACTGAGGAGTAAGCAAACGGTTGTAAATAAGGGGCAGAGAAAAGTGGTTTAAAAAGGGATTGTAACGGGGAGCAGCAAAGGGACGAGAGAAGAAAGGGGAATAAGGCAAGAATGGGATTTTGGAAGTATCAGGAATTTCAGCTGACACAGGATCCTGAGGAATGGAAGGCACTTTGGGAACCTCAAGAGCTTTAGGTTTCATAGCAGCAATTCTAGCGGCTTCCTCGGATGTCTTCTTGTCCACGCCGATGTCGCCTTCGGGTTTGAAACCCTTAGGTCCAGCTCGATAGCGGACTTGACGGAGGTTGCCGTTAGGATCCATATAGCTGTACATGCCAGTTACTAAGCCGTCGGATTCCCAGGTCTCGTCTCGTGTGTGTTTACCCTCGTCTCCAGTGGCGTACATGAAGGTACCCTTCTCTGGGTCGAAGTTGAACAGCATGTCTGGCATTTCAGCAACTTTTGGAACGATGGGAGTTTCAAGAACCTTGGGAGTTTCTGGGACTGTTGGAGTTTTAGGGGCTTTGGGGGCCATGGCAGTGATCTTAGCGGCTTCCTCGGATGTCTTCTTGTCCACGCCGATGTCGCCTTCGGGTTTGAAACCCTTAGGTCCAGCTCGATAGCGGACTTGACGGAGGTTGCCGTTAGGATCCATATAGCTGTACATGCCAGTTACTGAGCCGTCGGATTCCCAGGTCTCGTCTCGTGTGTGTTTACCCTCGTCTCCAGTGGCGTACATGAAGGTACCCTTCTCTGGGTCGAAGTTGAACAGCATGTCTGGCATTTCAGCAACTTTTGGAACGATGGGAGTTTCAACAACCTTGGGAGTTTCTGGGACTGCTGGAGTTTTAGGGGCTTTGGGGGCCATGACATTGATCTTAGCGGCTTCCTCAGATGTTTTCTTGTCCACACTGATGTCGCCTTCGGGTTTGAAACCTTTGGGTCCAGCTCGGTAGCGGACTTGACGGAGGTTGCCGTTAGGGTCTATATAGCTGTACATACCAGTCACTGAGCCGTCGGATTCCCGGGTCTCGTCTCGTGTGTGTTTACCCTCGTCTCCAGTGGCGTACATGAAGGTTCCCTTCTCTGGGTCGAAGTTCAGTAACATCTCTGCCATGCAGGCAGCAAAAAACAAAGGCAAAACGAAAAGCTGTAGAACGAGAAAGAGAGAAAACGTTATTTTCACATGTTCGTGTCGTATCAAGTGATCTTATATTTATCAGTGTCACAACAAAACCATTTTCACTTCCCATACCAGATAAACAGAAACAAATATCTTGTTGTTTTATTTAGGTTATAGGGCGTGTCAGACGGTTTGGACACTAGGGCAATAAATAAAAAAAAACAACCTTTACTTTCAATATAATGATAAAACTTTTTTATTTTAGTCCACGTTTTGTCATTGTAGTTTCATCAGGGTTGACGAAACAATTACGAAACATTGGTTGAAGTTAAAGTTTTTACTGATTTTATGTTCAGAGTAAAGATGGTTATATTTTTTCTTCTAATTTTAATGCCAAGCAAACACTACATATGTGTATGGGATGTCACGTGCTTCTACATGTAATGTTATAAAACATGCCCACACCGGAACCGGAAAAAGTTCTCTTGAGTCTGTAAGTAATTTGAGAATAAGAACCATCAAATATTAAACTGTGATTTCGAACAGTTAAAGAAGTCACTAACTTTCTGCACCTTTCATAATGATAACTTATCTTTCCTGTAACTGTAAAAGAATATATCCGGGGACAGTTACAAATCTTTTCTGGTTATTAAAGATGATATTAAGGGACAGTTACAAATCTTTTGTGGTTATTAAAGATGATATTAAGAGACAGTTACACATCTTTTGTGGTTATTAAAGATGATATTACACATCTTTCGTGATTATGAAAGATGACATTCATGGACAGTTACACATCTTTTGTGGTTATTAAAGATGATATTAAGAGACAGTTACACATCTTTTGTGGTTATTAAAGATGATATTAAGGGACAGTTACACATCTTTTGTGGTTATTAAAGATGATATTAAGGGACAGTTACAAATCTTTCGTGATTATGAAAGATGACATTCATGGACAGTTACACATCTTTTGTGGTTATTAAAGATGATATTAGGAAACAGAAATCTTTCGTGGCTATGAAAGATGATATTCGTGGACAGTTAGACATGTTTAGACATCGTAGCCCCTTTGTCATTGAATTCTATGCTACATTTCTAAAAGCATCTTTATGGGCATATGAGAAAAAAATAACACTTGCTACTCCCTACTGATAATTTTCGACAAAAGAGAATTTTCTTGTTACCAATTAAAGTTTCAATTTTGTTGAAAATAATTAAGATGTTCCACCCTACTCGGCGTAAGGGCTTTGGTTGGGTCTTAAAACAAATTAGCGAAATCAATACTTACAAACTTCATGGTTGTTGTCTGTGTATCAGGTGATTCTCCCAACTCGATCTCAAAATGGATGGAGAATCTGATTGGTTTTCTCAACTTTTATACTAATCCTTATTGGGTTATTTTTTATATCCCAAACCACGTGACGAAATAATCTGTTTCTTTTTTATCTCTTTTTTTTTGTCGTGATTTAGGAATAAGTATAGGAGACTAAAGATGAGCCAGCTGCAATCATTGGTCGAGAACATCAGTCAAACAAATAAGGATGATATTGATTATAATCTATCTAGGTCGAGGAAGGTATCTTCTTGAATTCAGGTATTCGACCCCTCTGGTTGACCTTGCCTCAAATCTAACTTTTCACAAACCCTATCTAGTTTTGTCTTTGAAATATAAGTTTAGATAAACCTCTTTTCCTGACTTTCTTTTGACAAGATATTTTCCAACGTTCCAATTTCGTCTTAGTTTCTCTCTCTCTCTCTTACAGTTGGGGATCGGGTGTAGCTTAGTAATCAGCATGCCGAAACTGTGAATCCAATTCGCAACCCTTCGCTGCAGAAACATGTTTCACGTTCTTAGGACTGTGGGTGAGCTGTAAGCATGATAGTCAGTTCTCACTAGTTGGCGGAGTCGCGCTGGTTTGCCTCCCATCCCAGTGACACAGCCGTAAGTCTGTGGATTTACACCGCTAAAAACCAGGTTTCGATACCCGTGATGGGCAGAACACAGAAAACCTTTTGTGCTTAATACCAAAAACAAAACAAGCAAATCCTTTAGTTTATCAATTTAATATTAGGGACTGCTGTATCACACTTAGCCTTTGTTTACCTTTGCACGAAATCCTGAAAGAAACGTACTTTTTAACCTTTCTATAGCTATTTGTTTGTCTTTCAATCTGTAGAACGAGTTGTCTGTTTAGTCTACGTAGCTCGTTAAGGTTTTCCTAAATTTGTTTGTCGACATATTTTTCTATTTATTTATCTATCAAGACTTCGTTTGTTTGTTTTTGGTTGTAATTAAGCGAAAAGCTACACAATGGGGTATACGTGCTCTGTCAACCGCGGGTATCGAACCAGGGTTTGGGCGTTCTAACTCTACAGACATGCCGCTGAGCCTTTGGAGACATTTATCAAGACATCTCCCACTCCATAAATGTACGTGTACTTACGATTTAAAACATCAATGTAATCAATCTAATCATTTGTAATTCAAATTTTCTTTCTTTAATTTTTTTCTGGTGCATCCGAAAGTATACCCTCAAAAGCCCCCAGTGGCTCAGCGGTACGTCTGCGGACTTACAACGCTAAAAACCAGGTTTCGATACCCGTGGTGAGCAGAACACAGCCCATTGTGTAGCTTTGTGCTTATATTCAAAACAATAACAATATAACAAAAAACAATACCCTTACAAAAAAGGAATGTAAATACGTTAAAGTGTTAAATATTTATCGTTAAAAGTCGTTAACTGAAGACCTGAATTTTGTTTAGTTAATCTTGTCCATTATAACTTCAGTAAACTAAGAACTCGAATTCTGTTTTCAATGTTTAACAGTATAGCGCCATCTGTGGTAATATGCATTCTAATCAGGTGGAACTCGGTTTCTTAAAATATTTATTGTTTAAAGCCAGCTTATGGTTGGTTATACGTTATTTATCAACTTACAAAACTTTACGTGTTTTCAGATTTCACGTAAGATTTCAGTTTTTTGCTATTTTAATCTCACAAACTGTGCGATTGAAAATCCAGAGTCCTAATATATTTGTGTCATGATGCAACATTTTCTAATTTCGGTTTTGTTTGTTGTATAAATACAGTTTGTGATTACTTTTAGTTATTTTTATTTTAATCTGACGAACAGTGTGACTTGAGGCTGTGCGAAGTATTGCAGTTTTAACGTCTTAACCTAACAACCTGTGCTTGTTGGTTTGAAATCCCATGTAATTTGAAATTTTTGTAACGTCTTAATGAAACAAAGTTTGTGGAATTTCAAATTCTACTCTTTAATTTTTTTTAAAGATAAAAATGTTTTTTCTTTTTTTTTCTTCGATCAGAAAAAACTGATGATTTCAAATCTGAAACTGATCTCCATTTACTAACCGTAACAAAAATTGTATTTGTTCGTCTTATTTCCAGATGACTAATTTTGTACTTTAAGTATTTGTACCATCTCGGGCTGTTAAATCTCCAGAACACTACAGACACTATTTACTAAAGTTTTGTTCTTATGCCTGTCTCGTCTGATTCTAATTATTTATTTATCGTCTACTCGTTTCAGAATTTAAAGCTTTATTAATGAGATTTTTTTTTATTATCATCGAAGAATTAACATTCGATTTTTATTCCAGTAGTAACTTGACCTTCGGGACTCTTAAAAACGGTTCCCCGATGTCATTTCTCAGGTCCTGTCCTTGAGGTATGTGTCTCTGCTCTTCCTGAAACGTTAAGAATTTTGCTGTACGAAGAGTTTTTTGTTTTTTTTACTTAATTTATTTGATTTCACCTTTTATGACGGACGATTCAATATCACATAGCAAACCAAAGAAATACAGCTACGTCTCTTACAATCTGTTTCTTTGGTTTGTTTATTCAAGCTGTGCTAATGAGCCTCGAATAAGTGAAACTGCAGTCCAGAACGGGAGGTACAGCCAATAAAGAAATTCATTAGGTTTCTACGTCGCAGATTCTATTTTCAGTTTTACCTTTACGAAAAGAAATTCGTAAAAAACTTTATGCGATCATTTAAGCAGCTGGTCGGCTGTATAATAATAATGAATTATTTTTAGGTTACCAAACCACTCACGTACGCAGGGAAGGTTAGACAGAACCACCCATTTGTTTGACATGTTAAAAATTATGCGTATATATAATTATTTGTAATTATAGCGTAGCTATAATATTTAATGTTCTGGATGTGAATTCTATGTGAACAACCATGTCATTGTTTGTCGTACAAGATTGCCTCTAGATTTGATATCATAACACGAATTTTTGTTTTTTCTTGTCAGTCGTGGTTGGCTCAACATTGGGCTATCTGCGCTGTGTTTGAACGAAGGGTAATGCCACTCATTTTATAAGTAACATTCTCAGATTGGTTTGGTCTGAATTTCGCGCAAAGCTACACGAGGGCTATCTGCGCTAGCCCGTCCCTAATTTAGCAGTGTAAGACTAGAGGGAAAGCAGCCAGTCATCACTACCCACCGCCAACTGCTGGGTTACTCTTTTACCAACGAATAGTAGGATTGACCGAACTTTATAACACCCCCACGGCCGAAAGGACGAACATGTTTGGTGTGACATTCTCAGAGCTGTCATTAGTTGGATTAATTTCATATTGATGGTATGCCTTATTTAATTTCTTTCTGTTATTAATTTGTTTCCTTTGTTTGTTGTTAAGCGCAAAGCTACACAATGAACTTCTTGTGGTCTGCTCATCGCGGGTATTGAAACTTGACTTTTAACATTATAAACCTTTAGGCCTACCACTGGGCCATTGGGGGGCTCTACTCATTTGTTATTAGGGCCTCTGCAGCCAACAAACCCATGGACGCGAAACAAATAATCCATAAAAAGATTTGAAAAGTGTCTTTAAAAGTCCAGTGAATTCCAGATGAACCAAATCTGGAACTTTAATGTTAAGTTACGCAACTTAGCTTTTAATAAAACGTTTCTCTTGCATGGTATTTCTGATTCAACCTTAAATTCCCTAGAGCCATAGTGTTTATTAACATTTTTACATTATATTATATAGCTTATTAGCACTACAAAAAAGAGAATTATTCCCCTTTGATATAAACAAATAGACATCGTTGGACAAACTCATCCAATACATTAACGTTTCCTGAGCTCCGTTACGTGATTTCCTTTGAGATTATAGCATATACTGTGAAACACGTGTATCATTAATTGCATCTTGTCTTCTACAATTCGAGGCCCGGCATGACCAAGCGTGTTAAGGCGTGCGACTCATTAATCTGAGGATCGCGGGTTCGCATCACCATCGCGCCAAACATGCTCGCCCTATCAGTTGTGGGGGCATTATAATTTAACGGTCAATCCCATTATTCGTTGGTAAAAGAGTATCCCAAGAGTTGGCAGTGGGTGGTGATGACTAGCTGCCTTCCCTTTAGTCTTACACTGCTAAATTAGGGATGGCTAGCACAGATAGCCCTCGAGTAGCTTTGTGCGACTTCTACAATTCGAATGGTTTAGTTCCAAAATAATCACGTGACATAGTTCTTTGTTCCAAACATAAAGGTAAAATTAAAAAGAATCAATATTGAAATAAATACAAATATTCTGTTTTATGAAAGTATTAACAAATTTTAAACATAGCTTGTGCAAGCGGTCACATTCAGAAATGGAATTTCAAATGCGGACATCTCATATGATATATGGACTAAATAGATTGTTTCGTTTTTATTGCTTTTTAAATTTCGCGCAAAGCCACTAGAGGGCTATCTGCGCTAGCCGTCCCTAATTTAGCAGTGTAAAACTAGAGGGAAGGCAGCTAGTCATTACCACCTACCGCCAACTCTTGGGCTACTCTTTTACCAACGAATAGTGTGATTGATCGCACATTATAACGCCCCCACACGGCTGAAAGGGCGAGCATGTTTGGTGCGATCGACATTCGAACCCACGACCCTCAGATTACGAATCGAACGCCTTAGCCCACCGGGCCAACTAAATAGTTATGTTACTAACCCTAATGGTTTATTTAATGCCATCCTAAATTTAGAATTACTGAGAAGAGGAGAGACAGACACTAACAGCGCTCACTGCCCGAAGAGTTTTGCTTGGCTATTTGAATCGCATAACATGAATGATTGTCACTTTTGAAATAAACCCACAGCTGAAAGTGCGAATCATGTCTATCAGCATTACATCTCGAACACGAAACCCTACGATACGCAGCCCGAAGTGTTCTTAACTAGTCCACGCCTATTCCCACTATTGTTTGCAGCTTTTCTGACCTTATTTCTAAATTTTAACGTGTGTATTTTATATTTTTACCGGTCCGGCATGGCCAGGTGGTTAAGGCACTCGACTCGTAATCCGAGGGTCGTAGGTTCGAATCCCCACCACACCAAACATGCTTGCCCTTTCAGCCACGGGGGCGTTATAATGTGACGATCAGTTCTACTACTCGTTGGTAAAAGAGCAGCCCAAGAGTTGGCGGTGGGTAGCGATGACTAACCGCTTCTCTTCTACTCTTACTCTGCTAAATTAGGGACGGCTAGCGCAGATAGCCCTCGAGTATCTTTGCGCGAAGCCCCCCGCTAGTACAGCGGTATGTCTTCGGATTTACAACGCTAAAATTAGGGGTTCGATTCCTCTCGGTGGGCTCAGCAGATAGCCCGATTTGGCTTTGCTATAAGAAAAATACACACAAAGACCCTTTGCGCGAAATTAACAAAAAACAATATTTTTACTTCAAATATTCTCCGTTATTTTATTTCGTGAAATATATTGATTTTCACCTGGTGTGGTAACAATAAAGGAGTGACTGAGAATGGGTTCAGAACTGTTTATGTTTAGTTTTTGAGATTCGCGCATAGTGACCATAGCCTTCTCTAACGGATATATTATGTGGGGGTGGGTGTAGGATCTGTTACACATGAAGCATCATGAACTTTGAGCTGTAATTTTCACTGTCGTCACTCGTACGAAGCATCGACGACTTCAAAGATGCGGAGTGCGTTTTTGTGGTAACCTAATGCGAACCATGAACCTTTAGGTTTACAGCTAGGGCACTCTGACCGGTAATAATTAAATGTAACAGTAGAACATGCTTGTAAATATATGTGTGTATATAAGTGTGTGTGTGTCCATTTATTTATTAATCTAAACTGAAGAAGTTATGAATCTATTTACATAATGTCACCTGCAAATGTAAGTTTTTAAAGTTTTTTTTAAAACATACTGAATTATATCATAATTATATATTTAAAGAAGAAAACCCTTAAAGTTTCCGCATATTTTAGCACAGGATCATACGAGTACTGGGGCGTTGACATGCAAAGTAACAGTGAGATTGGAATAAGGCAGTTTTCTCTGTACAGAAGAACTCCGAATAAGTAAAAATAAACAAAACATTACACTGGAAAATACACAGCAGTGTATTGTCATGTAATGGATACATCAAGTAATAGTGAACTATTCAAAATAGACGTGGCTTGACATAGCCAAGTGGTTAGGGTGTTCGACTCCTAATATGATGATCACGGGTTCGAGGTCATAAGAAACAGGCTATCCCTTGTAGCTGTCGTGGTGTTATAAAGTTACTGTCAATCCCACTATTCGTTGGTAAAAGAGTAGCTCAAGAGTCGGCAGTCTTCCACTGTTAAATTAGGAATGGCTAACGCAGATAGTCCTCTTGTAGCTTTGCGCGAAGTTAAAAACAAAACAAAATAGACTTGTGTCTGCCATGTAAAGTTAGTTTTTTAATTTTTAATTTCACGCAAAGTTGCTCGAGGGCTATCTGTACTAGCCGTCCCTAACTTTGAAGAGATATACCAGAGAAGAGGCACTGAATCAACTCCACCCACCGCCTACTTTTGGGCTACTCTTTGCATCGACCGTCACATTATTGTAATTACTTGGCATTTTTATTTTGTTGAATCTGATACATAATTATTACTAATAACATTTATCACTCCCTCAACTGAATCAATGTCCTAACTTTTTCGGAAACCTAATGAATTAATGATTTATAAAATCAAAATAAATTTTGTAGCCGTTTGGTGAAAAATATTACAGTGTCATAAAAGTTTTAATTTTAACTCGAAGTTAGAACGATTTGGTGTGTGCCTTATTAACTAAACGTAAAACATGTAAAAGTTTTAAAACTGAACAAACTCGGAAAGTGTTTTCAATCAATGAAATGCTATAGTTTCACATGCGTCAACGTGTATTCTAAAAGTTGAGTTGTAATGTGAAACATTCACTATAAATACAATTTATTTACGAACACACAAACACGTAATAAGAAAGCAAGGCTGTCGTTCTTGGCCTTGATTTACTTTAGAAGGTCACTAGGTGGCACTGTTTCACCATGTCTGTTACATTGAAAGATAAAATATACCGTTATCTTAACACGTGTTCCTTTTACTGCTTGTTCCTCAGATGTATTTTATGTACATGTTATTGTATGTGAGTTCCGTGGGCTAAGTATCTCATCTTATTCTTAACGTGAATTTCTTTGGCCAAGTTATTTATATTAAAACTTTACACTAACACAGATAATTACGTTTCATGCACCTCTTTATTAAGTAAAACAGTATAAGTTGAGAAAGTTGTATTTCATTACAAAAGGTAAGTAGTTACCGCAACGTTTTACGATTACTCTTGTTAATTTTAACGAAACGTTTCAACGTTTTGTTTAATTCTTAACATAATTTTTCCTACATTCACGACTTCTGTAAATTATATATCTGGTTCATCTTCTGCGATTTTAACTTCTCAATTATAAATTAATAAAATGTACGTTTATTTTTACAGCATTAATCTGCGTATAAAATGGCGCGGAAAGGATAGTATTTAACAAATACTTAACATTTGTGTATATGTATTTGGGTTTCAGCCGCAAACACATTTCCCGGCGAAACAGCGATACGAATAGAGACTTACAATCAGGGGTTAGATTTACCCTATAGGTTTGTTTGTTTCTTTTTGAATTTCGCGCTAAGCTAGTCGAGGGCTATCTGCGCTAGCCGTTCCTAATTTAGCAGTGTAAGACTAAAGGGAAGGCAGCTAGTCATCACCACCCACCGCCAACTCTTGGGTTACTCTTTTACCAACGAATAGTGAGATTGACCGTCACATTATAACGCCCCCACGGCTGGGAGGGCAAGCATGTTTGGTGCGACCGGGATTCGAACCTGCAACCCTCGGATTAGGATTTGTTTGTTTGTTTTGAATTTCGTGTAAAGCTAGTCGAGGGCTATCTGCGCTAGCCGTCCATAATTTAGCAGTGTAAGACTAAAGGGAAGGCAGCTAGTCATCACCACCCACCGCCAACTCTTGGGCTACTCTTTTACCAAAAAATAGTGGGATAGACCGTCACATTATAACGCCCCCACGGCTGGGAGGGCGAGTATGTTTGGTGCGACCGGGATTCGAACCCGCGACCCTCGGATTACGAGTCGAATGCCTTAACACGCTTGGCCATGCCGGGCCCTTCCCGTATAGGACACTGCAGAGAACCTAATGTGGCTTTGCTCTAAAACAAATAAACTTCTTCAATGAATTTTATAGAAATTATAATCAGAATTGAAAATTTTCACTGATTTGTTTCCTTTCATAAAACGTTCGCATTTAGCCCATAAAATCATCTACACCCACTTTTCTGTTTATTGTATAAAATCATCTATACCCACTTTTCTGTTTGTTGTATAAAATCATCTACACCCACTTTTCTGTTTACTGTATAAAATCATCTATACCCACTTTTCTGTTTATTGTATAAAATCATCTATACCCACTTTTCTGTTTGTTGTATAAAATCATCTATACCCACTTTTCTGTTTGTTGTATAAAATCATCTACACCCACTTTTCTGTTTGTTGTATAAAATCATCTACACCCACTTTTCTGTTTACTGTATAAAATCATCTATACCCACTTTTCTGTTTATTGTATAAAATCATCTATACCCACTTTTCTGTTTATTGTATAAAATCATCTACACCCACTTTTCTGTTTGTTGTATAAAATCATCTATACCCACTTTTCTGTTTATTGTATAAAATCATCTATACCCACTTTTCTGTTTATTGTATAAAATCATTTATACCCAGTTTTCTGTTTATTGTATAAAATCATCTATACCCACTTTTCTGTTTATTGTATAAAATCATCTACACCCACTTTTCTGTTTATTGTATAAAATCATCTATACCCACTTTTCTGTTTGTTGTATAAAATCATCTACACCCACTTTTCTGTTTATTGTATAAAATCATCTACACCCACTTTTCTGTTTATTGTATAAAATCATCTATACCCACTTTTCTGTTTGTTGTATAAAATCATCTACACCCACTTTTCTGTTTATTGTATAAAATCATCTACACCCAGTTTTCTGTTTATTGCATAAAATCATCTACACCCACTTTTCTGTTTGTTGTATAAAATCATCTACACCCACTTTTCTGTTTATTGTATAAAATCATCTACACCCACTTTTCTGTTTATTGTATAAAATCATCTATACCCACTTTTCTGTTTATTGTATAAAATCATCTACACCCACTTTTCTGTTTATTGTATAAAATCATCTATACCCACTTTTCTGTTTATTGTATGAAATCATCTACACCCACTTTTCTGTTTATTGTATAAAATCATTTACACCCACTTTTCTGTTTATTGTATAAAATCATCTACACCCACTTTTCTGTTTATTGTATAAAATCATCTACACCCACTTTTCTGTTTATTGTATAAAATCATCTACACCCATTTTTCTGTTTATTGTATAAAATCATCTACACCCACTTTTCTGTTTATTGTATAAAATCATCTATACCCACTTTTCTGTTTATTGTATAAAATCATCTATACCCACTTTTCTGTTTATTGTATAAAATCATCTACACCCACTTTTCTGTTTATTGTATAAAATCATCTACACCCACTTTTCTGTTTATTGTATAAAATCATCTACACCCACTTTTCTGTTTATTGTATAAAATCATCTATACCCACTTTTCTGTTTGTTGTATAAAATCATCTACACCCACTTTTCTGTTTATTGTATAAAATCATCTACACCCACTTTTCTGTTTGTTGTATAAAATCATCTATACCCACTTTTCTGTTTATTGTATAAAATCATCTACACCCACTTTTCTGTTTATTGTATAAAATCATCTATACCCACTTTTCTGTTTATTGTATAAAATCATCTATACCCACTTTTCTATTTCTTGTATAAAATCATCTACACCCACTTTTCTGTTTATTGTATAAAATCATCTACACCCACTTTTCTGTTTATTGTATAAAATCATCTACACCCATTTTTCTGTTTATTGTATAAAATCATCTACACCCACTTTTCTGTTTATTGTATAAAATCATCTATACCCACTTTTCTGTTTATTGTATAAAATCGTCTATACCCACTTTTCTGTTTATTGTATAAAATCATCTACACCCACTTTTCTGTTTATTGTATAAAATCATCTACACCCACTTTTCTGTTTATTGTATAAAATCATCTACACCCACTTTTCTGTTTATTGTATAAAATCATCTATACCCACTTTTCTGTTTATTGTATAAAATCATCTACACCCACTTTTCTGTTTATTGTATAAAATCATCTACACCCACTTTTCTGTTTATTGTATAAAATCATCTATACCCACTTTTCTGTTTATTGTATAAAATCATCTACACCCACTTTTCTGTTTATTGTATAAAATCATCTATACCCACTTTTCTGTTTATTGTATAAAATCATCTATACCTACTTTTCTATTTCTTGTATAAAATCATCTATACCCACTTTTCTGTTTATTGTATAAAAGTAAGGTTGATGTTTTTGCTACTATAGTTTACGTAACAACTCTACAAACTTTAAGGTATCCACTGTGTGTCGCATTATCTAGGTGCACTGAAATAACACAAGTTTATCTTCTTTATTTCAGAAGAAAACAAACAAACCAGACTTCTGATTTCGAAAACGATAAGATATTGAACTAACAGAGTTGAAACTTCTGATGCAATAATATATCAGACGTTTGATGCGAACCAGACCAGCATTTTAATTGTTGGGTGTTGCAGATTTATCAGAGAATACAAACTATTACGTCTCTGAAGATGACGAACAAACCATGGAATTCTAACGACGTGAAATGGATTATATTGGTTGTAAGTTAATCATACGATTTACTTATATTTGTGTTTTAGAAATGTAAAATCAACCGTGACGTTCCTTTGTCTTAACTATATCGCGTTAGTGTTCTAATTGTGCATTACAAGACATTGTTTTAACAGTGTTTTTTAACGCACAGTTCAAATTACTTTCGGTAAAACGTATGGAGAATGTGTTTTAAATATAATACCTCTTGGTCCGATAAATTATTCTTACAAATATGAAGAGCTCTACATTTTTTATATTGAAGGGTGCTTGTTCGATTGGTTAAGTTTCTTTTGAATTTCGCGCAAGCTACTCGAGGACTATCTATGTTAGCCGTCCCTAAGGCAGCTAGTCATCACCACCCACTGTCAACTTTTTGGCTACTCTTTAACCAACGAATAGTTGGATTGACAGTCACATTATAACGTCCCTACGGCTGAAAGGGGCAGCATATTTGGTGTGACGGGGATTCAAATCCGTGATCCTCAGATTACGAATAAATGTAGAGGGTACCTTTCCTGAGTACTTTACTCCGGAAGCTGGCGTCCCTCACGGAGGAGTGGTTAGCCCTATACTCTTCAACATGTATGTAAACAATATGCCTGAAGGATCCTAATCATGTATTATCCTCACAGTTTACTGATGATGTGACAATCTGGAAAAGTGTCACAACACCAACAATAGCAGCCACAACTAAATAGAATAAGCGAATACTGTCAAAAATACAGAATAATAAAACACAACTTGTCGTCTTCTTTGCAAAATTGACAAAATACAAAAACTACAGGCTGAAATGTATATGAATGGAACACTACTTCAGACTGTCACATGGGCAAAATTTCTTGGTCTAACCTATGACTCAAAATTAACATTGATTAACCATGTAAAAGAAATTAAAAATAAAGTCTGGCGAAGAATCAACTATGCTAGGAGTCTAACTGGCTAGAATAGTGGAGCATCTACAGACAACATACTAAAAATTTATAAAACATACATTAGAACAGTAACTGACAATGCAGCTCCAGTTTGGATTACTGTGACAAAATAATTAAAACCAAATAATACAAAACACTCTACTCACAACAACATATAGAGTTCTCAGAGCAACATCATCTCAATTTATACATAAATATTCAAACATACCAACCATACCAGATAGACTCCTACATAGTACAATAACGTATTTCGATAAAAATTGGAAGAAAAATGAATTATTATGCGAACTAGACAAGTACCGCATTTCATGATGAAGATAGTCCTAAACATCTCTCCCCGATCAACATATATTTTAAACGCATAAAAATAAATAGATGAAGAAATAAATAAATATAAATAAAAATGTAATAAATATATATGTATAAAAAGGTCAACATAGAACTAGACATCTTACTGATGGGGCAAAAGAATGTCTATACATGTATACCAGTACATGGACATTGCCCTGAAAAGGGTCGGAGTAAATTCAGACCACTCTGACCCAAAAATGCAGTAGCTACCACTATCAAATACTGCATGACCACGTAAGTACGGGAAGGAGGAAGAGGCTGAAGAGAACCTGACCCTCCAGGGTACGAACATATTATACCCAATCACCGAGAGAGAGTCGAGTGCCTTAACCACCTGGCCATGCCGGGTCCCCTTGTTCGAATAACTGATCTATACGAAAGATGTGAAGATTTATTTTAAAGAAGCTTATTAGTTAATTTTTTTACATGTCTGATAAAACGAAAAGTTTTATATTTAGTATGTTTAAACAATGGAGAGATGTGAGCTAATTGTCAAAAATCATCCTGGATCAAAATGAATAAAACTTAATCTAAAGTTTATCTTGTATTATTAAACACCAAAACTTAATTATTAATTAACTTTTAAGATATTCCGCGACTGTGATAAGAAAAAATAAATATTCCTTTAGAACTATAAAAAAGAAAAACGGGTTTCATTATAACTGATGACACATTATAAGAGAAGAACAATCTTATGACACATTATAAGAGAAGAACAATCTTATGACACATTACAAGAGAAGAACAATCTTATGACACATTACAAGAGAAGAACAATCTTATGACACATTATAAGGGAAGAACAATCTTATGACGATTTTGGCAGAATATTTTAAAACAGTTTCACATTTTTTAATAGTTTCGTTTTGAGTTTACGAACTGATAACGTGTTATAAGTTACAGCTTTTACAGTAAGTAAGATTAGTTTGTAAAACAACGTTTCGATCACTGGTACGATCTTTATCACAAGTTTTTATGGTAAGGAACGTGTTGTAACGTCTTCTGTCAAATTCACGTTAAATTGACAGAACAGATAAGTCTATTAATCCGTATAACGTGAATTATCTTAAAACTGTGATTATGACTTAAGGCGAAAACATATATTGTTGACATAAGATGTAACTATTAACACTTAGGCTATCGTCCTATTTTTAGAACTAACAATGGGATATATTGTAACTTAAGATACAATAATTAAACTAAAAATATAGTATGATTCAGTGACCCATGTTTATATGTGATGTTTCAGATAACAATCATCTGTGTTTCCCTGGCAACCCTACTACGCACAGACTCAATTGATTCCAGACTCCGGCGTAGGTGTCCCAGTGGTTACAGGAAGTACACTAGTCCATCATTTACAAGATCGATTTAGATGTGAAGCAAATACACTACACGTAATACACGATACAAAACTATGCTGATGGGATTAGATATTGACCAATTCCCTCACTCAACAATGACAAAATTATACAGATTAAAATATTGAGCTGAACTGAATGTTGTGTTAATAATAGTATTCTACGCCTGTAAGAAACATTACTTCTAAAAATAAGTTCGTTCTTACTTAACCAAACGTTGACTATTTGATTTAGGAGTTTAATAGCCAGCATTCAATGTTAAGTTTCAAGTTCTTTCAAATCTTTCATTGTAATTACAGTTGAAAACGATCAAAGAAAATTCAAGTTGAATTAACTTATAATGTCAAGTTAACTGAAGATTCGTGGATACCACTAGATGGCGATACTGTCTTAATAGTAATAAATTTTACCATACACAAGGTTTGGTTTTGTTTTTTTTCTTATAAGAATATCGAAATGTTTTTTGGTTTTCTTATTAGCGTATCACACAAATCTTATACAGCGTTTGGTATGGTTTGACTGGAACTTGCAGAAAGCACTCTAATTTACAGTGATAGACAAGAGTAACGGTAGCTAGTCAACAGCATCTACCACCAACTTTTGGGCCACTCTTTTACCAACAAATAGTGGGATTCACCGTTACATTATATCGCTCCTACGACTGAAAGCAGTTTGTGTGTTAAATGGACTTACTACGAGGCCCAGCCTGTTATATAGCGTCCGCTAATTATTTGACGTAAACTTCAGCTAATAGACCCGATATACCATGTTTTGCTATTTATTTAGCGCAAACTTACTTAATCAACTATCTGCACTATGTTCACCACGGGGAATCGCGACTCTAATTTTAGCGTTGTGAGTCCGCGAACTTACCCTGCTGACCCATCAAGAGACAAAGAATTAAAGATGGTCATATTCGTCCAAAGAAAGTCTTGTAATCAAAATAATACTCTGAACTACTGATGTCGGAGACACGTTTGTAGTTAGATGTGAATTATGTTTCTTATGCAAACCTTCCCTAAAATAGATAATTTGCTTAATTTTCTCTCATTGTAATATTGACCCATGTAATACATTATGTAACAATAAAATTAGATAGTACATACTGACCCATGTAATACATTATGTAACAGTAAAGTTAGATAATAGATACTGACCCATGTAATACATTATGTAACAATAAAGTTAGATAGTAGATACTGACCCATGTAATACATTATGTAACAATAAAGTTAGATAGTAGATACTGACCCATGTAATACATTATGTAACAATAAAGTTAGATAGTGGACACTGACCCATGTAATACATTATGTAACAAAGTTAGATAGTAGATACTGACCCATGTAATACATTATGTAACAAAGTTAGATAGTAGATACTGACCCATGTAATACATTATGTAACAATAAAGTTAGATAGTGGATATTGAGCTATATAATACATTATGTAACAATAAAGTTAGATAGTAGATATTGAGCTATGTAATACATTATGTAACAATAAAGTTAGATAGCAGATACTGACCCATGTAATACATTATGTAACAATAAAGTTAGATAGTAGATATTAACCCATGTAATACATTATGTAACAATAAAGTTAGATAGTAGATATTGAGCTATATAATACATTATGTAACAATAAAGTTAGATAGTAGATATTGAGCTATATAATACATTATGTAACAATAAAGTTAGATAGTACATATTGAGCTATGTAATACATTATGTAACAATAAAGTTAGATAGTAGATACTGACCCATGTAATACATTATGTAACAATAAAGTTAGATAGTAGATATTGAGCTATATAATACATTATGTAACAATAAAGTTAGATAGTGGATATTAACCCATGTAATACATTATGTAACAATAAAGTTAGATAGTGGATATTGAGCTATATAATACATTATGTAACAATAAAGTTAGATAGTAGATATTGAGCTATGTAATACATTATGTAACAATAAAGTTAGATAGCAGATACTGACCCATGTAATACATTATGTAACAATAAAGTTAGATAGTAGATATTAACCTATGTAATACATTATGTAACTATAAAGTTAGATAGTAGATATTGAGCTATATAATACATTATGTAACAATAAAGTTAGATAGTAGATACTGACCCATGTAATACATTATGTAACAATAAAGTTAGATAGTAGATATTGAGCTATATAATACATTATGTTACAATAAAGTTAGATAGTGGATATTAACCCATGTAATACATTATGTAACAATAAAGTTAGATAGTAGATATTGAGCTGTGTAATACATTATGTAACAATAAAGTTAGATAGTAGATACTGACCCATGTAATACATTATGTAACAATAAAGTTAGATAGCAGATACTGACCCATGTAATACATTATGTAACAATAAAGTTAGATAGTGGATATTAACCCATGTAATACATTATGTAACAATAAAGTTAGATAGTAGATACTGACCCATGTAATACATTATGTAACAATAAAGTTAGATAGTAGATATTGAGCTATATAATACATTATGTAACAATAAAGTTAGATAGTACATATTGAGCTATGTAATACATTATGTAACAATAAAGTTAGATAGTGGATATTAACCCATGTAATACATAATGTAACAATAAAGTTAGATAGTACATATTGAGCTGTGTAATACATTATGTAACAATAAAGTTAGATAGTAGATACTGACCCATGTAATACATTATGTAACAATAAAGTTAGATAGCAGATACTGACCCATGTAATACATTATGTAACAATAAAGTTAGATAGTAGATATTAACCCATGTAATACATTATGTAACAATAAAGTTAGATAGTAGATATTGAGCTGTGTAATACATTATGTAACAATAAAGTTAGATAGTAGATATTGAGCTGTGTAATACATTATGTAACAATAAAGTTAGATAGTAGATATTGAGCTATATAATACATTATGTAACAATAAAGTTAGATAGTACATATTGAGCTATGTAATACATTATGTAACAATAAAGTTAGATAGTGGATATTAACCTATGTAATACATTATGTAACAATAAAGTTAGATAGTACATATTGAGCTGTGTAATACATTATGTAACAATAAAGTTAGATAGCAGATACTGACCCATGTAATACATTATGTAACAATAAAGTTAGTAGATACTGACCCATGTAATACATTATGTAACAATAAAGTTAGTAGATACTGACCCATGTAATACATTATGTAGCAATAAAGTTAGATAGTGGACACTGACCCATGTAATGTAATACATTATGCAACAATAAAGATAGATAGTAGATACTGGCCCATGTAATACATTATGTAACAATAAAACTAGTAGACACTGACCTATGTAATACATTATGTAACAATAAAGTTAGTAGATACTGACCCATGTAATACATTATGTAACAATAAAGTTAGATAGTGGACACTGACCCATGTAATACATTATGTAGCAATAAAGCTAGTAGACACTGATCTATGTAATACATTGTGTAACAATAAAGTTAGTAGATACTGACCCATGTAATACATTATGTAACAATAAAGTTAGATAGTGAACACTGATCCATGTAATACATTATGTAGCAATAAAGTTAGATAGTGGACACTGACCCATGTAATGTAATAGATTATGTAACAATAAAGATAGATAGTAGATACTGACTCATGTAATACATTATGTAACAATAAAGTTAGATAGTAGATACTGACCCATGTAATACATTATTTAACAATAAAGATAGGTAGTGGATACTGACCCATGTACTACATTCTGTAACAATAAAGTTTCATAGTGGATACTGACCATGTAATACATTATGTAAGAATAAAGTTAGATACTGACCCATGTAATACATTATGTAACAATAAAGCTAGATAGTAGATATTGACCCATGTAATACATTATGTAACAATAAAGCTGGTAGACACTGACCTATGTAATACATTATGTAACAATAAAGTTTGTAGATACTGACCCATGTAATACATTATGTAACAATAAAGTTAGATAGTGAACACTGACCCACGTAATACATTATTTAACAATAAAGATAGGTAGTGGATATTGACGCATGTACTACATTTTGAAACACTAAAGTTAGATGGTGGATACTGACCCATGTACTACATTCTGTAACAATAAAGTTTCATAGTGGATACTGACCATGTAATACATTATGTAAGAATAAAGTTAGATACTGACCCATGTAATACATTATGTAACAATAAAGTTAGATAGTGGACACTGACCCATGTAATACATTATGTAGCAATAAAGCTAGTAGACACTGATCTATGTAATACATTGTGTAACAATAAAGTTAGTAGATACTGACCCATGTAATACATTATGTAACAATAAAGTTAGATAGTGAACACTGATCCATGTAATACATTATGTAGCAATAAAGTTAGATAGTGGACACTGACCCATGTAATACATTATGTAACAGTAAAGTTAGATAATAGATACTGACCCATGTAATACATTATGTAACAATAAAGTTAGATGTAGATACTGACCCATGTAATACATTATGTAACAATAAAGTTAGATAGTGGATATTGAGCTATATAATACATTATGTAACAATAAAGTTAGATAGTAGATATTGAGCTATGTAATACATTATGTAACAATAAAGTTAGATAGCAGATACTGACCCATGTAATACATTATGTAACAATAAAGTTAGATAGTAGATATTAACCCATGTAATACATTATGTAACAATAAAGTTAGATAGTAGATATTGAGCTATATAATACATTATGTAACAATAAAGTTAGATAGTAGATATTGAGCTATATAATACATTATGTAACAATAAAGTTAGATAGTACATATTGAGCTATGTAATACATTATGTAACAATAAAGTTAGATAGTAGATACTGACCCATGTAATACATTATGTAACAATAAAGTTAGATAGTAGATATTGAGCTATATAATACATTATGTAACAATAAAGTTAGATAGTGGATATTAACCCATGTAATACATTATGTAACAATAAAGTTAGATAGTGGATATTGAGCTATATAATACATTATGTAACAATAAAGTTAGATAGTAGATATTGAGCTATGTAATACATTATGTAACAATAAAGTTAGATAGCAGATACTGACCCATGTAATACATTATGTAACAATAAAGTTAGATAGTAGATATTAACCTATGTAATACATTATGTAACTATAAAGTTAGATAGTAGATATTGAGCTATATAATACATTATGTAACAATAAAGTTAGATAGTAGATACTGACCCATGTAATACATTATGTAACAATAAAGTTAGATAGTAGATATTGAGCTATATAATACATTATGTAACAATAAAGTTAGATAGTGGATATTAACCCATGTAATACATTATGTAACAATAAAGTTAGATAGTAGATATTGAGCTGTGTAATACATTATGTAACAATAAAGTTAGATAGTAGATACTGACCCATGTAATACATTATGTAACAATAAAGTTAGATAGCAGATACTGACCCATGTAATACATTATGTAACAATAAAGTTAGATAGTGGATATTAACCCATGTAATACATTATGTAACAATAAAGTTAGATAGTAGATACTGACCCATGTAATACATTATGTAACAATAAAGTTAGATAGTAGATATTGAGCTATATAATACATTATGTAACAATAAAGTTAGATAGTACATATTGAGCTATGTAATACATTATGTAACAATAAAGTTAGATAGTGGATATTAACCCATGTAATACATAATGTAACAATAAAGTTAGATAGTACATATTGAGCTGTGTAATACATTATGTAACAATAAAGTTAGATAGCAGATACTGACCCATGTAATACATTATGTAACAATAAAGTTAGATAGCAGATACTGACCCATGTAATACATTATGTAACAATAAAGTTAGTAGATACTGACCCATGTAATACATTATGTAACAATAAAGTTAGTATATACTGACCCATGTAATACATTATGTAGCAATAAAGTTAGATAGTGGACACTGACCCATGTAATGTAATACATTATGCAACAATAAAGATAGATAGTAGATACTGGCCCATGTAATACATTATGTAACAATAAAACTAGTAGACACTGACCTATGTAATACATTATGTAACAATAAAGTTTGTAGATACTGACCCATGTAATACATTATGTAACAATAAAGTTAGATAGTGAACACTGACCCATGTAATACATTATGTAACAATAAAGTTAGATAGTGAACACTGACCCACGTAATACATTATTTAACAATAAAGATAGGTAGTGGATATTGACGCATGTACTACATTTTGAAACACTAAAGTTAGATGGTGGATACTGACCCATGTACTACATTCTGTAACAATAAAGTTTCATAGTGGATACTGACCATGTAATACATTATGTAAGAATAAAGTTAGATACTGACCCATGTAATACATTATGTAACAATAAAGTTAGATAGTGGACACTGACCCATGTAATACATTATGTAGCAATAAAGCTAGTAGACACTGATCTATGTAATACATTGTGTAACAATAAAGTTAGTAGATACTGACCCATGTAATACATTATGTAACAATAAAGTTAGATAGTGAACACTGATCCATGTAATACATTATGTAGCAATAAAGTTAGATAGTGGACACTGACCCATGTAATACATTATGTAACAGTAAAGTTAGATAATAGATACTGACCCATGTAATACATTATGTAACAATAAAGTTAGATGTAGATACTGACCCATGTAATACATTATGTAACAATAAAGTTAGATAGTGGATATTGAGCTATATAATACATTATGTAACAATAAAGTTAGATAGTAGATATTGAGCTATGTAATACATTATGTAACAATAAAGTTAGATAGCAGATACTGACCCATGTAATACATTATGTAACAATAAAGTTAGATAGTAGATATTAACCCATGTAATACATTATGTAACAATAAAGTTAGATAGTAGATATTGAGCTATATAATACATTATGTAACAATAAAGTTAGATAGTAGATATTGAGCTATATAATACATTATGTAACAATAAAGTTAGATAGTACATATTGAGCTATGTAATACATTATGTAACAATAAAGTTAGATAGTAGATACTGACCCATGTAATACATTATGTAACAATAAAGTTAGATAGTAGATATTGAGCTATATAATACATTATGTAACAATAAAGTTAGATAGTGGATATTAACCCATGTAATACATTATGTAACAATAAAGTTAGATAGTGGATATTGAGCTATATAATACATTATGTAACAATAAAGTTAGATAGTAGATATTGAGCTATGTAATACATTATGTAACAATAAAGTTAGATAGCAGATACTGACCCATGTAATACATTATGTAACAATAAAGTTAGATAGTAGATATTAACCTATGTAATACATTATGTAACTATAAAGTTAGATAGTAGATATTGAGCTATATAATACATTATGTAACAATAAAGTTAGATAGTAGATACTGACCCATGTAATACATTATGTAACAATAAAGTTAGATAGTAGATATTGAGCTATATAATACATTATGTTACAATAAAGTTAGATAGTGGATATTAACCCATGTAATACATTATGTAACAATAAAGTTAGATAGTAGATATTGAGCTGTGTAATACATTATGTAACAATAAAGTTAGATAGTAGATACTGACCCATGTAATACATTATGTAACAATAAAGTTAGATAGCAGATACTGACCCATGTAATACATTATGTAACAATAAAGTTAGATAGTGGATATTAACCCATGTAATACATTATGTAACAATAAAGTTAGATAGTAGATACTGACCCATGTAATACATTATGTAACAATAAAGTTAGATAGTAGATATTGAGCTATATAATACATTATGTAACAATAAAGTTAGATAGTACATATTGAGCTATGTAATACATTATGTAACAATAAAGTTAGATAGTGGATATTAACCCATGTAATACATAATGTAACAATAAAGTTAGATAGTACATATTGAGCTGTGTAATACATTATGTAACAATAAAGTTAGATAGCAGATACTGACCCATGTAATACATTATGTAACAATAAAGTTAGATAGCAGATACTGACCCATGTAATACATTATGTAACAATAAAGTTAGTAGATATTGACCCATGTAATACATTATGTAACAATAAAGTTAGTATATACTGACCCATGTAATACATTATGTAGCAATAAAGTTAGATAGTGGACACTGACCCATGTAATGTAATACATTATGCAACAATAAAGATAGATAGTAGATACTGGCCCATGTAATACATTATGTAACAATAAAACTAGTAGACACTGACCTATGTAATACATTATGTAACAATAAAGTTTGTAGATACTGACCCATGTAATACATTATGTAACAATAAAGTTAGATAGTGAACACTGACCCATGTAATACATTATGTAACAATAAAGTTAGATAGTGAACACTGACCCACGTAATACATTATTTAACAATAAAGATAGGTAGTGGATATTGACGCATGTACTACATTTTGAAACACTAAAGTTAGATGGTGGATACTGACCCATGTACTACATTCTGTAACAATAAAGTTTCATAGTGGATACTGACCATGTAATACATTATGTAAGAATAAAGTTAGATACTGACCCATGTAATACATTATGTAACAATAAAGTTAGATAGTGGACACTGACCCATGTAATACATTATGTAGCAATAAAGCTAGTAGACACTGATCTATGTAATACATTGTGTAACAATAAAGTTAGTAGATACTGACCCATGTAATACATTATGTAACAATAAAGTTAGATAGTGAACACTGATCCATGTAATACATTATGTAGCAATAAAGTTAGATAGTGGACACTGACCCATGTAATGTAATACATTATGTAACAATAAAGATAGATAGTAGATACTGACTCATGTAATACATTATGTAACAATAAAGTTAGATAGTAGATACTGACTCATGTAATACATTATTTAACAATAAAGATAGGTAGTAGATACTGACCCATGTACTACATTCTGTAACAATAAAGTTAGATACTGACCCATGTAATACATTATGTAACAATAAAGCTAGATAGTAGATATTGACCCATGTAATACATTATGTAACAATAAAGTTAGATAGTGAACACTGACCCATGTAATACATTATGTAACAATAAAGTTAGATAGTGAACACTGACCCACGTAATACATTATTTAACAATAAAGATAGGTAGTGGATATTGACGCATGTACTACATTTTGAAACACTAAAGTTAGATGGTGGATACTGACCCATATACTAAATTATGTAACAATAAAGTTAGAATGGTAGATACTGACCCATGTACTACACTTTGTAGCAATAAAGTTTCATTGTGGTTACTGACTATGTACTACATTGTGTAAACTGACTATGTACTACATTGTGTAACAATAAAGTTAGATAGTGGATACTGACCATGTACTACATTCTGTAACAATAAAGTTAGATAGTGGATACTAACCATGTACTACATTCTGTAAAAATAGAGTTAGATAGTGGATACTAACCATGTACTACATTCTGTAACAATAAAGTTAGATAGTGGATACTGACCCATGTATATTTTGTAACAATAAAGTTAGATAGTGGATACTGACCATGTACTACATTCTGTAACAATAAAGTTAGATAGTGGATACTAACCATGTAATACATTATGTAACAACAGAGTTAGATAGTGGATACTAACCATGTACTACATTCTGTAACAATAAAGTTAGATAGTGGATACTAACCATGTAATACATTATGTAACAACAGAGTTAGATAGTGGATACTGACCATGTACTACATTATGTAGCAACATCGTTTTAATGGTGGTCTTTTCCAAAGTTTTTTATATTGTTTACTTCCAGGATTTTTTATTAAAAAAATTTGTGCCTTTTAAAAATCGAATTAATTAATACCTTCCAGTGACATAGCGGTATGTCTTCGATACCCGTGGTGGAAAGGGCACAGATGTCCCACTGTGTAGCTTTATGCCTAATTACTCAGAAACATACATTTAGTTTAAAAGAAATTCAGAAGATCGGCGTCTACTAAACGAGTGTGTGTGTGTTTTCACATCGAGAAGCAACATTGGGCTATCTGCTAAGTCCACTAAAACTTGCGTCCGCAATTTCACTTCTCATCGATTAAAAACTTCAATTACAATAAATGGCTCTACTTAAAAAATGGATTGCCTTATAGAACAATGTGTGTTTTCTGATATGGATTAAGTACAATTTATGGAAGAGGGTGTCCCTCCCGAGGGGGTCGAAAACCTGCATTTTGTAGTCAAGTCTACGTTAACGGGCTATCTGTGTTCTGTTTACTGTAGGGAATTAAACAAAGAATTTTACGTTTTGAGTCCGTAAAATTACTGCTGTTAATCTTGGTAGTATCTGCAACATGACGAGCGAATTTATACAGGAGAATTAGATCATTCAATCACAGGTAAAACTGGAGAATTAGATCATTCAATCACAGGTAAAACTGGAGAATTAGATCATTCAATCACAGGTAAAACTGGAGAATTAGATCATTCAACCACAGGTAAAACTGGAGAATTAGATCATTCAACCACAGGTAAAACAGGAGAATTAGATCATTCAACCACAGTTAAAACTGGAGAATTAGATCATTCAACCACAGGTAAAACAGGAGAAGTAGATCATTCAACAACAGGTAAAACAAGAGAATTAAATCGTTCAACCGTAGGTAAAACAAGAGAATTAGATTGTTCCGCCACAGATAAAACAGGAGAATTATATTGTTCCACCATAGGTAAACAGGAGGATAATAGATCGTTGCGACACTAGTAAAACATCGTTCACAGGTAAACCCCTTCTCTTCTCTTGAAATTCCCTTGTAGTGTTTGGTACAGTTTTCTTTTACTTACCTCTTTCCTTGAAATTCCCTTGTACTGTTTCTTGTACTCACCTCTTTCCTTGAAATTCACTTGTAGTGTTTCTTGTACTCACCTCTTTCCTTGAAATTCCCTTGTAGTGTTTTCTTGTACTTACAGATATATTCAACGGACTATTTTAAAATTCTTCAGCATTTGTATAATAGTTAATGTTGAAAAACTTTCAATAACTGAAATAGTAACTTAACTTGAAAACATTAAAAGATGACGTATGTATCGTTAGACGTGAGCGATGCACTTATTAAGTAATTTTAAGCTCAAAAGTGACAACAAAAAAGACTGCTATTTTGCAAAGTTTGGAGGAACAAGATATTGTGATTTGCAAGGCTGATGAAAGGGGACAATCTGTATTACTTAATAAAAAGGACTGCGTTTCTGAAGTTGAATAATTTTTAAAAGAAGGTCCATATGAGAACATTAAAGTTAATCCTATAAATAAACTTTAGGAAGTAGCTAAAGAAGAAAATTAAGAAATTAAGGTAACTTTCTTTTACCTAGACGTCTCCCGCTGGGACAGCGGTAAATCTACGCATTTACAACCATACCATCAAAGAATTCGATTTCCCTTCAGTCGACACAGCAGATAGCGCGATGTGGCTTTGTTATAAGAAAACACGAACTTTCCTAAAGTTCATAAAATTCTTAGTAATTTCAGACCTATTGTATCCAATATTAAGAGATCAACTTGTGATGTAACAAAATTCATATATAAAGTTTCTCATTTTTAAAGAATAAAAATACATACTCAGTTAAGAATTTGTCGTAAGAATTTACCTCGTCATTTTAGATCAACAATACATTTTGGCGTCGTTTGAATTTGTGCCAATGCTCACAAGAGTACCTGTGATTATTGCATGTTTTGATAAAAACAAACCCTGACAGATTAAAGTATTTTCGTGTTACATATACCATGATTAAACTGGTAGAAGTATGCGTTGAAAACTATTTTTATAAAATTAATAAGAAAGCTTACAAATAGAACGAAGATTTAACTACGAGTTCACCTTTGCCTCCATTATCATGTGATTTATCTCCGGACAGTTGTGAAATTATTGTTTGTTTGTTTGTTTTGGAACTTCGCACAAAGCTACTGGAGGGCTATCTGTGCTAGCCGTCCCTAATTTAGCAGTGTAAGACTAGAGGAAAGGCAGCTAGTCATCACAACCCACCGCCAACTCTTGGGCTACTCTTTTACCAACGAATAGTGGGATTGACCGTCACATTATACGCCCCCACGGCTGGGAGGGCGAGCATGTTTAGCGCGACGCAGGCGCTAACCCGCGGGTTACGAGTCACACGCCTTACGCGCTTGGCCATGTCAGGCTGTTGTGAAAGTAAAGGGCTAGAAAAAGCGATTATATAACCTGAAGTGTGGTTAAGATATTGATAATTCTATTCCGCCATGTCTTGTCACACTAAATATCAACAACTGGTGTTTTTACTGTATGTGAATAGGACACTGAGATCATGTTTTAAACAGGATAATATTAAGAATGAATTATTATTAACTAATTACACAGCTGTAGAAAGAGGTTTAAAACCTGCTGTTGTTGACAGAGCTGTTAAGAAACAACGATAAAATACTAAGTTAAAAAATAATGTTTGGTGTTAACATTGATACCTGGCTTACTTTGTCATATAATGAATACATTTGATACCTGGCTTACTTTGTCATATAATGAACACATTTGATACCTGGCTTACTTTGTCAAATAATGAATACATCGATACCTGGCTTACTTTGTCAAGTAATGAATACATCGATACCTGGCTTACTTTGTCAAATAATGAATACATTGATACCTGGCTTACTGTGTCATATAATGAATACATTGATACCTGGCTTACTTTGTCATATAATGAATACATTTGATACCTGGCTTACTTTGTCATATAATGAACACATTTGATACCTGGCTTACTTTGTCAAATAATGAATACATCGATACCTGGCTTACTTTGTCAAATAATGAATACATCGATACCTGGCTTACTTTGTCAAATAATGAATACATTGATACCTGGCTTACTGTGTCATATAATGAATACATTGATACCTGGCTTACTTTGTCATATAATGAATACATTTGATACCTGGCTTACTTTGTCATATAATGAATACATTTGATACCTGGCTTACTTTGTAAAATAATGAATACATTTGATACCTGGCTTACTGTGTCATATAATGAATACATTTGATACCTTGCTTACTTTGTAAAATAATGAATGCATTGATACCTGGCTTACTTTGTAAAATAATGAATACATTTGATACCTGGCTTACTTTGTCAAATGATGAATACATTTGATACCTTGCTTACTTTGTCAAATAATGAATACATTTGATACCTTGCTTACTTTGTCAAATAATGAATACATTTGATACCTGGCTTACTTTGTCATATAATGAATACATTTGATACCTTGCTTACTTTGTCATATAATGAATACATTTGATACCTTGCTTACTTTGTCAAATAATGAATACATTTGATACCTTGCTTACTTTGTAAAATAATGAATACATTGATACCTGGCTTACTTTGTCATATAATGAATACATTTGATACCTGGCTTACTTTGTAAAATAATGAATACATTTGATACCTGGCTTACTTTGTCATATAATGAATACATTTGATACCTTGCTTACTTTGTCATATAATGAATACATTTGATACCTGGCTTACTTTGTCATATAATGAATACATTTGATACCTGGCTTACTTTGTCATATAATGAATACATTTGATACCTTGCTTACTTTGTAAAATAATGAATACATTGATACCTGGCTTACTTTGTCATATAATGAATACATTTGATACCTGGCTTACTTTGTCATATAATGAATACATTTGATACCTTGCTTACTTTGTAAAATAATGAATACATTGATACCTGGCTTACTGTGTCATATAATGAATACATTGATACCTGGCTTACTTTGTCAAATAATGAATACATCGATACCTGGCTTACTTTGTCAAATAATGAATACATTGATACCTGGCTTACTGTGTCATATAATGAATACATTGATACCTGGCTTACTTTGTCATATAATGAATACATTTGATACCTGGCTTACTTTGTCATATAATGAACACATTTGATACCTGGCTTACTTTGTCAAATAATGAATACATCGATACCTGGCTTACTTTGTCAAATAATGAATACATCGATACCTGGCTTACTTTGTCAAATAATGAATACATTGATACCTGGCTTACTGTGTCATATAATGAATACATTGATACCTGGCTTACTTTGTCATATAATGAATACATTTGATACCTGGCTTACTTTGTAAAATAATGAATACATTTGATACCTGGCTTACTGTGTCATATAATGAATACATTTGATACCTTGCTTACTTTGTAAAATAATGAATACATTGATACCTGGCTTACTTTGTAAAATAATGAATACATTTGATACCTGGCTTACTTTGTCAAATAATGAATACATTTGATACCTTGCTTACTTTGTCAAATAATGAATACATTTGATACCTTGCTTACTTTGTCAAATAATGAATACATTTGATACCTGGCTTACTTTGTCATATAATGAATACATTTGATACCTTGCTTACTTTGTCATATAATGAATACATTTGATACCTTGCTTACTTTGTAAAATAATGAATACATTGATACCTGGCTTACTGTGTCATATAATGAATACATTGATACCTGGCTTACTTTGTCATATAATGAATACATTTGATACCTGGCTTACTTTGTAAAATAATGAATACATTTGATACCTGGCTTACTTTGTCATATAATGAATACATTTGATACCTTGCTTACTTTGTCATATAATGAATACATTTGATACCTGGCTTACTTTGTCATATAATGAATACATTTGATACCTGGCTTACTTTGTCATATAATGAATACATTTGATACCTGGCTTACTTTGTCATATAATGAATACATTTGATACCTTGCTTACTTTGTAAAATAATGAATACATTGATACCTGGCTTACTGTGTCATATAATGAATACATTGATACCTGGCTTACTTTGTCATATAATGAATACATTTGATACCTGGCTTACTTTGTAAAATAATGAATACATTTGATACCTGGCTTACTTTGTCAAATAATGAATACATTTGATACTTTGCTTACTTTGTAAAATAATGAATACATTGATACCTGGCTTACTTTGTCATATAATGAATACATTTGATACCTGGCTTACTTTGTCAAATAATGAATACATTTGATACCTTGCTTACTTTGTCAAATAATGAATACATTTGATACCTTGCTTACTTTGTCAAATAATGAATACATTTGATACCTGGCTTACTTTGTCATATAATGAATACATTTGATACCTGGCTTACTTTGTCAAATAATGAATACATTTGATTCCTGGCTTAATTTGTCAAATAATGAATACATTGATACCTGGCTTAATTTGTCAAATAATGAATACATTTGATACCTTGTTTACTTTGTCAAATAATGAATACATTGATACCTGGCTTACTTTGTCATATAATGAATACATTTGATACCTGGCTTACTTTGTCATATAATGAATACATTTGATACCTGGCTTACTTTGTCATATAATGAATACATTTGATACCTTGCTTACTTTGTCATATAATGAATACATTTGATACCTGGCTTACTTTGTCAAATAATGAATACATTTGATTCCTGGCTTAATTTGTCAAATAATGAATACATTGATACCTGGCTTACTTTGTCAAATAATGAATACATTTGACACCTGGCTTACTTTGTCAAATAATGAATACATTTGATACCTTGCTTACTTTGTCAAATAATGAATACATTTGATACCTTACTTACTTTGTCATATAATGAATACATTTGATACCTGGCTTACTTTGTCAAATAATGAATACATTTGATACCTGGGTTACTTTGTCAAATAATGAATACATTTGATACCTGGCTTACTTTGTCAAATAATGAATACATTTGATACCTGGCTTACTTTGTCAAATAATGAATACATTGATACCTGGCTTACTTCGTCAAATAATGAATACATTTAAAAACAAATAAATATTTTCCCGATATACAAACCGCTAAACAAAGTTAGCCAAACTCTTAATACAGCTAAGGATAAAATAGATTTAATGGAACAATTTGTTTTATATAAAATATCATGTGAATATGAAGCAGCAGGCCCAACGTGGACAGTGGTCAGGTGGGTTAAGGCGTTCGACTCGTAATTTTAGGGTCGCGGGTTCAAATTCCCGTCGCACCAATAAAGCTCGCCCTTTCAGCCGTGGGAGCGTTATAATGTGACGATCAATTCCACTATTCGTTTGTAAAAGAGTAGCCCAAGAGTTGGTGGTGGGTGGTGATGACTAGCTGCCTTCCCTCTAGTCTTACACTGCTATATTAGGGACGGATAGCGCAGATAGCCCTCCAGTAGCTTTGTGCGAAATTCTAAAACTAACAATAGAGGAGCTTAACTAGGAGAAACTAGAAGAAATTTAAAGTTAAAAATTAATGAACAGAAAACGAAATATTAAAAACAATAATATTACTATTTTATCTTTAGCAGGCCACATCAGTGAAACTAAATACATAACTCAATGGGAATAATATTGTTATTTTAATACAACCTGAAAAGTTAGTTAGTGTGAATACACGCGAATATATTGAGATAATTAAATCTTTTCTTTTAAATTTCGCGCAAAGCTACACGAGCGCTATCTACGCTAGCCGTCCCTAATTTAGCAGTGTAAGACTAGAGAAAAGGCAGCTAGTCATCACCACCCACTGCCAGCTCTTTGGCTACTCATTAAGAAATGAATGTTGGGGTTGACCGTAACATTATAACGCCCCCACGGGTGAAAGGGCGAGCATGTTTGGTGCGACGGGCATTCGTACCCTCGACTCTCAGATTACGAGTCAAATGCCTTGACCACTTGGCCATGCCGGGCCTTAATTAAATGTAAAAATGATAATTTAAATTATTGAATAAGGATGATAGACATGATGGAAGTGTTGTCAGTAGATGGCGTGAAATTCTTTATTATGTAAATTGGTGATCGGGTTATTATATAAATATGTGTTATTATGACTTGCTGAGCACTATTGTTTTGAAGACGATGTAGTGATACAGGTAGACTTTGTGCGATTTTTGGTTTTATCCTGTATAATAAATTGTTTGTATTTTATTGTAGTTTTGAGACTGGAAACAGTTTCATATTTGTTTGTAAAGTAATCATTCTTTATAAAACACAGAAGGTTTTGCAATACTGGTGGATTATTTATTTATTTTTTCGGATATTCGCAAAAATTCAAATGTTATCTGTGCTAGTCGCTTAGAATAGGTAAAACGGTTAATCAAAATTATCTTGGATATTCTTATCTGACCGACTAGTGTGATATGAACCTTATCTATCATAACGTATCAATGGCCTCTATTTGTTGTTGTTTTATTACTTGTTGCAGTAATAAAATAACTTTTAAATTCGTTGCTCCACAGCTCGGCTCTATAAATAGTGCTCTAAGTTCGGCGCGTATTTAATGATTTATTTTAAAAATTCTACTGCATACTGTGGCATAATGCCATTAGTTTTGTTAGATACAAAGGTGGGTGGTGATGACTAGCTGCCTTCCCTCTAGTCTTGCTCTGCAAAATTAGAGACGGCTAGCGCAAATAGCCCTCGTGTAGCTTTGCGCAAAATTTAAAAACAAACAAACAAATACAAAGGTCTCGCTGAATGGAGAGGATGGTAGTTGTAGTTCTTACTACTTATTAGTGACCATAACTCTCCTACCAAAGAAAGAATGGTTCCAAAGATTTAAAATTTGCGATAGCTTAGGATTTGATGGTTTCTAAATGTTTAAACTTGTTAAGCGGATTTCCCACGGGCTTTGTAGAAAAACTTTTGACAAGAGTTTTTGTAACCTTTCGTTTACGTCTTGTGTAAGTCTGTCTCTCGCCCAACGGGTATAGATTTGCGAATTTTTGAGACGAACCATTGAAAATTGTGGGCGCAAAATGCTTGCATCATATGATGTCAATCGCATTTGAAGAGTTAAGAAGCTGTTTGAGAAATCTACATCCATGTGATGGATGCAAATATTAATTCAAAAGAATGTTTCTTAAATAACAGAAAATACATGCATCAAATTAATTACAGATAAAATTTACATTTGGATAATTAACTGCTCTGTTTCAGAAATTTATAAAACGTTCATAATTTGTTTTATTTACGTTTACCTTTGAAATATAAATATGATCGAGATAAAATGGTAGTAATCTCACTAGAATAGGCTCTTGTGACCTTTGACTTCACAGAATTACTATATCCGTAGTCTAAAAAAAAAAAGATAACTTACACTAATGATTCACCAGTTCACGTCTTCAGGACGTTTACAAAGTAAACCTGTGTCAAACCAATGCCTAACTGTGTATAATTCTAAAAGAAACAAGTCTCGCACTACCAGAGAAGAAAAAATATTTTATTTATCACCTTTAAAGGGTTTTCACTCCATTCTACGTGCTTGAGCGATCATTGCATCATCAAAGACTTGGAACTACTGGGTGTCTCTAAATGAAAGCATTTTAAAAGTCAATGAGCCATAACTTTGGGGCACCTGTTGAACAAACTACATTGTATTCTATAACTTTGGGGGACCTGTTGAACAAACTACATTGTATTCTGAGTGTGCTGAAATTGATATTAGAAATTCGTCCTTCAAATGTGTTGAGTGAAATATTTCTATGGCAACTTTACACCAAAAGCGGTAAGAATCCTCAATTCGATGAAGAGGGGGGTTTGTTTGTAATTAAGCACAAAATTGCACAATGGACTAGCTGTACTCTGCCCCCCCCACTGGTATCGAATTTGGATTCTAGCGTTGTTAGTCCGCAAACATACGCTTTGTCACTGGGGTCGAAGAGGGGGGGGGAGACTCTGCCCCACACAAAGTTAAACGAATAGTTTTATAGTTAATGTTTATTTACTAGACGTGTGATAGGAGTAACTAGTAATTGAATCTTATTACAAACCTGAACCATATGAAATGATCACTTTACACAATATTTAAACATAAAACTCGGAACATTTTCATTCGTATTTACGATTTGGTTCAGCTAAGTTAACCAGCTGTGGTAAAACTTTAACACCTTGTCACAGGTTAATTGTTTACTGTCGTGAGAGATTGTGTAGTCTTTAATAATGTAACCCTATACTGAAACAATCATTGGATGAAAATAATGTGCAGTAATTTGTTGTGTTGGAAGTACCAGTTTTGGCACAACCTAGCCTAATAAATACTTCTACTGTTAGCTAGCTAACCCGGAGTTAACCTAATTAAAGGACGATGTCCAAAAGATAAGTGGTGTATTAAAAGCCTAAATCACGACAATACAGGAACATTGACCAACTTATGGTTTGTGGTGAATGAAGGGCACGTGTATGTACGTTTTTTAAGTGTAATCACATATAATACTTGCATGGTCATCACATCAATAATTAATAAATATGGCGACATCAGGCGTCGCATGGCAAGAAAAAATGGAATTGCTTATTGCAGCGCAAAGAATATATCATTATACAACAACGAAACACAGGCCCGGCATGGCCAAGCGTGTTAAGGCGTTCGACTCGTAATTCGAGGGTCGCGGGTTCGAATCCCGGTCACACCAAACATGCTCGCCCTTTCAGCCGTGGGGGCGTTATAAAATGTGACGGCCAATCCCACTATTCGTTGGTAAGAGGTTAGCCCAAGAGTTGACGGTGGGTGGTGATGACTAGCTGCCTTCCCTCTAATCTTACACTTCTAAATTAGGGACGGTTAGCGCAGATAACCCTCGTGTAGCTTTGAGCGAAATTTAAAAAACAGACTCGACGTCTCGAGGGCCACAAACGGAGTACATGTAGAAATGTCTTAATCGGATATGACGTGTGTGTGTGTGGGGGGGGGGGGGGGGGGAACCATAGACACGTGTCCTTCAGTCCACAGCAAACTGTAAGTTCGTAACCGCTACTGTCTCGTCGTAAGCTAAGTACGTAATACGGCACATAACTTTCGGACACTATGTATTTCCTACTTTGTTTTATAAAATCCTATCTCGACTTCACAGGTCGGTTACTCCCGAGTATTTTTCTTGTTGAGTTTCATGTTGTACCAAAATGAAGCCCGTTCCAACAGGAGTACTAATATGGCTAACGTGTGCCCGACGGATAAGAGAATGAAAGATCCCAGTAAATCTTCGAGACTCAACGGTTGTGCACCTCCCGTACTCCTTGCGGTGAAGTTACCTTGCTCCCCAAATGCCTTTTTCAATTTCCGGTAATCCATAATGTCCTGTTTCCATTTGTTAGTCAAGCCCATTTCGCTCAGTCGAATTAGCCTGTAAAGGAATGTGTGCATTAATTTTACGTTCCAAGCCTCGTTCCAGTTACAAACACAATGACTTAGAAATAACGAAAAACACAATACAAAAAAAGGGTTTTGCAGCACAAAGTCTACCAATATCATCATCATATAAATATGAAATTCTTGCTTGAATGATACTGGAAAAAACCTTTTATTACGCGATGTGGAACCCCCAACTTCATGAAATCTCTATCCTATGTGCATGTAAATTTGCAATAGGGGTCACGATTTACCCGTTTTGTGTCCGTTTCCCGCAACGGAGAACTTTATTTTTATCCATTCAATTGTATAGAAAAAATGAGCAGCTGAATTTGCTGCGCATGGTGAAGCAAAACGAAGGTGAAGAGTTCACACGCAGATTCGACGTTTATGAAGTTATAAAGCGCTGAATAGCGTCAGAAACAGTTCTGTATTATCCGTATTCAAGCGCAAAACTGTCATTTGAGGCCAGAAATTGAGGAATTTTGAGAAAATGTTCTCAAAGAGTGCTATTTGTTTACAAATACACAGGGTGCAGATATGACGTGCCACCCGCTAGTACAGCGGTATGTCTCCGAATTTACAAACGCTAAAATCAGGGGTTCGATTCCACTCGGTGGGCTGAGCAGATAGCCCGATGTGGCTTTGCAATAAGAAACACACACACACACACACGACGCCATGAATACGTCACATGTGGATCTGATGCACTGGCGCCACGAGTAATCGGCTGGTAGTATTAACTCGATTTAATTAAATAATCAACGTAATAAACACTGTACCGTTCACTTTATATCTTTGGATCCTATGTTCTTTACGTTTGACTCGGTTTTATAATTAATAATTTTCTGAATCGTTATTTTTGATCTGATCCCTTTCTGTTAGTATAAAAGATTCATCAAACAACAATCCATTTGGTTGCGTTCTGAAACATCGTCATAAAATACCACTTATGTAACTCTTGAAATGAAACATATAATTTGTAGGTATTCTGTGCTGAGTCTGTCATGCCGTTGTGTGATAAAACGGATAAAGCTGATATCCTTAAGCAAATGGGTCATTAATGTTTGAAATTATCATCAATGGATTATCTCGACGTGTCGCTTAGTCAAGCAAATGAGTGTAGGTTATACAGATATGCACTTTGTTAAAGTATTTATTATCATGTCAGATGATATACAGCCTACCAGTAAGTAAACAGATACAGCCCATAGGGAACGCAATTTTTTTATATCGTGAAACAAATGGTTTAAGATTACCGAAAGGATCCGGTGGATCTTACCTTTGCTATATTTAAGTTGCACATTGTGTTTACAAGATCTGAAATCTAATTCGTGGAATTTAACTCCACTCTTAGCGATGAGGTTCCACAAGAGTGTCCCTATAAATTATATTTTGTGACGACTGACCTGACACTACTGTTATGGGTCGTGTCATCTGGCAGCTGTCGTGGTCAAAGCAGAGTTGCAACGTCATGACTCTCAAATCGCTCTTTGGGGACTCAGACTGAACAACAGAAGATCCATCTTGAATAAAAACATTGCAGTGTCCAGTGAATTGGTCACTGGCATGACTCAGGGAATGACTTTGGACTGGAAAGTTCAATCGACTTAAGATTACCTACAACGCAGGTGACATGACTACTTCTGGGAATTCTACTCATCATTCTTGGAGTAGATACGAAACTCATAACATAAAAATTAAGTTCTAAAAGTTTCAAGAAAATGAATACATTAGTTCTCCAGTAGCTCAGCAACAAAGTTGAAGACTTATAATATTAAAATTCCGGTTTTATTTTCTTCAGTGGGTACAATATATTATACAATATATTATACAAAGCTGGATAGTTTGTGTGTGTGTGTTGTCTTATAGCAAAGCTGGATAGTTTATACATGTGTGTGTTGTCTTATAGCAAAGCTAGATAGTTTATACATGTGTGTGTGTGTGTTGTCTTATTAGCAAAGCTAGATAGTTTATGTTATAACTTTCATGCTTAAGAAGTGAGGGCTTATAATGTTATAATTCAGGGTTTGCGGCTTGATTCTTGCGATGGGCACACGATAGATAGGCAGTTGTGAAACTTTTGTACTTAACAAAACAACGAAAGGCGTGATGTTTAACTCACATAATACTTTAATAATTAAATAAAAGAAATCCATTTTTATTTAAAAGTGTTCATATTGTAGCTTGAATACCCTGTTCTTACACTTTAGCAAATGCTTCCTTCAGTGGTGATCCCTTAGGCATAACGATAGAAAACAGGATGTTGTAAAAATTCTCTTTGCCAAAGTGATACTCTTGAAACCCATGGTTAACCAGTACGCCTTCCATAAAGAGCTTGGGAAAGACAAAAGCATATTTCTCTTCCATGACCCTGTACGCTCCAATGTTGAGGTCACTCACTACAGTCTCTTCTTCATCTTTCCTCATGTCCTTGCCAATTACGTACATGTGACCTTCTGTAGCACTCTGAAAAAAACAACAAAACACTGACGACAGCAAACAATCCTGGTTTGTAGCATTAATAAACAACCTTTATTCCCTTTGCTGAGTTTTATCTTTGTGGATCTTCATTTGCGTTTAAACAACTTATAAGCCAAGGAACGCGTCTAAATTAAACAGTTCAAGAAATATAAGATTTGTACGTGTAGAATGTAAGCATACGAAATATAGCATTTTTTTTTTCCATTTGTAGTTTAGACGGATATACATTTTGTTCACCGAGGACTTCAAAAGTTTTTATCGTTAAAAAGATTGCTGTAGTATACACACTTTGGATACACTGTTGTCAGCGGTCCTAACCATTGATGGGTAACGTGATACCTAGAGGTCATATGTGCTCTTTGTTTTGCTTTTAAGACGGCCCACAGTGACGTAGGTAACGTACCCACCTATCACCTATCTAGTGATTAGAGATTTCGTTCAGTTTTGTTCCTGGTAAGATTTTTAACAATAAAAGAGAAGTTCTATCTAGTTGTAAAGCGGACTCGTAAACTTTGGTAGACTTTTTATTTATTTATTATTAAAGATCACATACTACTTTACTTACGTTATACCCAGTCTCTTGCTCTTCATGGCCGAATTTTCACTAGTTAGTGTATGTTGATTAAGTGAGATCCTGATGGACAGTAAGTGACGGCCAGGCATGGCCAGGTGGTTCAGGTATTTGACTCGTAATCCGAGGGTCACGGGTTCGAATCCCCCTCACACCAAATACACTCGCCCTTTAAGCCGTGGAGGCGTTATAATGTGACGGTCAATCTCACTATTTGTTGGTAAAAGAGTAGCCTAAGAGTTGCTGGTGGTGACCAGCTGTCTTCCCTCTAGTCTTACACTGCTAAATTAGTGACGGCCAGCGCAGATAGCCCTCGTGTAGCTTTGCGCGAAAATTCAAACCAAACCAAAAACCATTTATCAAAATAACTTGTATTACCTATTTGGGATTTCAGGAAACACGTTTTCTTATTTATATTTAACAGAGATTTTTAAACAATTTATATCATTATAAACTATCCATCAAATTACTCCCGTACTTTGAGCTTTACTGTCTCCCTAATATCACGAGTCACAGAAACTTTTACCAAACGCACCATCAAAATTATAAATTATAATTAATAAATTAATTTATACAAGGAGTTCCTATATATTTTATTAATGATTTCACTATGTCTTTTTTCAATTGTTTGTTTATTCGTCTCGTACCCGGTAATATACCATTGACAAGTAAGTTAATCCCAGAATATACTGTTTACATCTGCTATTTTCTGCTTTCTTTGTCGGTTGTTAACCTTAAAGCTGCACAAAGGGCTATCTGTGTTGTGCGCAATATGGGTTTCAAATGTCAGGTTTCAGCGTTAAACGCCTGCAGACTTACTCGCTGAGAAGTTTGTAGAAATAATAAAATTTCATCTAGTGTCTTGTAACTCTTCTTACACTTGTTTGAAAAAACAAAGTGGTCAACAAGACGCATTATGTGAATATCATTGGTTGTAAGTGTTAATAAAACAGCTGAGTAATTCTAAGATTAATTACTCATCTTTCAGGGCTAACAATAACGTATCTGAGGGAGTAGCTTTAGTCACTCAATTACTGTGGACAAGAAAACGTGTAACATCCACCTGCTTCCTCAATTACTCTGGACTTTATCAGCCTCTTTATCAGGCAGGCTGTTGCACTTTCTATATAGGGGTGGCTCGAATTGTTCATCGAAATGATACTTAAATATCTCATCAATAGGTCACCAGAACTTTACAATGCTATACGATAGCTCCTTTTATAACAACATCTTTGTAATGACTGAGTCACAAGTTCTAACAATGTGTTTGAATTCCTTGTTCTTCTTCCCTCTTCTTATATTTCCTTGCATGATAATTCAACAATTAAAACAATGGTATCGACCGGTTTCACTGAGTATCCGCTTCTATAAGTATTATTAATAACTAGTAGCAATTTAAAAAAACAACACAATTCTAGTGTAAATTGTTATCATTACCCCTGGAAATAAGGTTGTTTTGCAGAACTTTGGTGTTCTTCAAAAACCTTAAATACAGGACGAAACAAAAAGTATCAACCAATAATAAACAATAAATATTGCAGTTGGAACCTCATTGTATTTAGGACTTGTTTATAAGTACAACCTATCTGTCTATTGAAATATTGCATTAAAAAACCAACTAAAAAAAAACGTTTAAAAAAAGTAAATGTAGGGATGGCTGATATCAACCATCCAAGAATAATGTAAACAAAATAGTAAGGATGGCATTTATATCATCCTTACATGAAATAACAAAAATTAACATATAACAATAAATAACTATTGAATCCAAACTGAGTTTAATTTGTCCTATTTTTGATGAATCTTTGCAGACTGGACGGCAACATTTCTGTCTTCACAACAGGCAGATACCGTCCATTCTACAAAGTTTCCTCATGAATACTCTGCCTAAACAATCTATCAAAGAATGTCCTATTTTTCTCTGTTAACATTGTACGAGCCTGTGCTATTATGAAAAATATAATGCAAGTGCCATCCTTACTATCTTCTATTCCAATTATGATAAATCGCTCAAACCTCCATTTTGAGGGTAAGCGATAAAAAAAAAAATCAGTTTTGAAAGTCAGTATTGCTTTTATCGAGCTTGTTTCGAACGGCAGTGCCGCTTGTTTACCCGCGAAACTTAGCAGTACCAGTTAGAATCTACAAAAGCGACATCTTACCATAAAATTTGCGTAAGGCAGAGTTCCACGTAAGGTTCCCACTTTCAACTGCTTGTTCTGAACTCGATGGGCCAACTCTGATATGGTGTTTATCGGTAGTTCCTTCTCTGGAACATTCATGAAGGACGTCAAACTCCCACTGAATCCTGCCACGATGATGATAGCGAACAACCAATAACAAGCGACGATAAGTCGTGTTGAAGTTCTGAGAGGAAGTCTTTCGCCACCTGAACAAGAATATGTTAAACGAAGGAAAATAACAAAAGTGTGTGTGTGTGTTTTCTTATAGTAAAGCCACAGCTAGCTATCTGCTGAGTCCGCCGAGGGGAATAGAACCCCTGATTTTGGCGTTGTAAATCCGAAGACTTACCGCTGTACCAGCGGGATACAGTAAAAAAAGTATTAGAAATATAAATAAGTTAAACTTATTTCTTACAAACATAACGTGGCAGTTGCCGATCAGTTAGTTTTAATAAACTTTCCTTAATGATTTATATATATATATATGAATTCCGAAGTGTGTTTGAGTCTGTGATTTTATGGAACAGAAGGTCATTAATAACATACGAACCACACAAAATTATGAACATAAATATTGCAATAAGTCACAATAGTTAATGTTGAGATTCCACATATATATATTGTTGCTTAGGCAGTGAACAATATGCAAACACATTGTACAGTTCAGGTATCTAAACTGCGAGTAAAAGTTCAATATCTGATTGTTTAATCCAGGCTTCATCTGATGAATTAGAAGAGTTTTCACCCGGATAATGAGACTATGTTATAAATGAAGGAGACTATTCTAATCCTTCAGATGAATCCTGGATTAAACAATTAGTTACTGAACTTTTACTCGCAATTTAGGTAATTGAACTCTATAGAAATCACTTTGTCAATTTGAATTAATAAATACAATGTTTTGTATTGATTCGAAGTGTTAGTTTCTCCATAAAAAGTTTCTCACTACTTTATCGTTAAGATCTGGTTTGTTTGTTGAATTAATGTAGAATTCACCCGATAAACCTAGAACGAAATATTGTATAATTAGCTGTAATATCTGAAGCTTAAAAGCCTAACAGTCAAAATGATGACTAAAGTGTCTTGTCCAAACGAATAAACGAAACCAATGATAGGACTGGGCGGTTACAAGTTGTGCATGTTACACAATAAGTACTGCGCCGTCTCGGTCTATTATAAACCGTGTCCGTCAAATTATTAATATCAACTGTTGTCTGTCTAGTTTCACACAACTTCTTTACAGAAATGTCCGTTAGTAAAGTACAATATCAACCATTGTGAATTTAGTTTCACACAACTTCTATTATTGAAACGTCCATTAGTCAGTTACCATATCAACCATTGTGAATTTAGTTTCACACAACTTCTATTATTGAAACGTCCATTAGTCAGTTGCTATATCAACCATTGTGAATTTAGTTTCACACAACTTGTATTATTGAAACGTCGATTAGTCAGTTACTATATCAACCATTGTCAGTCTGGTTCCGTACAATTTCTAGTATCGAAACGTCCGTTAGTAAGCTACCATATCAACCATTGTCAGTCTGGTTCCGTACAATTTATAGTATCGAAACGTCCGTTAGTAAGCTACCATATCAACCATTGTCAGTCTGGTTCCGTACAACTTCTAGTATCGAAACGTCCGTTAGTAAGCTACCATATCAACCGTTGCCTGTTTAATTTCACACAACTTCTATTACTGAAACGTTCGTCACTACATTTAGAATGTATATTTTCAACACACACACACATATATATATATATATATATATATATATATATATGTATACATACATACATGAGTGTATAACTCGGCTAGTTTCTTCTGTATTTCAACTGGACTTGAACTTATTAAAAATGGACTCTGCTGGTATTAAACCTAAGTAATTACTGACTAGAGATGTGTGCTCATTCACCCACCTTGTAGTGTAAGAGCTCCAAAGAAATACCATGTGGCTTCTCCAAGAGTCCAGTTGTTTCTTTCAGGTCTAAATGAATTTCGTGCCAAGAGGACAGTAACCACCGAGGTAGCTACAACTGATATCAAAATAGCGATCCACAGCTAGAAATACGAAATGGATCAGTAATCCATCTATCTTAATACTTGTATTGAAGACAAAAATAAATGAATAAGAAAATAAGGTGTACTTTTAGAAAGGAGTTGTTGTTTTAGCACAAAGCTGATAACACATGACATGTATATCATGGGGAATCGAGCCCCGAATTTTGGTGTATTGAATCCATAACTGGCTCAGTAAAATAAACTCTATCTGGTTGTAGATGGACTTCTTTCAGATATCCTATGTAGTGCTCTACTTTACTGGGTGTGTGAAAAAAGGCTTAAGATAGAGGATGCTAATGAAGCTAATGATGCTAATGTCCTGGGTATGTTTATTCATTGGAGAGAAAGATTGGTGAGAAGAGAATTATAAATAATAATTTAACGACTACATTTTTATTGTATATTTACAAATACTATCTTCATTCTGTTGAAGTTGATAGTTTTCCATGCCAACATAAAATGTTGCATCTAAGGGTTCACGGTTCGCGTTCCATTGCCGCATAATTTGCTCCGCACTTTGGGTCAATGTGTGTTTTATAAGTTTGATTTGGTTTGAATTTTCGCGCAAAGCTACAGGAGGGCTATCTGCGCTAGCCGTCCCTAATTTAGCAGTGTAAGACTAGAGAGAAGGCAGCTAGTCACACCACCCACCACCAACTCATAGGCTACTCTTTTACCAATGAATAGTAGGATTGAACATCATATTATAACGCCCCCACGGCTGAAAGGGCGTGCATGTTTGCTGCAATGGGGAATCGAACCCGTGACCATCGGATTACGATTCGAGTGTCTTGACCACGTGGACGTGCCGGGCCCGTGTTTTATAAGATTAGCGGTCAAGGAACCATATGGTGGTCAAATTCTACTGTTCCATGAGTTGTTGGAAGATACTATTGACTAGCTGTCTTCTCTCCTGTTTATCAGTGTAAAGTTACGAGCGGCTGAAGCAGGTACCCCTTATGTGAACTATTGACTAGCTGTCTTCTCTTCTGTTTATCAGTGTAAAGTTACGAGCGGCTGAAGCAGGTACCCCTAATGTGAACTATTGACTTGCTGTCTTCTCTCCTGTTTATCAGTGTAAAGTTACGAGCGCCTGAAGCAGGTACCCCTTATGTGAGCTTACGAAACACACATATTTATTTTATAAACTTTCTTTGATTATAGCAGTTAGCAATACTGGAATCTTTACCTGCACACTGAAAGGTTTGACGATAGCCAAAGCTCGAGATTTTTCACGAGGTGCGTGCGTGACGAAACTCATCGAACCAATCATGTAAGGATAAGTGAAGTCTACGACCTCTTCGCGTTCGTAAGTCATACCAATGTTGGTCAAGGCAAAATCTGCTTCCTGTAAAAAAACCAAAATCAAAGCGTAACCGAAAGTACATGACCTGACAAGTTAGCATCAGAATACGCACTCTGGGTCAGTATTTTGTTTTTTTGAGCGAACCATATGTTTAAAAATAGCTTGTTAATGTCATCTATCTTTTTCTTTATTTGGATTATATTATCATTTACGGAAAGCATAGTGAGAAAATATATCGAATAGTGCCGTGTTTCACACTAATTAATTATCAAAATTTTCCCTTTGTTTATAAAGTGCTTAAAGAACCACCATATATTTTTATCACAGTTTGTTACAACTACAAGCGTGTTAAATACACAGCAGGTAATTAATTAAATATGCCAGGTAATATAAAAGAAAAATCATTTTAAGATTATTTAATTAATTACACATTTATGCGAATACTGATATATATATATATGTTCGGTATTAATATAGACTTATGTTTCAGACTTGGTTTTAAAAACGCAAATTTTACGTTCCTCAATTCATTTTTTCGTGAGAAAAGACTTAAGCAGATGCAGGCTCTAAACAGAAAAATTTCAGCTTTGTAATATAGAGCGTTGGGTCTGCTTTACCTGTTTTTGAACCATTCCAAGCATTCCAGACCACTCTCCTTTTGGGCCTTTCACACCCCACGACTTGTCACTCGGCGTCGTGATACGAAATCTAAGTACAGAAAACATATTAATGTAGCACAGCATTTTATCATTCAGCTGTATTCATACTCAAACTGTTATAAATTTCTGATCACCGCTAGCTACTTACACGGAACAGACCTAAAACGCAGCCTGTTCGTTAACTTGATTAATTCAGCAGACCTGTATGTTTAACAATATAACAATTTAAACGCACTGACTCGTTTGGCTTTAACCAATAGTGTCCAATATCGCACTGACATAAAACATCAAAAAATAAGAAGGACGTTATACATAGTTAAACGCGTTTCGCGTGACTTTTACTAATGAAATATCCAAAGCCATATGAAGTATTTATTTTTATTTTACTCTAAAAAACCTTTGAGCAGGAACTAAATATCATTACGCCTTGTTTTATTGTTTCATCGAAAAGCGCCAAATCTCTTTGTCGATTGGTCTCCGTTTGACAGTTCGAATTTCAACAGTTAAAAGAAATCACTAGAAGCAAACAAAAACATTTGAATTCTGTTTTCTTAGAAACACGTGAATAATGTTTTAGTGCCACTTTATTTAGAACTGGTCCAGGTACATCAAAATAAGTTTAAAAAATATCTAAGTTCAATATTTCTAAAACAACAACACTTTAAACTTATGTTTAACAAATTAGATTCAACTGTTTTTCATGAAATATCTGATAATGTTTATATTAACTTGATTTGAATTCAATGATTGTAAATACTTGACGACGGAAAGATTTTATACATAAAAGGTGTTTAATTCAGTATGTATTGGGCTCCGGCATGGCCAGGTGGTCAAGGCACTCGACTCGTAATCTGAGGGGCGGGTTCGAATCCCCGTCGCGCCAAACACGCTCGCTTTTTCAGCCGTGGGGGCGTTATAATGTTACGGTCAACCCCACTATTCGTTGATAAAAGAGTAGCCCAAGAGTTGGCAGTGGGTGGTAATGACCAGCTGTTTTCCCTCTAGTCTTAAACTGCTAAATTAGGGACGGCTAGCGCAAATAGCCCTTGAGTAGCTTTGCGCGAAATTAAAAAAAAACAAACAAACAATTATGTAATGGAGATTGTTTGTTTGTTTGTAGTTAAGTGAAAAGCTACACAATGGGCTATCTGTTCTCCGCGGGTATCGAAACCTGGTTTCTATGGTTGCAAATCCGCTGTGCCGGGGGGGTATGACTGCACTGCATGCCAAATTTTTCAGTATGTAATTGACTTTATTTAGTGACGTCGACAAATATATATATATACGTTTCGATAATGCCACTGACAAAATTATAGATATTGTTTTTCATGTTGTCGCTGGGAAGCATGTAATAAATAAGAAATCATACAGTTTGTGTGTGTAATTTGTATATGGTTAGCACTTTACACGTACATTATTGCTCAACTGAGGAGAAAACCTGAAATTATTTTATAAAACGAAAACAAAGATTTACATTATTGCTTTCCAAAAGATGTGAAGTGAAACACATTGACGAGTCACCTAATTATTATTTTTCTATATCTTTCTAAGCAACACAGATAATTACAATAAAGCTTTAGGATAATAATTTTAATAAGATGTTCATGTGAAAAATACAATCTCCAACCATTTTATTAACTACTGTCTTCTTTTCGCGAGTTTGTGTGGCAGTTTGATATGAACACCGCTATTAGTGGTATTTGTTTGGTAACGCCCTGGAGGCGGGGTAAGGTTCGGGAAATACCAATGTAAAGGTGTGTTATAGAAAATAAACTATACATTTGCAGGAACCTTAGATTCAACTGGTTCCTTTCTAATTACTGGACAATTTAAATGTGCTAGATAGGACCCCCTGGTAGAATAAAATGAAAGAATTCGAATGTAAATGTAACCGCTTACTGTATCATAAATATAACTCATGTATTCATGACTCTTCAAAGATATATAACATATATATATATGTATATATATTGTTGGTTCATAAAGAAATTGGCTACGATGTGTAATATTGCCGCATTTTTTGCTGACGTTTTTGCCTAATATCTACATTGGCACTCTATATATCTTGTTTATTTTTTATTGTAATTTAGTCCGAAATATTTGTTGTTGTTTTTTTTCAAACCAGCAGGATGGAATTTTACTGACATTTGATACAAATATCCTCACGTAAGCTCTGTACAGTTAGTTGTATTCGGAGAGTAGCGTATTTTGAGAGTTAATACATACTCGAGCAAGTGCCGTAACGCTGAGATAATGTAATGTAATACACGTGAGAGGTTGATTGTGTTTTGTTTTGAATTTCGTGCAAAGCCACTAGAGGGCTATCTCCGCTAGCCGCCCCTAATTTTGCAGTGTAAGACTAGAGGAAAGGCAGCTAGTCATCACCACCCACCGCCAACTCTTGGGCTATTCTTTTACCAACGAATAGTGGGATTGACCGTTACATTATAGCGCATCCACGGCTGAAAGAGCGAGCATGTTTGGTGAGACGGGGATTCGAACCCGCGACCCTAGGATTACGAATCGAGTGCCTTAAACACCTGGCCATACCTGGCCCCGTAACGGTCAGATAATGTTATATATGTGAGAGGAACTGGACGTTCACCAATGACTATTAAATAAAACCTTACATGTTTGCTTCTGTTTGCAGTTTCTGTACTTTCAAAATTTAAGCGATTTATGCAAATAGAAATACACTAAAGATAAAGGGGAGGGCTGTGAACGTTAAACTTACCTAAACTTGTATTTTTGAGCCAATGACTGAAGTATTCTAAAATCGATTCCATCTTTTCCAACCAGCTGGCCATCAGGGTTAATTTCGCGAAGAAAGAACGGAAAGTTCTAAATAAATATATGTATGTATAAGTATATGCATTAACTACTAATTTGCTTTGTAATCGCACGTTGTCTTTTTTTATATCAAGTGAAGTATTCAAACCAAAAGATATTTTAAATTATTTGTTAAGCCTATATCTACGGAATGAGTTATGTATTGTGCCCTTCCTGAGTGTGGAAACCCGCTTTCATAAAAAAGCCTTCTCGCCCTCCCGCTGAACCACCCAAAGGGGATGGTAGAATGAAACGTAATGATTTTATTATTATCGTAGAATAAATATAATGGAAAGTCCAAACAAATAAAAATGTTTCGAATTTCTTTACAAATTGAGGCATAATTGCTTAGGAATCCTTTGTATCGAAACCTGGGGTCCGACATGGCCATGCGGTTAAGGTACTTGACTCGTAATCTGAGGGTCGCGGGTTCGAATCCCTATACCTCCAAACATGCTCGCTCTTTCAGCCGTGGGGGCGTTATAATGTGACGGTCAATCCCACTATTCGTTGGTAAAAGAGTAACCCAAGAGTTGGCGGTGGGTGGTAATGACTAGCTGCCTTCCCTCTAGTCTCACACTGCAAAATTAGGGACGGCTAGCGCAGATAGCCCTCGTGTAGCTTTGTGCGAAATTAAAAACAATCGAAACTTGGTTTCTTGCAATATAAGTCAGCAGACATGCCGCTGTGCCACAAGAGAGCAAAATACACGTTTCAAACTTAATATTCCGTAAATGAAATAATGAATCAACAAAATTTAAGATTCGTGTCATACCTACCACTTCAAACAACGTATTATAAGGATAATGAAATGCGGATGATTTACTTGACACAATTTGTTCTAGAAATTTCTACCACTTTACAGAATGTAGTTTTTCGATTTATTATTAGGATCTATCAAAAACAAAACCTTGTACATTCAGATTTTTAAATGAAAAGTATTTGCATAAAACCACGATCACTCTAAGTGTTATTGTAGTAGACATGTTTCTTCCTTTTCTACGTTTTTTTCGATTTATTGTCAACAGTTTTGTTTTTTGTTTTGAATTTCGCTCAAAGCTGCAAGAGGGCTATCTGCGCTAGCCGTTCCTAATTTTGCAGTGTTATCTTAGAAGGAAGGCAGCTAGTCATCACCACCCACCGCCAACTCTTGGACTACTCTTTTACTAACGAATAGTGGGATTGACCATAACATTACAACGTCCTCACGACTTAAAGGGCGAGCATGTTTGGTGCGACGGAGATTCGAACCCGCGACCCTCTGATTACGAGTTGAGTTCATAAACCACCTGGCCATGCCGGGCCTCATTGTCAATAGCATTCAATAATGTAACTTTTTTGAATCTGAATTGACTGTTATTAGTCTGATATTTCATAAACTGCGAAGCGAACTAAACTTAAGTTTTACGTGTCTTAATATTTACATACTTGACTAACGAATTTTAAAAAAAATATTGGAAGAAACCCAAAAGTAGCGATTTGGGCCTAATCAACATCTTTACGCTATATTTTGATTGGGAAAAAAACAACTACTAAGCCTAAACGTGATATTTCAATTTACTTTACCTCAAGTGTTGCGACACGCAATTCCCGACCAACAAAGTGTAGACGTTTCGACAAACGGAAAAAATCGTTTGGCATAGCTGGTAGAAGCATTTTCCGTTTCGCCACCCACCTCCCAATCAGTGTACGTTCGCGACAATTGTTGATCTGAATGTTGGGGCCGTCAATTACGTAGTTTTCTGCGTTTCTGGATCCTTCCTAGATTTAATAGAGCATAGACCTAACTACCAATTAAAACCGAGATGATAAAAAGCACACGTGAAAATTAGTAAAATAAACAAGAAAAATGCTGATAATGTCCTGCTTCCACATTCATGTTTAACAAACTTGATTGATAATTGGAAAAATATTAACGATCTTTTAACACATTACATTTTTCCTTCTTACTTTTAAAAGGTCTCAATAAGAGGGTGTATTGACGTTAAATATAGGCTCGATACATTCTGCCCAGTAATTATATTCCCAAAAACAGAAACAGTCCTGATTTGCCAACGAAATACTTTCCCTTGTTTTTTTCTAAAAATTAATTCCGTGTTTATCCGGTAGAGGGCACCTTTCTAAAAGTGCCTGAACATTTGTTGTTGTTTTTTGTGTTACGCATGCATATAAGGACGTTCCAAATACACAATAAAAAACTCTGTGTTGGTAAGAAACTAACTGAGATTATACTGAACTGCGTAAGTTTAGGTCAGATGTGTAATCACTTGTCTCTTAAAGCTGAACGTTTTTCAGAATTGGTACAAGTTACGAGTGGGTTGGGTTTGTACCGGTGAATTTGATGGCCTATCGGATATTTCAATGAAGCGAAACAGAAATTATAAACACCATGATCTACCTGATATCACTTTCCGCTTCGTACATCCATGTGTCAGCGGGACATGACAGTACTCCTGAAATATAAGACCTCAGTTCTCACTTCTCGTATCAAATTCTGAGAGTAAAAGGTGAAAGAACTCTTGACATACAGATCCAATCGACTTGTTAGTTCCAGAACACTACGTTCCCACTTTATATATCAGTATATTAAGACGGAATGTGACAAACCAGACACATAGCTGGTTGATTATGACAAAGAGAATCTGTCCAGTCTCATTTCATTCGTTATTAGGGACGAAGTATGGCAGAACGTATTATGTTATAAGACAATCGACAATAATAATACTCATTTTGTATTCGTCCTAAAATGTGCACGCACTGACACTTTATTTCTACAGATGTGAATATATCTTAGTTGGCATTTTGTGCAAGGACGTATTAAAAGTTTATCGAAGTTTCTAAAAAGGTCTAACGTGAGGTCGTAGAATAAGTTTAAATACTGATAGTATCAAAGGCGGTAAAATGTATTAAGTTAAGACAAATACAAGTTACAATATTAGTTTATTTTACTGGATGCAAGTCGTACTTAATAAAGGCTTAACTAATGTTAGGCTTAAGACAAAGGACTTGTAGATGTCTGTGTTTGCAATTATAATTATTTTGTATTATTCTAAAAGTACCGTATTTAAAGAAGTACTGTTAAAATAAAGACACGTATTTCAGTAGAAATGTCTTGCTGGTTGAGTATTGAAGATCATGATCTGTTTGTCCAGTTATCTTACAAGAACAGCGACTAATTCTAAGACTAATTTAATGATGTGTCATTTACTTTCACCAATTTCAGTTTAAGTCAACATGTTAAGATGAGCATATTATCAAACTTACACCGGCGCTAACTACAAAGAACCATAACACAGACTTTACGCAAATGATAAAAGTGTCCAAGACATCCCTGGTTTCGAGGAATTGAATGAAACTTAGATATACATGTATATGTCTTTATTTCTTATTACTGTAGATAAAATATTCCCAAATTTCACCGACAGTTTATTACAGTTTAGTACGCGATTCAATTAGAATAAAGTTTTCCTATGAACAGAAAGTCGATCATTTTCGCGAGGGTCTAAAATTTTGTAATGTACTCAAGTTAAAATTTTTATTGATGAAACAGTACAATCTTTGAAATGTTCCTGACTCGAACAGATAGCGTTGTTGGAATACTGTACGGTAGATTTACAATGATAAATATGCCATTTAAGAAGCTGAAATTTCTATCAAATGGAACCTAAACTGCTTGTTTACCTTGTAATCCGAAAGATCCTGGTAAGAGATGGCGACTCTGCAAGAAGACAAGGTGTAGTTTTGAAATAAGTTAGATCTGACAGTGGCGAAGGACGCTTCTCCGTGGTCAAAAGTACCCATCTCACAAAAGGAAACTTTCTGTACGTGTTATCCACCTGGATAATATCGTGTGAAAAAGAAACAGACGTTATCGTATCGTACTGAGAAAATACGGATGTTTTTAGGAATAACGTTTAACAATCTTAAATTAACAAGTGTAATAAATACATAGAAACTTTTTCTATTACACTTGATATCATCATTGGAAAATAAGTAGGTAATGTGTGACCTAGCGGTTAGCATTGTGAAATTGAGAATCCGAAGGTTCGAGTTCATGTCCCGTTGCTGTAAAATCTCGTTACAGATTTTAGGACTGAGGGTGCGCGATAAGAATAGAGGTGAAACCCTTATATTTTGTTACGGCAAGAGTAGCTGAAGAGTTGGCGGTGTGTGCTATTGACTACTTACCTTAGCTTTAACCTACGAGTTCCAAACTAGTGACGGCTGTGTAGAGATAATTTTTGTTTATTTTTACGTGAAAGTTCGAAAAACACAAATGAATGAAAATAAAAACTTTTTTGAGTTATGAAGTTGTTATGAATAAACAAACAAACCATCGAGGATGTGTCGATATCCTATTGGAATAAAGGTTTAAATTGTTAGATGGTATTTTATAAGATGACAAAAGAACTGATATACACACACACACACACACAGAAGAGCACTTTCTCCGTTTTTGTGGGGTTGGAATGGGTGGAACTTAAACCATATGATATATTGATTATAGCATTTCTAGGCTATTACAAAACAGCACTATGAGCTACCTATCTTTTGGCTCATAATAATTACAGTAATTTATCATAACAGATCCAAACCTGTATTTTGCTAACAATGTCTTTCATTTTATTGAAAGAGGTGATATCTTTGTTATCACTATTTCAACCGCTGTAACAGATATCCACGAAATAATGTTCCAGGTGTCCTCCCATTCTTGTAGATCAATATCGTATACATATATATGCGCAAACAATATTCAATATGAGGAATAACTTCTATAAATTACCCGCTCTCTTATGCTAGGTGCTCACCTGGTACAGCGGTAGGTTCATGCATTTACAACGCTAAAAATCAGAGGTTCGATTCCTCTCGGTGGACATAGCATGTAACCCGATGTGGCACTACCTACTCATGACAACAGAGACCCCAATGTACCAATGAAACTCCTCCATTCCTCCAATTATTTTTATATCTACTCCGAAGGGGTGGGGGGTCCGTATCTGAAAGAGGTGTTATAATGTGATGGTGAATCCCACTATTTGTTGGTAAAAGAGTAGCCCAAGGGTTGGCGATGAATGGTGATGACAAGCTGCCTTCCCTCTTGGGTTACACTGCTAAATTAGGGACGATCAGCGCAGATAGCCCTCGTGTAGCTTTGCGCGAAATTCAAAACAAACAAACCGTATCTTAAAACAAACAAACAAACACAAAAACATCAGAACGTTTGTCCTTGATACTTGAGCATGTGTGTCAAATTTTTATTCTGCTATTTTGTAAGTGGGCATAGAAATATTAATTCACATATGGCGCTTCCAGGGTTCCAATGAAGGTTAGAAACAGAATTTCGATGCCAAATTGGGATTCATTAAAAAAAAACAACAACTACTAGACATACTACGTTTGAGTGAACTTCCAGAAATGTTTCAGTTACCTTTAGTGGGGGGGAGGTAGGCCATATAGATAAGGAGACTCCTTGGCTACCATAGATCGGCATGCCAAGTTTGGTCCTGCTGAGTCTAAAACTCTAATATAATAGTGTGCACTAGTATAGAAGAGTGCGTTAAGACGTACACTTCCATTACGAAGAAGTATGAAATAAAAAATATTTACATTGGGATTCTTACCATTAACATAATTATTAAATGAGGGTTCTTAACTCTCAATCAAGGTTCCTATTATCTGCAATTCTTGAAACACTTATTTCTTTAATCAAGGTTCCTATCATCTGCAATTCTTGAAACACTTATTTCTTTAATCAAGGTTCCTATCATCTGCAATTATTGAAACACTTATTTCTTTAATCAAGGTTCCTATCATCTGCAATTCTTGAAACACTTATTTCTTTAATCAAGGTTCCTATCATCTGCAATTATTGAAACACTTATTTCTTTAATCAAGGTTCCTATCATCTGCAATTCTTGAAACACTTATTTCTTTAATCAAGGTTCCTATCATCTGCAATTCTTGAAACACTTATTTCTTTAATCAAGGTTTCTATTATCTGCAATTCTTGAAACACTTATTTCTTTAATCAAGGTTCCTATTATCTGCAATTTTTGAAACACTTATTTCTTTAATCAAGGTTCCTATTATCTGCAATTCTTGAAACACTTATTTCTTTAATCAAGGTTCCTATCATCTGCAATTCTTGAAACACTTATTTCTTTAATCAAGGTTCCTATCATCTGCAATTCTTGAAACACTTATTTCTTTAATCAAGGTTCCTATCATCTGCAATTCTTGAAACACTTATTTCTTTAATCAAGGTTCCTATTATCTGCAATTTTTGAAACACTTATTTCTTTAATCAAGGTTCCTATTATCTGCAATTCTTGAAACACTTATTTCTTTAATCAAGGTTCCTATTATCTGCAATTCTTGAAACACTTATTTCTTTAATCAAGGTTCCTATCATCTGCAATTCTTGAAACACTTATTTCTAGTAAGATTCATAAATTAATATTTTATTTCTAGAAGTTTTTTTCGAATCAGGATTTTATTTTCTATAGGATTCTCAAATAAACATACTCACCTCTTGTAAAATCCTTGGATTGTTCAGACACAGGGTAAACACATAAATGTTCGTCGTTTCTTCTGAGAGAAAGCTTATGGTTTCTTCAAGATCTCTGATTGCATTCCGTAGTTTTTCAGACGAGCGGAAGGTGAGATGCTGTAACACGGTCCTAGTAAAGTTCTCGTGAAGCTCTCTCACTAAAGAACTGGTGTTTGACACACCTTGAAGAAAAGTGACAAGTTATGACACGTCAACCATTCAAAAAAGGACAAGAGAAACAAACATATTATTTTAATTTCCAATTGTGCTTGTATTATTTCATTAATTAAGCACCATTAATATAAACTGTTTCAAAGCACATACATCCAGGTAATTTAAGGAAACCCAAAATGTCATATATTTTTGTTAAACACAAAACTTCTGTCTTTTAAATATAAAACGACGTTGACCTAAAAATTTAACTATGCCACTCCACGGATGAATGTATGTTGTTTTACATGTTAGTGCCTTTCGGCTTCAGACCCTAGCGGTGACCGGCATGGCCAAGCGTGTTAAGGCGTTCGACTCGTAATCCGAGAGTCGCGGGTTCGAATCCCGGTCGCACCAAACATGGTCGCCCTCCCAGCCGTGGGGGGCGGGTTATAATGTGATGGTCAATCCCATTATTCGTTAGTAAAAGAGTAGCCCAAGAGTTGGCAGTGGGTGGTGATGACTAGCTGCCTTCCCTCTAGTCTTACACTGCTAAATTAGGGATGGCTAGCACAGATATTCAGAAAAAACAAACACACCCTAGTGGGCTCACTGGTAAGCTTGAGGGCTTGCAACATTAACATTCAGGGCTCGATCCCTTAGGTAGGCAAAGTGCAAATCGTTTATTGCAGAACTTTGAGTTTGAAAACCAACATTCGATAATATCTCTTCTTCTCGACAAGTGTTTTTTTTTTATGTTTCTCGTTTGTGCAATGAGTTTTTAAGTTACTTTAGTAAACTGCACGAACCTTTAATACTTTCTTTAAACTGGCTGTTTGATTGATGTCGAAACAAAAGTGATCTTTGTTATTCAAATCTGCCCCCTACCCCACAGCTGGCGCAGCGGTACGTTTGCGGATTTACAACGCTAAGTTCTGGGGTTTCATTCTCCCACGTGGACCCAGCAGATAACTCAGTGTGACTTTGCTATACGAACAACACACACAAACACGTTTTACTTAAAACTAATCCATCATAAAAATGTAATAAATATTATTGTTTGTTTTGAACTTCGAGCATTGTAAGACTGGAGGGAAGGGAACTTTTAGGCTAATCTTTAACCAACGAATAGTGGGATTGACCGTCAAATTATTATGCCTCCACGTCTGAAAGGGCCAACATGTTTGGTGTGACTGGGATTCGGACACGCGACCCTCAGATTACGAGTCGAGCGCCCCTAATTTCCTAGCCATGCAGGGATCAGCGTTGTTTATTTGGATTAAAGATGATAAGAGGTCAAAGACAGTTTAGGTTTATCACATTTCTTTTCGTAAGATCACAGTTTAAAGTGAATTAGTTCCAGTGTGAAATCATTAGAGATAACAATACGAGTAGAGATACGCCACTGTAACATTTTGTCGTAAACATGTGTCTTAAGATGAACCACTTCTACTTACAACAGTCCGTGTCGGAAGCTAGAATCAATGTTGCTGATTTAGGTAAGGACTTTATAAGTGTTGTTACAAACTCACGTGGCAAGGAACTGTCACAGCAGCTGCACCCTGTAGATGTTTAAAAAAATGTTGATAAATTAGACTTTATATTTTCGATTATTATAACACACACCATTATAAACAAAGTAATAAAACTCTAACCACGAAACCCAAAAAATTTGAAATTGTGAACTTCAAATGTTATAATTCTACAAGAGATTTTGATTTGTTCTATAAACAAACAATCAACAATCTGGCATACTTTCATTAAATGCCCCGTTTAGTAAGTGTAAGTTTGAGGGTTAATAACTCTGAAAATGTGGTTTCGATACTCATGGTAGGCACGGACAAGACAGCCCATTATGTAGCTTCCTGTTTAATAAGAAAGAAAAACCTTTCACTACGGTCATCAGATCTGGCGTACTTTCATCAAATATCAGCTGTTTTGTAACTGCTTTTGGTTTTTCTTAAGGTCCCTTTGTGTGAACCTTTTGTATCTGTATTTTGATTATTGTTATTATATATCTTAAAAAGCAACACCTCGTTGTAACAAAACTTTATCTTTTCGTGAAACTGTACAGAATTTGATGCAACGAGTTATGTCTGTTTAATATACATAATAACAAATATCAAAATACACATATACGAATGGCTCACACTAGGGTCCTTAAGAAAAAAATAAAAATTTCAATATAAAAAGCATCTAAATGTTTATGATATCAGCATAATTAAAACTCAGTTATTGTTAAAATATTTTATATTTTTAAACATACAAATGTTTGTTGCATGGAAATATTTAATAGTTCGTATTTCAGACTAGCGGTGGCATTGCATCAACTGTTATTTTGAAACGTCCTCCCTCACCTTTGTTATCAAACAAAACATTATTACTTACGTTTGTGAGTCACGTTATCTATTATCCTATTCAAATTCATCATAAAACATATCGCGGAAAGCAATAATCAAACTTTGAAATAATTAAACGATATATATTTAATATTATTACTTATATTATTTTAAGACTAGAAGTAAGAGCATACGATACGTGTGTTATATGAAGTTGAACTCTATGGTCGTTTTTATTATTATTCGGATTGTTTGTTTGTTTGTTTGTTTGTTTTGAATTCCGCTCAAAGCTAGACAAGGGCTATCTGCGTTAGCCATCCCTAATTCAACATCATAAGACTAAGGGAAGGCAGCTAGTCATCATCACACACCGCCAAATCTTGGCATACTTTTTTACTAAAGACTGTTGGGATTAACCATCACATTATAACCCCCCTACAGCTGAAATAATGAATATGCCGGTCTCTATTATTTGGATATTCAACTGAATTTCGCGCAAAATTACACGAATGTGTCTGCGGGTAGACGTCCCTCACATTAATTCAACTAAAAAAATACAGAGTAGCCAGATATTCACCAACAGCTGACTTTTGGTGTTCTGTTGTCTGATCAAAAAGAGAGATGTCGCTGTCAATGTTATAATATTCTACAGATCCATATAATGCAAACCACGAACTCTTGGGTTCATGACCCGAGTAACACCCAACGGGTGCATCATATTATCTATATAAATTGTACATTTCTAAGTTTCTTTGGTAGACTCTGTCTCGTTGTTACAGTACTACCATTATTTCTACTCTATATGATTATTTTATGGACAACTTCCATGTAAATATTAAAACATTAAAAAATGACAGAGAAAGATCCGTAAAAAACAGCAATGTTCGTGTAGTAAGTTCATGTAAGTTCTGCAAACTGAACTGCTAGATCCTTTCTGGTCCTCATAACGTAGTGCAAGTTAAAAATAGAAATTATTATTTGGAACGACCATTTATTATAGCCCTTCTGATCTCCATAATGGGGTGCAAGGTGAAAACTCAAATCATCGCTTCGAACAACCATTTACTAAACGTTCTTCTGATTTGAGCCCAGCATGGCCAGGTGGGTTAAGGCGTTTGACTTATAGTGAACCCCAAACAAAATATCATTAGCTGTACACGTGAGTTTGGACACCATGTGCTGTTGTAAAAACACACGTATTCAACGAAACTGCAGAGTTCTTAAATAAAATGCGTATCTACATCTACGTAAAAGATTATATATTTAACTGTAAGTTCAGGGATTCGACATATAAGGAAACAAATCTCATGTGCAGCTTCACTAATTGTATATATTTGATTTTGGTACTCAGCTAACAGCACTTGCAATTCAGATATAAGAATCTAAACACTGGTGAATCAAAAAGTGAGTTTATTAATTGAGAGAGGTCCGGCATGGTCATGTGGGTTAAGGAGTGCGACTCGTATTATGAGGGTCGCGGGTTCGCATCATCGTCACACCAAACATGCTCGCCCTTTCAGCCGTGGGGGCGTTATAATGTGACGGTTAATCCTACTATTCGTTGGTAAAAGAGTAGCCCAAGACTTGGCGGTGGGTGGCGATGACTAGCTGTATTCCCTATAGTCTTACACTGCTAAATTAGGACGGTTAGCGTAGCGCAGATAGCCCTCGTGTAGCTTTGCGCGAAATTAAAAAAAAACAAACAATAACTCTTTAATTAATTTTCCAAATAAAAAATAAAATAAATAATATCCACTTTATTTTTAAGTCTTTCCAAAGATTTTTGTAAATCTGCTCCACTTTTTTTTATTTTGAGTGGTTTATGAGATTACATGTAACATTCAAAACTGTATTGTTAAAAACTACGGGAGAAGTTCACATATCGAGTGAACATAGCTGGGTACACTTACGAAATGCACAATCGAGTGAACATAGCTGGGTACACTTAAGAAATGCACAATCGTCTGTTTATAAATTTACTTTAATTTCTGTAATGTTCTTTGCACTATTAGCAACTAGAGTTGCAAATGTAATTTCGTTGAAGCAGTTTTAAATGGACTAAATGGAAATTATTCCGTTAAAACTGATTAAAACGTATTTTGGTTTAAAGATATACTGTATCACCAGACCCAATCGGACTTGTGCAACTTCTATAAAAACTGGAGTTAGAACATCCTGGTCGCTATTATCGTAACCTATAAAATCGTTATTTGGGCTAACACAAACATTACAACAACTTATTTTAAAATATGCAGTAGTTCCCGCAAAGTTATCTCATCTTAAAGAATCATAGATTTCGATAGTTGGTTATCGTTAACTCGATACAATTATATTATCAAGACAAAAACACGCAAATTAACAGAAGTGATAAAATGATTAACAATACATTGATAAATACGGCAGTATTTAATAATTACATCAAGTTAGTACTGTGATGGTGGCCCGGCATGGCCAAGCGTGTTAAGGCGTGCGACTTCTAATCTGAGGGTCGCGGGTTCGCATCCCGGTCGCGCCAAACATGCTCGCCCTTTCAGTCGTGGGGGGTGTTATAATGTTACGGTCAATCCCACTATTCGTTGGTAAAAGAGTAGCCCAAGAGTTGGCGGTGGGTTGTGATGACTAGCTGCCTTTCCTCTAGTCTTACACTACTAAATTAGGACGGCTAGCACAGATAGCCCTCGAGTAGCTTTGTGCGAAATTCCAAAACAAAACAAAATCGTACTGTGATGAGCAAACTTCTCGAAATGCATTATGACATATACTTAAAACCACATGAAGCCGAATTTGTTTGTTTGGGATTAAGCACAAAACTACACAATGGGCCATTTGTGCTTTGCCCTCCACAGGTATCTAAACCCGGTGTCTAGAATTATAAGTCCGCAAACATACCATTGTACCACTTGGGGCTCCATTATATGGAGTTTCGAAGTGAGTTTTCCAATGATTAGCACCTGTTCATTCACGCTTCAAGAGTTTCAAACATTTGCTAGCCCATTAGTTTCCTTTCCGTTTATAAAATGAAATAACACATTGTATTCTCAAGACAGCTGGTATGGGTATTAGCATATTAACTAAAGTAAAGTACAGAACAACGTTTAGATCTTCTTTGTTAACCTGAAGATGACCTAAGAAGGTCGAAACGTTGTTCTGTATTTATTTTAATAAAAGTGCAATACCCATACCAGCTGTCTTGAGAATACATTTTTTACTTCAAGTAGGTTTCTTGTTATCACAAGATAATACAATCATCCTCATTTTTATTGAGGATCATTTCACATTACAGATTCTGGAGCATCATGTCTTATGTATAGCTGTTAGCACACAACTATTTAGTCCAACTGAGAAAACTTATGACTGCGTCTCTTTGCGATAAGTTTTAACCACAGTTTTCAGTAATGTTTATTTTTAGAACATATTTCCTCTAACTTTACCGCCTGCAGAACATTGGTTAAACTTTTATGTCACGTTCTCACCGCCAAATGATTTAGCTTATAGAGAAGCTTCTATGCAGGACGTAGTAGACTATATATACACTGAGGAATAACTGTCCTCTATATATATACACTGAGGATTAACTGTCCTCTATGTATACACACTGAGGATTAACTGTGCTCTATGTATAGACACTGAGGATTAACTGTCCTCTATGTATACACACTGAAGATTAACTGTCCTCTATGTATACACACTGAGGATTAACTGTCCTCTATGTATATACATTGAGGATTAACTGTTCTCTATGTATACACACTGAGGATTAACTGTCCTCTATGTATACACACTGAGGATTAACTGTCCTCTATGTATACACACTGAGGAATAACTGTCCTCTATATATATATACACTGAGGATTAACTGTCCTCTATGTATACACACTGAGGAATAACTGTCCTCTATATATATATACACTGAGGATTAACTGTCCTCTATGTATACACACTGAGGATTAACTGTCCTCTATGTATACACACTGAGGATTAACTGTCCTCTATGTATATACATTGAGGATTAACTGTTCTCTATGTATACACACTGAAGATTAACTGTCCTCTATGTATACACACTAAAGATTAACTGTCCTCTATGTATACACATTGAGGATTAACTGTCCTCTATGTATACACATTGAGGATTAACTGTCCTCTATGTATACACATTGAGGATTAACTGTCCTCTATGTATATACACTGAGGATTAACCGTCCTCTATGTATATACACTGAGGATTAACCGTCCTCTATGTATATACACTGAGGATTAACCGTCCTCTATGTATATACACTGAGGATTAACCGTCCTCTATGTATATACACTGAGGATTAACTGTCCTCTATATATACACTGAGGATTAACTGTCCTCTATATATATACACTGAGGATTAACTGTCCTCTACATATATATACACTGAGGATTAACTGTCCTCTACATATATATACACTGAGGATTAACTGTCCTCTACATATATATACACTGAGGATTAACTGTCCTCTATATATATACACTGAGGATTAACTGTCCTTTCCATAATTCTACTATTCACTCAACACACTTCCTTTTTCAGAGGAATCAACAAACTACCTGTCCATTCTCATGGCATTTTGAGTTTCATCTCTAATACATCCATTATAATCACTCGTCAGTTCTATCTTTTCACATCACCTGGCGGAAGAGTAAACGTACTAGTTTGCCAGACGATTGGCTAGAATGAAATAGCCTACCACTTACTCTCTGGATTAACTCGAGTTCTTCGAGACTGTTCGTTATCGAGCTCTGTATATTATTACTCCTGTGTGAAGGTATAACATTCCTGGTAGATTATTTTTTAATGTTTTAGTTGTTTCATTACTTCGTTCAAGTAATTTTCTTTGATGTTTTTGGACATTATATGTTTTGTTGTTAGGATTCTTGTGGGCTTACACTTATTGTGAAGTTCCAAAAGAACACTGAGTCGTCAACGTGTTCAGGACAATTATCTCCCTGGCTTTGATTTCAAAACTGTCTATCGACTAGTGCTTTTACTGCTTTATAAACTGCTGTTTTAGGTTTTGACTGCTTTTCCTTATGTATTCTAGTCCCTTTGTGCATTTTCTGAGATTTCATCATTGGCCTCTGTTGACACTATATTCACTACCACAGCTTCAATCATTATATCTAAAACTGCTATTTCGACCATTCTGCCCTTCTTGGCTGCACCCATGGGATACAATACCAGTTCTCAAAGCTTTGTTTTCTCAACCATGGAACAACAATCCTCACTTCGTAAGCCTCTTTTTTTTGTTTGTTTCCTTGCGTTACTCGAACAGCGGACCCAAATATCAGTGAAATGAAATACACCCGATTACCGGCACCCACGGTCAGACGTATGATCAGAATTCTGGCTGAAAGCACCATGAGACTTGCACCTTCTGAAAACGACATCGACTAGAAGCCTCTAGGGTCCTGAAAACTCCTTTTATACAACTCATTGTCTTCTTCTTGGTACCTCCAACAAGACAGTCTGCTCATAGTGATGAAGCTGACATCTTGCATCTCGGTCCACACACCTTGGATCACTTCCATTTGTTACACTTGTCAGTTTGACCATCCAACTTATTACTAAAAGCGTTGCAGCAAACCTATTCCTAAACTTAATGGCCCATCTGTAGTAGATTTATTGGGTTCATGTGACCAAGTTTGTACCTCGATCTAATTAGCTCTCCATCTGTTACAGTTGAAGAATATTACGTACCCTTACCCTTCAGAATATCTATTCATATCCGAGTTACTTGTCCTGGATAGCATCAGTTATGCTGCAAATGCAGTGATTAAACTGCAAATGTAGGCCACCTATTCTGTTCTTAATTTGAATTCTTATTTTTGGAACTTTTAGAAACCAGATGGTCTAAGGTGAATAGAATTAGTGTTGAATTATGTTTTTGTAAATATAGACGCTTTTCCACTAATTTCTCACTACTAGAAACAGTGCGACGCTTTTCCACTAATTTCTCACTACTAGAAACAGTGCTTTATCAAGTTACCCATGTTTGTATATCGCTACAAACACTTTTCACAAACCCTAGCAAACAGCAACCTTCTTTGGATACCCTTTACATAACTGATCATTATTTGGTTATTAGTCTTGGTGAAGCTGCTATACGCAGTCATGACCATTTTCTCTGTTGGATTCATTTTCTTCTTCAGAACCCTTAACTGGAAACTTTAGCTACAATTTACCTCATACCCAGACGTATAACTTTTATTTTTACATTATCTGTTCGTTCTGGGGTCGGTTTTACGTATGTTGTTTTTTAGATCATATATTTTACCTAATTCTGGCAGACAGTAATTATCATAAACGCTCTTACTGAATGTCAGGCCACCTGGTATTGCGGATACTTGTTCTTGCTTGATTCCTAGTGTACTGCAGATGTTATTTTACCTTCTGTTAACATTGTTTCTCTAATTTCTATCAGCATGTTCCATTAGGTAGAAAGCGATAATCTTCCCATGAAGTTTCAACTCAAGACTTCATATTTATGGCCATACTGATATAAGCAATTAATTTGTAAATTTTTTGTATTGTCGATTGGTCAGCTCTCCGCTTTCATATAGCTCGTGCACTTCCCCTTTTATTCATAAATCTCTCTTTCTTTGAACTTTTTCATATATTGATTGGCACACTCTTCACTGTCGCTGTCAGTTTGTTTGATATTCCAACTTCTTATTACAGATCTCACGAACTGTTCTCACCTCGTCATCCGCTAGATCTGTTACCCCTTTTCTGCCACATTTACTGAATTTCAAACATTCTGGTAATCTTTTCCTATCCAGACATCGTGGTCTGTAACGGACAAGCTGTAACTATGTTTGGGTAGCGAAAGTGAAACATTAGTGACGTCACTACCTCTGTAATACAGTGTGAAAATCTACGAATTCTTCCCGGTTTTGTAAAAAAAAAAAAAAAAAAAAAAGTTTTCTGACAGGCCGAAAGCTCAAGTCTTATTCTATTCTTGTAGACCGTGTTACAACTACTTCAACTGAAAATCAAATATCTTTGGTTCAACTGGATCGAAGCAATCGATGGAACGATGAATCTTATTCAGATGTTACATTCAGCATCCCGCAGTGAAACACTTTAATCTCCTGGTGACGTTTTACAACTTTATTCTTCACAGAGATGTTTATCCTATTTTTTGGAAGACGCCAACTGTCTTACCGTTTTAAAACCTGACATACCTCTTGTACGTGCTGGATGGTACAGCTGAGTCATGTTTTTAGTTATACCGTCTAACGAATTAGTGTTCCCAAACTGCTTACATTTTTTACAGACACCACCTTTCTCTCCATTACTCAAGATGGTTTTCTTCCTCATCTTTCTCCTCTCAACCACCTCCTAAAACTTTTGGACATCGTCTCGAATCAGTTTAACTCATCTGAATCTTTGCGTGTGCAGTTTTTTAATTGGAACAACTGTTAACTCTATTTAGCATCATAACCTTGTCTACAAACTCCATTTGCGTTTGTCCAAATTATATACCTTTTTTCCTTGAACGACGGAGAGCTGTTTTCATTGAGGGCATTCAATCTCATCCATATTCATGGGGTGTAGAAGTCCCTCAGGGCTCCATTCTGTCACGTGCTTTACATGCTATGGTGTTGCTGATGTGTTAATCTATTTTGTCCACTCTTTCAATATGCCGGTGATTCAGCTTTTGCTGCAATCTATTGGAAAGAGGTTTCTATCAACAAACTCCTACGAGCTCCAGTCAATGTCTTCTGGATTTGGAGTCGCTGCTGGCACTTTATAATTAATGCGGCAAAAATCAAAATCATTCACTTTGGCCCAAATCACCAAGAGTTTCCACCATGTTATAACCCGTTATTATTTTACATCTGAAATTAAGATACTCCCATTTGACTTTCCAACACAGTCAAGCATCTTGGAGTCATATTTGACAAATACCTTAACTGAAGGCCCACCTGTTGGCACTTTAAATACAAACCTTTTCCAAACTCTATCTACTCCGACTATTGGTAGAATATTTTTTTTGATTCAAATCCATCTTTCCTTTTGTATTTGTACAATGCTTGTTTGTTTGTTTGTTTTGAATTTCGCGCAAAGTTATTCGAGGGCTATCTGCGCTAGCTGTCCCTAATTTAGCAGTGTAGGACCAGATGAAGGCAGCTAGTCATCACCACCCACCGCCAACTCTTGGGCTAGTCTTTTACCAAAGAATAGTGGGATTGACCGTGACATTATAACGCCCCCACGGCTGAAAGGGCGAGCACGTTTGAGCATGAAATTCTCGTGCCCAATCCCTTAGGGTCTTTTAAGAAATTTGTAACAGCAGTTTTACTACGCCCAATCTCATCAGCGATGGCACGTTGAGGGAGACCTTGCTTTTGCTGCGATAGGGATTCGAGTCGAACGCCTTAAGACACCTGGCCATGCCGGACCTTTGTATAGTTCTGTTATTCGACCTTATCAGACGTATAACGTTTGATCATTTTATAGGCTAATTATAATAAGAAGATCTAATAAACTACAGCAGGTGTACAACACTTTGTATGATAACATGTAACTAAAGTCATGAAAAGTTCAGTTGTTTACGAAAGCTAGTACCGCGGTACCTCGGTTCTCAAACTTAATTTGTTCCAGAAGGCTGTTCGAAAACCGAATCAATTTTTACCATAAGAAATAATGTAAATTAAATTAATCCGTTACAGACCTCCAACAATTACGCATTATGAAGCATTTTAAGTAAAAATATTGCTTATTTATACCTGTATAATAATACTTACATGCATAAAGTCAACTACAAAAACTATAAACACAATAAAAATACAGTAAATGAAAATTTAACTGCACTTTACCTGTGCTGAGGAGAGCTGATGGCGAAAGTGAAAGGTGGTGAGGAACTTGGAGAGTAGAAGGGTTATTATTGTTTGGAAGGAGTCACCTTAAATAAAAACGTCAGGTGACTCTCCTTCTGGGGTTCTTTCTCTTTTCTGTCTCTTTGCACCGCTACATATTGCTTTTGACTCACTGGACCTATTTCTCACTAAAATCTTGTCTAATAAGGTTTGTTTCTGTCTGCATTTTAAAATGTTTCTGAAGTAAGACGTGACATTGTCATTAAAAAGGTTTATGTTTCGGTTTGCTACGGCTTTGTAACTCTCCCTATTGTCCACACATTTCCTTGATTAGTGAACTAGGAACATCCTCCCTTCCCTCCTCCTCATCTGAAGACACTCTTTGTTAGAACTGGCACCTCCTCATGTCTCACCACACTATATGTGCCACTTCTCTTCCGAAATTTTTCAAACCACCCCCTGCTAGCCTTAAAGACATCACTTTTATCAGCACTCGTTCCAGGGATGTTTTTCAGGTCAGCATGTAACTGCTTTGCTTTCTCACAAATGATGGTTTCAGAAATGCTATCACCAGCTAACTGTTTTTTGTTTACCCAAATCAACAACAGTTTTTCTATCTCTTCTTCCACTGTTTGTGATCTTGTTTCGTAAGCACTGTCACTCCTTTTGCAACATTAGCTCCTTTGATGACCTCTTTATTTTTCAGTATGGTGCAGACTGTAGACTTCACCATACCAAACTGTGTAACAAGGTCAGACACACGAATACCACTCTCATACTTCGCTATGAGATCTTTTTTCACCTCTATTGTGGCTCTAACAACTTTTCTTTTTGGTTTGCTGCTTTCATTATCCTTCTTTAACCCCATGGTGGCTCATTTAATCAGAATATTTAGAAAAAACAACAACAAGAAAAACGAGAACGTTCACAGCAGATTTTAGCGGGGGTGTGGACTGAGTGACAGGAGCGGGTAAAATGTTTTGGGCAAGCTTGGCGTAGGCCGAAAATGGTCGAAGGGTCGTTCGGGTCATCAGTCGGGTTATTTCGGGGGTGCGGGTCACAACAGCTTGGTTCGGGAACGGAGTTTATGTTCGACAACTGAGACATTTTTTCTCAAACAATATGTTCGAAAACAGAATTGTTTGAGAAGAGATTCGTTCGAGAATCGAGGTACCACTGTATTAAATTTACGATTTTATTAAATTTACGAGTTCAAATCATATTTGAACAGATCTAGTCGAATACATTCTAAAAAACATACATTTTTATATATATTTTGTATTATCTAATAAAACATATAACAAATTAACAATGTTTTCAAGGGAAGGTAATTTTTTGTCCATCCCCTATATATTACATTTAATTTATGCATCGTGTAATACGATGTCGCAGCGTAACTAATGTAACTTAAATGTTATTTGAACAATTTTCTTTCATTGGAAACTCTGCTTGTAGTAATGTTTGTCGATATAATTGAATATCAATTGAATATCAATTATATGAATTTTATTCCTAAAATTCTTTTGTTGGGGACCTGTACTAACTTATATAAACATTTATAATACGTAGATTTTAATAGCTCTTTACTGGTTGTTGTTTTACAGCGTCAGTGTACGCCATCTCTCTGTCTAATAACGGACATTTTAATTCATTCACGTATTTTGAAAATTGTCAATGTAAGTATAAAATAAATGAAACCAATTCAGATAAATAAGAGATTTAATGCTCTATTAGATTATCAAATCAGTTAAGTCCAAGTACTATATCAATTAATTTTTATAAAAAAGAAAGACAACCACTTTAAATGATGTCCACATCATCACTGACGTCTCGGAATAACAATATTATTTTAGTTAAAAGTCCCCCAGCGGGTGAGCAGTAAGTTTTCAGAGTTAAAATACTGAGATCCGTGGGGCCTGGCATGGCCAAGCGCGTAAGGCGTGCGACTCGTAATCCGAGGGTCGCGGGTTCGCGCCCTCGTCGCGCTAAACATGCTCGCCCTCCCAGCCGTGGGGGTGTATAATGTGACGGTCAATCCCACTATTCGTTGGTAAAGAGTAGCTCAAGAGTTGGCGGTGGGTTGTGATGACTAGCTGCCTTTCCTCTAGTCTTACACTGCTAAATTAGGGACGGCTAGCACAGATAGCCCTCGAGTAGCTTTGTGCGAAATTCCAAAACAAACAAACAATGAGATCCGTGGCTCAGTTCCTCAAGGTGGACAGAGCACAGGTAGACCACTACTCCGCTTTGCGCTGATAGACAACTTAAAAACAGTTATCATCAAAATACTAATAGGGATTTTCGAAGCCGTTGTTACAAACAAATAGAATATAACACTAAACGAGTGAAGAATATTCTGGTATCTTTAAAATAGCTACCACCTTTATAACGTGAAAAGCAATAAAAGAATACAAAAATACAACTTTGAAAAGATCTTGATAACGATAGAAATACAGTGTGAGTTACCGAAAGTGCTACGTCGAAAAAACTGTTTCAGGTTTAGCACGAATCTGTGGCGTTTAAATTTCGCGCAAAGCTACACGAGGATTATCTGCGCTAGCCGTTTTTAATTTAGCAGTGATAGACTAGAGGGTCGACACAACTCACCGCCTACTCTTTTACTAACGAATAGTGTGATTGACCGTCACATTATAACGCTCCTCCAGCTAAAAAATGGCGAGCATGTTTGGTTGCAAAGAGATTCGAACCTCCGATCTCCAGACTGCGAGTCGAGAGCACTAACCACCTGTTTCCATATTTTAAAGAAACGGATAATAAATATAGACTCGAAGAAAGTTTTATGACCGACTGATTCTAGAAACCCCAATGTTTGGTGTTTTATTCATTCTTAATGTAACCAACATCGCTTCGCTTGCATCTAAAACAAACTTAGTTTTGGAAAACCGGTATATTATTTCACAATACGAATATACAACATCATTAGATATATAAAGTAACAAATTCTCATTCTGTAAGCACATAAATATTTGGTATAATAACATAGTCGCATCTTTTCTCACGAGCTCACATTTTCAAGTATTTATTCGAACATACAAAATTTTGACGCCACTGGTCGTTTCAGTTCGACAGCACCAGTTGTTTGTGTGGTGATTAAACGACATCAAAGCCAGCGACCAATGAAACTGTTCTTATAACGTTCATATTTAACTACAATAAAGTTGAGGCTTATAATATAAGCATGGATACGAATTGAAGTGTTTAAACGTACCAATGAAATTTGCGATGTTAAAATTTGAGTTCATTTTGTACGATAGGCGACTCAGTTAAAATATTGTTGACCAGGTGAAGTTAACTAAAAGCAATCGATAATATCTCAAGGGGTACTGTTGAACCAATTGAAATGTGCAGGAGGTATTTACGCGAGTTCAGTGTTACACTCCACTTACCTGTGGAATCTTCGCAGACCATCGGTGATCCAGCCGGAAACGCCAGTAATAGGAGTAAAATGTGTTTTACTGTGTTCTTAATTTTTAACATTTTAATCAGAGGTAAACGCATGTTCTGAGATAAACTGAAAATAAACAGCCCTTTGTTTCAAGTTTTGCTTAAATAGACGTATTTTAATACAAGTCGATCCGAGTTTAGTTTGTATTGAGCTCTTGTTGAGAAATTTTTCCATTTTTGTTTCAACCCAAAATTTTAAGTTTCCGCTACGAACGCCACCTATGTGCTCGAGATAAAAAATAATGACATTTTCATAAGCACGACATTTCCACAACGACCAATAAACGCAGTCATAAATTATTGATTCGAAAGTAATAAAGAAAACACTTATGTTGTTGTCGTAGCTAAGACGGGTACTAATTTCACCATTTTGTAACTAGTTCAAGACATATCTTTGTTTTATATATAGTCAGATATTACTTAACTTTTCTTACTGTTATTCTTCATGTAACTATGATACTTTTGTTAACTGAATGTTAGAAAGTCGTAAATTTGTGTCAATTCGTTTTGTTTGGGAAAAGATTCGCATGTTGTCCTTATGTGCGTCCAATACCTAATATGAGAAAAGTACATCTCAAAGTGGTGGTAAAGAGTTGTACGAATTGGTATTAATTTCTCTCTTCTGTGAATGTTATGTGGAATAATAAGTGATGTATGCAGCTTTGGATTATGGGATACCGAAATTAAACTCTATGTTTGACTCAAAGTCCGTGCGTACGATAAAATTATTCGTCTTTGTCTTGTGCAGACATAAGAGAAAAGACTTTCTTTTACACCCGAGCAGTCACTTGAAATCAACGGAAAGCTAATAACTGGAAAGTATGGTTAATAGACCAATATAACTGTTTTACATAAAAGTTTACTCCTTTCTTTTTGTTTTTTATTTTCCACTCTGTGTTAGAGTTATTCTCGATAATATATTTTTATAATCTGCGGATACTTATAATAACTGTCGGATACCAGTGTGCCTTAATACAGACCGCTAAACACAAGTCAAGTTTCGAGTAACTGACTGCAGATGGCGCATTTTAATTCAATATTCGTTACATATCCGACTTGATTAATTAGTTATTGATATAAAGTTACTTAGAATGTAGCAATAGCTAATGTGCAAGCAGTCTTCAGGGTATGTAGGTTTAGTAGAAATAAATGTGTTTATTACTAATATGTCGTCATTAAACGATTTTAGATAAAGCTTTTTGTAATCATTGTTCTTTATTTTCACGTGTACATGAACGATTATTCTAAAGTCTAACTTTCAGCTGAATAACAGAGAAGGCTTCCAATTACTTCTAGAAAGGTAAGTTTAGCAGGAAAAACAAGAAAAGAAAGTCCAAAAAGTGTCTTATACCCATCAAAGGAATCAACTTAAAAACCATCAGATGCTTCTGTAAAACGAATATCCCGAACCATAGATATCGGAATGTGTGGAATTGCAATTAGAAATATAACTGAAAGCAGTTAGCATGCCCGGATGTGAATTGGAAGGTTCAAAATTCACATCTGGATGACGCAAAAATGCACTCGGTAGATACGAGTGAGGGTCAAATCGACCGGAAAAGAGGCGGCTGTAGGGGCTCCTTAACTTGCTGCCTTCCCTCTAATCCAGTTTTTCTCAAACTTGTTAGACAGCTTCCCCTTTCTGTTTGCTGTGAAATTTTATGCTTCCATTAATATATACACGTGTACTATACTCTTAAATATCAATGTGCCACTATCACTGAATATTAAAAATTATTTTCACCTGTTAGAAGGAGCCAGCAGTAAACGCCAAAAGAGGTATTCGGTAATTCTTTTTTCGAGAACCTTTTCGTGCAGCTTCACCCCAGCTTGAAACCTTATTTCTATAGACTATTAGTTGAAGATGAGGCACAGCTTGCTTCCGTGTAAGTTGTCACAAACGTATAAAAGGGTTTTGGTTTATAATGATTTGTTTGTTTTGAATTTCGCGCAAAGCTATACGAAGGCTATCTGCGCTAGCCGTCCCTAATTTATCAGTGGAAAACTAGAGGGTGTTTGTGTGTTTTATTTTAGTAAAACTACATCGGGCTATCTGTTGAGCCCACCAAGGGGAAGCGAACCCCTGATTTTATGCGTTGTAAATCCGTAGACTTACCGCTGTACTAGCGGAGACCAAAACTAGAGGGAAGACAGCTAGTCATCACCACCCACCACCAACTCTTGGGCTAATCTTTTACCAACGAATAGTGGGATTGACCGTATATTATAACGTCCCCACGGCTGAAAGAGCGAGCATGTTTGGTGTGACGAAGATTGGAGCCCGTGACTATCAGATTACGAGTCGAATGCCTTAACCACCTGGCCATGGCGAGCCTCAATTTATAATGAAACTATCATAGGTCTAATAACTAGATGGAAGAAAACTATTTAACTAATTTTGGCAGATAGAATAACAGGACTTATTCGGCACTCATATAGGACTCACCCATGGCCTTAAAGCACGGATTATATACCGAACCAAGGGGCTGCAAACCTATAATACTTCGGACTGACAGTACTATCCAACAGGCCACGCCCAATTAAATTACAGAGATGTGTGCAGAAACTAGTATAATTGTTATATATTCTTATTCTATTCTATACGCTCATTCATTAATACACTACTACTATTATCTTTAATTACATACACTACTGGTCAAAATCTTAAGGCCAATGAACATAAAAAAAAATGCATTTTGCGTTGTTAGACTCAACCACTTATTTCAGTAGAGCTTCGAAAGATGAAAATAAGAAAAGTGAAAATAAAAAAAAAACTTTCTTAGCATTTAATAGGGAAAATGTGAAAACTATGATATTAGCCTAAATACTAGCTGGTAAAAAGTTTAAGACCATAACAAAAACGAAGTCCTAAACAGGGTAGGAAAGGCCCAACAAGAGGTCTCAGTAGTGAGTTGCACGGCCGTCATTGCGAATAACTTCAAACATTCTCTTTGGCATGGTCGATACAAGCGTTTGCAGAAGGCTGGCTGGAAGGTTATTCCAAGTGGTGAAGATGACTTCACGAAGATCATACATTGTTTGAAATTTACGTCCATTTCTATAGACTTCCCTTGCCATCCACTCCCAAACATTTTCAATGGGGTTCAGTTCGGGCGAACACGCTGGATGGTCCAAAAGAATCACGTTATTTGCCATGAAAAAGTCCTTTGTCCTGCGAGCATTGTGGATTGCAGCATTGTCCTGCTGAAAGATCCAGTCATTTCCACACAAGTGAAGACCTTCAGTGACTAAGGATGCTCTCTCCAACATGCCAATGTCGCCAGCTGCTGTTTGACGCCCCTGTATAACCTGAAGCTCCATTGTTTCATGGAAGGAGAAAGCACCCAGATCATGATGGAACCTCCTCCATTGTGTCGAATAAAAATGTCTCCTGTGGGATATCCTTATCGTGCCAGTAACGTTGGAAGCCATTTGGACAATCCAGGTTAAATTTTTTCTCATCAGAGAACAAAACCTTCGTCCACTTGTACGCGTCCCATGTGTGGTGCTTCTTAGCAAAGTTTAACCAAGCTGTTTCGTGGTGTGGAAGGAGACGTGGCCTTTGAAGACGTTTATGATTCTTAAAGCCTTTCTCTCGTAGATGCCCTCTTATTGTTCTTGAGCTGCATTCTGCATCCGTAAGGGCCTTAATCTGGTTCGACGATCGGCTGGTGTCTTGCCGGACAACCCGTCGAATCCTTCTGCTCAACGCCAGCGAAATTTTCTTGGGCTGACAACTTGAAATTCTCGTTCCGTATCCCTTAGGGTCATTTAACAAATTTGCAACAACAATTTTACTACGCCCAATCTCACCAGCGATGGCACATTGAGAGAGACCTTGCTTTTGCAGCTCAACAGTTCTGCCACGTTCAAAATCTGCCAACGCTTTAGCCTTTGCCATGTTTTTACCCAATGTAACACAGGAGATACTAGTGGGAAATGTTAACAATGCTAATGCTTGAACACAAATGACTAAATTTCGTTACGTGTTTACCGATTAATGCTTCGTTTCAGTATAGTCTTTAAACTTTTGACCAGCTAGTATTTAGGCTAATTTCATGGTGTTCACGTTTTCCTTATTAAATGCTAAAAATGTTTTTTATTTTTATTTTCCCTTTTTCTTATTTTCATCTTTCGTAGCTCTACTCAAATAAGTGGTCGAGTCTAACAACACAAAATGCATATTTTTCTTTATGTTCATTCGCCTTAAGATTTTGGCCAGCAGTTTATAACAATTTATAGCACCTGTTGTTTTTTTTCTTCAAATCCTAGCTACTCCCAGTGCTACATGTAATGCACTCACCGCAGGGATCAAACCCATATTGTAGCTTTATAACTTCTCAAGCTTATGAGATAGTTTCATAGTAAATTTTCTATTTATATTTAGACAGGTACATAGTTTCAAGCATTTCGGCCAAAATCAAATAGGCTTAGTTCTAACGATTTTCGAAAACTTGCTATCACTTTTGAAAATATTTTATTATGAGCACTTTGAAAGTGTCAGTTATATTCACAAACAATTACATTAACGAAAGTTTTATATGCAGCTTTCAGCTACTGTTACATTAAGTTCTCATAATTATATATCACACCTGTTACATCTCTCACCACTACACTCGCGCCTCACACAGCAGACGATGTTATTTCAGATAGTTTATGCGATTTGGTATCTATTTTAAAAGCACGCGGCAGTTGAGTAACGTTTGAAGCTAAATGATGCTTCAAATTATGAAGATAAATTCAGTTTTCCTGTTTGCTTATCAGCACATATACCAATCTAGCCATATTAAATTTGATTGCCCTATTTATAGAGATATTCAACCATTACAGTGAAGGGTAACTACAACTGTAAGAGATAAGCCTCGCTTATTACTTACTCCATTCGTCCTGTTTTTACCAACGAATTTAACGTTAATATTTTCTGTTTCAAAGAACAAATGGCTGCAGATGCACTACGTTGTAGGCTTAATAAACACCCTCATCTGCCTCTAACTTATCTTTTAATTACAATTTCCGAAAATTGATTAAATTTGATGGTCCCAGTGGCAGGTTTAAGGTTGTGTGGGTCTAGGAGCTAATAATTTTTGTGGGCCCTACATCCTGTGTAATTTTACATAGAATAAAATTATCAATGGGCTTCCACTAAGTCCATAAGCCATGGGTATGAGCCCCTACCTGAATTCGCCATTGGACGTTTGGTTTAAGCCACATGGAGCCATCTACTGTGTCCATCGCGAGGAATCTCACCCGGATTTTAGTACTGCAACTTACCACTGTCCCACTCGAGGACAGCTTTGATTTTATCTGTATTTCTGTGTCCGCAAATTCGTTAATTTCCAGTTATTTGAAATTGTAACGAAAACAACGTGGAAGTTGGGACGATCATATTGCATCTCGTTATATATTTATAAACGGATGGTGTGGGTGGAGTGCTTTCTCTACCCATACCAGCGTTTCGAAATATATAATTTTTGCCTACAAGTGGGTTTTCTCGTCATCATGAACAGTGCATTATGGTTGCTCTTCTTTGCATAACAATTCAGAAGTTATAAACAGAACAAACTGGTGTTTCGTTACACGTTAGAATTAATATACAATTTAGAGAAACGTCAAATACTGATTGTACAAGAAGTTAGAACTATTGTTTCACATCTGTCGGATTATTTTATCATCATATCTTTATGTATTTAAATATAAAATTGATATATTTTCTTCAATTTAGTTAATATTTTAAGAATGGTTTATTTTGAATTTCGTGAAAAGCTATATACACACACACAAGGGTTATTTGCGCTAGCTAATTTACCTGTAGACGGAGCTAGTGAACGTCACCCACTGCCTCCTCTTGAGCTACTCCTTATTAATGAAGAGTGGGCTTCATCGATACATTATAACGCACTTTTGACGAAAATGATGAGAATGTTTGGTAACACGGATTCGACCGTGACCCTCATATTACGAATCGAGCGCCCTTACTACCAGGTGTTTGTTTTTTAAATTCGATATCAAATCAATGTTAGTATTTAAGTTAAATAAGGCAAATCTGAAATTCAAAAAAACAAAAGCGCTAGAATTTTAGCTTACATTGATTATTAAAAGAACCACAAAGGCACCATGTGTATCGTAAGACGGGGGAGGGATACAACTTCCATATGGGTTGGCACGAGGAAAGGACAAGCCTCTTACAAAGATCCAGGAACTGTTAATTATTGTCGTACACTATCGATCTCCGACTATGAAAATTATTTGATTATTCCTTAAAATATCCTCCCCCAAAATCTTACCTTAATAAGGCGTGCTCCAATATTGTAGATATATATATATATTCTCTCCTGCGAAACAAGAACGAAACTTTTACACGTTGTACACCACAAAAACTTTATATAATTCTTGTTTGTTTGTTGAGAAGCACAAATTTACACACTGGGATACGTATAACCTGCCCACCGCGAGTATCGAAACCCGAGTTGTAGTGTTATAAGCTTTCTGACTTATCGCTGAACCACCAGTGGCTTTCATTGTTCACTATAATACGTCTTTATATTAAACAATAAAGATAAATTCTTGACAAGTATGTTACAATGTACTGCAGGGTGTTAACGACTTTTTTCTATTGCATAAGTTAAATAACCAATATATACTTAAACCAACCTGTGTTACATTTATTTATTTAGAGATATAATTTACTTTTCGGTAAAATTTCTACATTGTATAGAACACAATATGATGGATGCAGCTTAAAGTGATCTACCTCTTTATTTAGAAGAAAGAAATGTACCCGTCCCAGTGAGGGTTTTGTTTTGAAATTCGCGCAAAGCTACACAAGAGCTATCTGTATTAGCCATCCCTAATTTAGCAGTGTAAGATTAGAAGGAAGGCAGCTAGTAATCACCAACCAACCGCCAACTCTTGCACTACTCTTTTATCAACGAATAGTGGGGTTGACCGTAACATTATAACGCCCCCACGGCTGAAAGAGCGAGCATGTTTGGCGCGACGGGGATTCGAACCCGCCCCTCAGATTACGAGTCGAGTGCCTTGACCACCTGACCATGCCTGTCCTAGCTTGTTTTGAATTTTGAGTAAAGCTACACGATGGGCTATCTGTGGCAACTGTTCCGAATTTAGCAGTGTAAGACTAAAAGAACGATATCGATTCATCACCATCCATACTTGAACTACTTTTCTTTTATTGTTTTACCAATAATAGTGAGATTGACTGTCACATTATAATGTGACTGCGATACGAGCGCCCTAGTCACCTGGCCATGCCAAGCCCTGTCGACTGAAAAGTTAATCGAGCAAAAGTACTCGTCCCCAGTGAAGGAAAAGTTTGAATTTATCAATCAATTTAAATTATTTCACAGACTTTAAAAAAGGTTAATTGCGTTGCTTTCTCTCAGACCCAAAGCTCTGAGCTACTTATAACACCCACAGTGAAAAGTGTTTGTCACTTCACTCATGTTAAAAACAGCTCACCAATAACATACCGCAAATCTACATTTTTATTTCTTAAGTTACGTCACATTTTAAAATGTGAATGATAGTTTGATCAGTTCCTAACGATTCAGTGTAGAATATCGTGCTCGCGAAATAAGAGTTGGAACAAATATTATTCACGCCTGTTCTCTCGTTATTTCAAAAGTGAATGTTGAGCTTTGCTAACTTCCGTAGCGTTTCAAAAACAGCATTGAAAGCGGCCGCCGTAAACGAGAGACAGACGGACGCTCAGACAGATACCGTGGCGGTTGGCAATATATACAAGGTTTGTTCAGCAGCGTGTGTTTTATGTTATCTAGAACAGGAATTTCATTTATTTAATATATTCACGCCTATGGTTATCCTTATGGCACTCGTATACTTTTTATTAATTATTAACTAGGTTCCCCAACATTAATGTAAGGAAAGTAATTATAACGTATTTTAACAATTGCAGAAAAAGTTTAAGCTTATCTGATACAAATGGTATTTGAAAGTGTTTTTATGTTAACCACATCACAATTGGTTGTTTGCTTGAATTAATTTTGTGACAAGTTCAGGCGTTGGTTATATTTATTTTCACTGTGTCTTCCTTAACTATATGGAACTTACTGTGTACCTCTCCACTCCACATATGGGTGTATGGGAGGGGAAGCCTGTTCTCAGTCTCTCTTAATTGAGTCCAATAGTCTTAGGATAATGAATCACATTTATAATTTGTTTTTTTATTTCAGTTTTTGCCAGAAGATTTATAAAACAAATTGCACTTAAATAATCAGTACATTTGAATTTATAGATCAATTTCAATATATCTTAAAAAGAAAACTTCCTCTGGACACTGTACATAATATTAGCAACTTGTTCACTTCCTCATTTATCATAGGAACCACCTTGAAGAACATGGGTTATGAATTTTACGAAAAGCACACACAAAGGCAAAATGTCATGTTTTTTGTGGGTTTGTTTTTTTTTTTCAAAATAGAAGTTTAAGTTACTATTTAAATTCTGCCGATGAACTACATCATTTCATACACTTTTAGAAATAGTATACAATACTTGTGGTTATTCAGCAGTCAACTTCGTAGTTCGTTCCATAGCTTGACCACCTGTACAAAATTATCGCCATTTCTAAATACATCTCATAACACCATAAATGCTTCTACCAAAAGAGCTGAAAAACTGAAGTTTTTGGTGCACGTGACAAAGTGCTACTACTTCATAGGGAATATTGCTATTCAAAGGAACTGCTGAAGTCATACTCATAATACTCCAATGGGTAAAATCTAACTGAAATCGAGATTTGCTGGGTACTTAATAAAGAAAAACAAAGACTAAAATAACGGTAATTAAAATCCGCAAAAAGCTTTTGTGTAACTCGCTTTGTAACGAAAAGAAAATATATCAATTTTTTTAATCAACTATCTCTATATGTACATACAATTATCTAAAAGTAATTTACAACCAAAGTAATATAATATTAGACAACTTTGTATAAAACTATATTCACAAACTATAATAAAATAAACCTCTCTAAGGCCAAGGAAGCGTTGTGCATACATTAGGCTTTACATGAAAAAAGTTGTCGTGTTTTTAAAGGCACCAAAATGATTTACTTTTCATCTACATTGTTAACACAGCAGAAGGGATTCATGATGGTTAAATAAACTATTACTTTTCATCTGCACTGTTAACACAGCAGAAGGGATTAAAGATGGTTAAATAAACTATTACTTTTCATCTGCACTGTTAACACAGCAGAAGGGATTAAAGATGGTTAAATAAACTATTACTTTTCATCTGCATTGTTAACACAGCAGAAGAGATTCATGATGGTTAAATAAACTATTACTTTTCATCTGCACTGTTAACACAGCAGAAGGGATTAAAGATGGTTAAATATACTATTACTTTTCATCTGCACTGTTAACACAGCAGAAGGGATTAAAGATGGTTAAATAAACTATTACTTTTCATCTGCATTGTTAACACAGCAGAAGAGATTCATGATGGTTAAATAAACTATTACTTTTCATCTGCACTGTTAACACAGCAGAAGGGATTAAAGATGGTTAAATAAACTATTACTTTTCATCTGCACTGTTAACACAGCAGAAGGGATTAAAGATGGTTAAATAAACTATTACTTTTCATCTGCACTGTTAACATAGCAGAAGGGATTAAAGATGGTTAAATATACTATTACTTTTCACCTGCACTGTTAACACAGCAGAAGGGATTCATGATGGTTAAATAAACTATTACTTTTCATCTGCATTGTTAACACAGCAGAAGAGATTCATGATGGTTAAATAAACTATTACTTTTCATCTGCACTGTTAACACAGCAGAAGGGATTAAAGATGGTTAAATATACTATTACTTTTCATCTGCACTGTTAACACAGCAGAAGGGATTAAAGATGGTTAAATAAACTATTACTTTTCATCTGCATTGTTAACACAGCAGAAGGGATTCATGATGGTTAAATAAACTATTACTTTTCATCTACACTGTTAACACAGCAGAAGGGATTCATGATGGTTAAATAAACTATTACTTTTCATCTACACTGTTAACACAGCAGAAGGGATTCATGATGGTTAAATAAACTATTACTTTTCATCTACACTGTTAACACAGCAGAAGGGATTCATGATGGTTAAATAAACTATTACTTTTCATCTACACTGTTAACACAGCAGAAGGGATTCATGATGGTTAAATAAACTATAACTTTTCATCTACACTGTTAACACAGCAGAAGGGATTCATGATGATTAAATAAACTATTACTTTTCATCTGCACTGTTAACACAGCAGAAGGGATAAATGATGGTTAAATAAACTATTACTGTTCATCTACACTGTTAACACAGCAGAAGGGATTCATGATGGTTAAATAAACTATTACTTTTCATCTGCACTGTTAACACAGCAGAAGGGATTAAAGATGGTTAAATAAACTATTACTTTTCATCTACACTGTTAACACAGCAGAAGGGATTAAAGATGGTTAAATAAACTATTACTTTTCATTGACACTGTTAACACAGCAGAAGGGATTAAAGATGGTTAAATAAACTATTACTTTTCATCTGCACTGTTAACACAGCAGAAGGGATTAAAGATGGTTAAATAAACTATTACTTTTCATCTGCACTGTTAACACAGCAGAAGGGATTAAAGATGGTTAAATAAACTATTACTTTTCATTGACACTGTTAACACAGCAGAAGGGATTAAAGATGGTTAAATAAACTACTACTGTTCATCTACACTGTTAACACAGCAGAAGGGATTCATGATGGTTAAATAAACTATTACTTTTCATCTGCACTGTTAACACAGCAGAAGGGATTAAAGATGGTTAAATAAACTATTACTTTTCATCTACACTGTTAACACAGCAGAAGGGACTGTTCCCACCTCGTCATCCGCTAGATCTGTTACCCCTTTTCTGCCACATTTACAGGCCGAAAGCTCAAGTCTTATTCTATTCTTGTAGACCGTGTTACAACTACTTCAACTGAAAATCAAATATCTTTGGTTCAACTGGATCGAAGCAATCGATGGAACGATGAATCTTATTCAGATGTTACATTCAGCATTCCGCAGTGAAACACTTTAATCTCCTGGTGACGTTTTACAACTTTATTCTTCACAGAGATGTTTATCCTATTTCTTGGAAGACGCCAACTGTCTTACCGTTTTAAAACCTGACTTACCTCTTGTACGTGCTGGATGGTACAGCTGAGTCATGTTTTTAGTTATACCATCTAACGAATTAGTGTTCCCAAACTGCTTACATTTTCTACAGACACCACCTTTCTCTCCATTACTCAAGATGGTTTTCTTCCTCATCTTTCTCCTCTCAACCACCTCCTAAAACTTTTGGACATCAGTTTAACTCATCTGAATCTTTGCGTGTGCAGTTTTTTTAATTGGAACAACTGTTAACTCTATTTAGCATCATAACCTTGTCTACAAACTCCATTTGCGTTTGTCCGAATTATATACTTTTTTTCCTTGAACGACGGAGAGCTGTTTTCATTGAGGGCATTCAATCTCATCCATATTCATGGGGTGTAGAAGTCCCTCAGGGCTCCATTCTGTCACGTGCTTTACATGCTATGGTGTTGCTGATGTGTTAATCTATTTTGTCCACTCTTTCAATGTGCCGGTGATTCAGCTTTTGCTGCAATCTATTGGAAAGAGGTTTCTATCAACAAACTCCTACGAGCTCCAGTCAATGTCTTCTGGATTTGGAGTCGCTGCTGGCACTTTATAATTAATGCGGCAAAAATCAAAGTCATTCACTTTGGCCCAAATCACCAAGAGTTTCCACCATGTTATAACCCGTTATTATTTTACATCTGAAATTAAGATACTCCCATTTGACTTTCCAACACAGTCAAGCATCTTGGAGTCATATTTGACAAATACCTTAACTGAAGGCCCACCTGTTGGCACTTGAAATACAGACCTTTTCCAAACTCTATCTACTCCGACTATTGGTAGAAATTTTTTTGGATTCAAATCCACCTTTCCTTTTGTATTTGTACAATGCTTGTTTGTTTGTTTGTTTTGAATTTCGCGCAAAGTTATTCGAGGGCTATCTGCGCTAGCTGTTCCTAATTTAGCAGTGTAGGACCAGATGAAGGCAGCTAGTCATCACCACCCACCGCCAACTCTTGGGCTAGTCTTTTACCAAAGAATAGTGGGATTGACCGTACCATTATAACGCCCCCACGGCTGAAAGGGCGAGCACGTTTGAGCATGAAATTCTCGTGCCCAATCCCTTAGGGTCTTTTAAGAAATTTGTAACAGCAGTTTTACCACGCCCAATCTCATCAGCGATGGCACGTTGAGGGAGACCTTGCTTTTGCTGCGATAGGGATTCGAGTCGAACGCCTTAAGACACTTGGCCATGCCGGACCTTTGTATAGTTCTGTTATTCGACCTTATCAGACGTATAACGTTTGATCATTTTATAGGCTAATTATAATAAGAAGATCTAATAAACTACAGCAGGTGTACAACACTTTGTATGATAACATGTAACTAAAGTCATGAAAAGTTCAGTTGTTTACGAAAGCTAGTACCGCGGTACCTCGGTTCTCAAACTTAATTTGTTCCAGAAGGCTGTTCGAAAACCGAATCAATTTTTACCATAAGAAATAATGTAAATTAAATTAATCCGTTACAGACCTCCAACAATTACGCATTATGAAGCATTTTAAGTAAAAATACTGCTTATTTATACCTGTATAATAATACTTACATGCATAAAGTCAACTACAAAACTATAAACACAATAAAAATACAGTAAATGAAAATTTAACTGCACTTTACCTCTGCTGAGGAGAGCTGATGGCGAAAGTGAAGGTGGTGAGGAACTTGGAGAGTAGAAGGGTTATTATTGTTTGGAGGGGAGTCACCTTAAATAAAACGTCAGGTGACTCTCCTTCTGGGGTTCTTTCTCTTTTCTGTCTCTTTGCACCGCTACATATTGCTTTTGACTCAGTGGATCTATTTCTCACTAAAAACTTGTCTAATAAGGTTTGTTTCTGTCTGCATTTTAAAATGTTTCTGAAGTAAGACGTGACATTGTCATTAAAAAGGTTTATGTTTCGGTTTGCTACAGCTTTGTAACTCTCCCTATTGTCCACACATTTCCTTGATTAGTGAACTAGGAACATCCTCCCTTCCCTCCTCCTCATCTGAAGACACTCTTTGTTAGAACTGGCACCTCCTCATGTCTCACCACACTATGTGTACCACTTCTCTTCCGAAAATTTTTCAAACCACCCCCTGCTAGCCTTAAAGACATCACTTTTATCAGCACTCGTTCCAGGGATGTTTTTCAGGTCAGCATGTAACTGCTTTGCTTTCTCACAAATGATGGTTTCAGAAATGCTATCACCAGCTAACTGTTTTTTGTTTACCCAAATCAACAACAGTTTTTCTATCTCTTCTTCCACTGTTTGTGATCTTGTTTCGTAAGCACTGTCACTCCTTTTGCAACATTAGCTCCTTTGATGACCTCTTTATTTTTCAGTATGGTGCAGACTGTAGACTTCACCATACCAAACTGTGTAGGAAGGTCAGACACACGAATACCACTCTCATACTTCGCTATGAGATCTTTTTTCACCTCTATTGTGGCTCTAACAACTTTTCTTTTTGGTTTGCTGCTTTCATTATCCTTCTTTGACCCCATGGTGGCTTATTTAATCAGAATATTTAGAAAAACAACAACAAGAAAAACGAGAACATTCACAGCAGATTTTAGCGGGGGGTGTGGACTGAGCGAAAGGAGCGGGTAAAATGTTTTGGGCAAGCTTGGCGTGGGCCGAAAATGGTCGAAGGGTCGTTCGGGTCATCAGTCGGGTTATTTCGGGGGTGCGGGTCACAACAGCTTGGTTCGGGAACGGAGTTTATGTTCGACAACTGAGACATTTTTTCTCAAACAATATGTTCGAAAACAGAATTGTTTGAGAAGAGATTCGTTCGAGAATCGAGGTACCACTGTATTAAATTTACGATTTTATTAAATTTACGAGTTCAAATCATATTTGAACAGATCTAGTCGAATACATTCTAAAAAACATACATTTTTATATATATTTTGTATTATCTAATAAAACATATAACAAATTAACAATGTTTTCAAGGGAAGGTAATTTTTTGTCCATCCCCTATATATTACATTTAATTTATGCATCGTGTAATACGATGTCGCAGCGTAACTAATGTAACTTAAATGTTATTTGAACAATTTTCTTTCATTGGAAACTCTGCTTGTAGTAATGTTTGTCGATATAATTGAATATCAATTGAATATCAATTATATGAATTTTATTCTAAAATTCTTTTGTTGGGGACCTGTAATAACTTATATAAACATTTATAATACGTAGATTTTAATAGCTCTTTACTGGTTGTTGTTTTACAGCGTCAGTGTACGCCATCTCTCTGTCTAATAACGGACATTTTAATTCATTCACGTATTTTGAAAATTGTCAATGTAAGTATAAAATAAATGAAACCAATTCAGATAAATAAGAGATTTAATGCTCTATTAGATTATCAAATCAGTTATGTCCAAGTACTATATCAATTAATTTTTATAAAAAAGAAAGACAACCACTTTAAATGATGTCCACATCATCACTGACGTCTCGGAATAACAATATTATTTTAGTTAAAAGTCCCCCAGCGGGTGAGCAGTAAGTTTTCAGAGTTAAAATACTGAGATCCGTGGGGCCTGGCATGGCCAAGCGCGTAAGGCGTGCGACTCGTAATCCGAGGGTCGCGGGTTCGCGCCCTCGTCGCGCTAAACATGCTCGCCCTCCCAGCCGTGGGGGTGTATAATGTGACGGTCAATCCCACTATTCGTTGGTAAAAGAGTAGCTCAAGAGTTGGCGGTGGGTTGTGATGACTAGCTGCCTTTCCTCTAGTCTTACACTGCTAAATTAGGGACGGCTAGCACAGATAGCCCTCGAGTAGCTTTGTGCGAAATTCCAAAACAAACAAACAATGAGATCCGTGGCTCAGTTCCTCGAGGTGGACAGAGCACAGGTAGACCACTACTCCGCTTTGCGCTGATAGACAACTTAAAAACAGTTATCATCAAAATACTAATAGGGATTTTCGAAGCCGTTGTTACAAACAAATAGAATATAACACTAAACGAGTGAAGAATATTCTGGTATCTTTAAAATAGCTACCACCTTTATAACGTGAAAAGCAATAAAAGAATACAAAATACAACTTTGAAAGATCTTGATAACGATAGAAATACAGTGTGAGTTACCGAAAGTGCTACGTCGAAAAAACTGTTTCAGGTTTAGCACGAATCTGTGGCGTTTAAATTTCGCGCAAAGCTACACGAGGATTATCTGCGCTAGCCGTTTTTAATTTAGCAGTGATAGACTAGAGGGTCGACACAACTCACCGCCTACTCTTTTACTAACGAATAGTGTGATTGACCGTCACATTATAACGCTCCTCCAGCTAAAAATGGCGAGCATGTTTGGTTGCAAAGAGATTCGAACCTCCGATCTCCAGACTGCGAGTCGAGAGCACTAACCACCTGTTTCCATATTTTAAAGAAACGGATAATAAATATAGACTCGAAGAAAGTTTTATGACCGACTGATTCTAGAAACCCCAATGTTTGGTGTTTTATTCATTCTTAATGTAACCAACATCGCTTCGCTTGCATCTAAAACAAACTTAGTTTTGGAAAACCGGTATATTATTTCACAATACGAATATACAACATCATTAGATATATAAAGTAACAAATTCTCATTCTGTAAGCACATAAATATTTGGTATAATAACATAGTCGCATCTTTTCTCACGAGCTCACATTTTCAAGTATTTATTCGAACATACAAAATTTTGACGCCACTGGTCGTTTCAGTTCGACAGCACCAGTTGTTTGTGTGGTGATTAAACGACATCAAAGCCAGCGACCAATGAAACGGTTCTTATAACGTTCATATTTAACTACAATAAAGTTGAGGCTTATAATATAAGCATGGATACGAGTTTCGAATTGAAGTGTTTAAACGTACCAATGAAATTTGCGATGTTAAAATTTGAGTTCATTTTGTACGATAGGCGACTCAGTTAAAATATTGTTGACCAGGTGAAGTTAACTAAAAGCAATCGATAATATCTCAAGGGGTACTGTTGAACCAATTGAAATGTGCAGGAGGTATTTACGCGAGTTCAGTGTTACACTCCACTTACCTGTGGAATCTTCGCAGACCATCGGTGATCCAGCCGGAAACGCCAGTAATAGGAGTAAAATGTGTTTTACTGTGTTCTTAATTTTTAACATTTTAATCAGAGGTAAACGCATGTTCTGAGATTAACTGAAAATAAACAGCCCTTTGTTTCAAGTTTTGCTTAAATAGACGTATTTTAATACAAGTCGATCCGAGTTTAGTTTGTATTGAGCTCTTGTTGAGAAATTTTTCCATTTTTGTTTCAACCCAAAATTTTAAGTTTCCGCTACGAACGTCACCTATGTGCTCGAGATAAAAAATAATGACATTTTCATAAGCACGACATTTCCACAACGACCAATAAACGCAGTCATAAATTATTGATTCGAAAGTAATAAAGAAAACACTTATGTTGTTGTCGTAGCTAAGACGGGTACTAATTTCACCATTTTGTAACTAGTTCAAGACATATCTTTGTTTTATATATAGTCAGATATTACTTAAATTTTCTTACTGTTATTCTTCATGTAACAATGATACTTTTGTTAACTGAATGTCAGAAAGTCGTAAATTTGTGTCAATTCGTTTTGTTTGGGAAAAGATTCGCATGTTGTCCTTATGTGCGTCCAATACCTAATATTAGAAAAGTACATCTCAAAGTGGTGGTAAAGAGTTGTACGAATTGGTATTAATTTCTCTCTTCTGTGAATGTTATGTGGAATAATAAGTGATGTATGCAGCTTTGGATTATGGGATACCGAAATTAAACTCTATGTTTGACTCAAAAGTCCGTGCGTACGATAAAATTATTCGTCTTTGTATTGTGCAGACATAAGAGAAAAGACTTTCTTTTACACCCGAGCAGTCACTTGAAATCAACGGAAAGCTAATAACTGGAAAGTATGGTTAATAGACCAATATAACTGTTTTACATAAAAGTTTACTCCTTTCTTTTTGTTTTTTATTTTCCACTCTGTGTTAGAGTTATTCTCGATAATATATTTTTATAATCTGCGGATACTTATAATAACTGTCGGATACCAGTGTGCCTTAATACAGACCGCTAAACACAAGTCAAGTTTCGAGTAACTGACTGCAGATGGCGCATTTTAATTCAATATTCGTTACATATCCGACTTGATTAACAAGTTATTGATATAAAGTTACTTAGAATGTAGCAATAGCTAATGTGCAAGCAGTCTTCAGGGTATGGAGGTTTAGTAGAAATAAATGTGTTTATTACTAATATGTCGTCATTAAACGATTTTAGATAAAGCTTTTTGTAATCATTGTTCTTTATTTTCACGTGTACATGAACGATTATTCTAAAGTCTAACTTTCAGCTGAATAACAGAGAAGGCTTCCAATTACTTCTAGAAAGGTAAGTTTAGCAGGAAAAACAAGAAAAGAAAGTCCAAAAAGTGTCTTATACCCATCAAAGGAATCAACTTAAAAACCATCAGATGCTTCTGTAAAACGAATATCCAGAACCATAGATATCGGAATGTGTGGAATTGCAATTAGAAATATAACTGAAAGCAGTTAGTATCCCCGGACTGTGAATTGGAAGGTTCAAAATTCACATCTGGATGACGCAAAAATGCACTCCGTAGATACGAGTGAGGGTCAAATCGACCGGAAAAGAGGCGGCTTAGGGGCTTCTTAACTTGCTGCCTTTCCTCTAATCCAGTTTTTCTTAAACTTGTTAGACAGCTTTCCCTTTCTGTTTTCTGTGAAATTTTATGCTTCCATTAATATATACACGTGTACTACACTCTTAAAATATCAATGTGCCACTATCACTGAATATTAAAAATTATTTTCACCTGTTAGAAGGAGCCAGCAGTAAACGCCAAAAGAGGTATTCGGTAATTCTTTTTTCGAGAACCTTTTCGTGCAGCTCCACCCTAGCTTGAAACTTTATTTCTATAGACTATTAGTTGAAGATGAGGCACAGCTTGCTTCCGTGTAAGTTGTCACAAACGTATAAAAGGGTTTTGGTTTATAATGATTTGTTTGTTTTGAATTTCGCGCAAAGCTATACGAAGGCTATCTGCGCTAACCGTCCCTAATTTATCAGTGTAAAACTAGAGGGTGTTTGTGTGTTTTATTTTAGTAAAACTACATCGGGCTATCTGTTGAGCCCACCAAGGGGAATCGAACCCCTGATTTTATGCGTTGTAAATCCGTACACTTACCGCTGTACTAGCGGAGACCAAAACCAGAGGGAAGACAGCTAGTCATTACCACCCACCACCAACTCTTGGGCTAATCTTTTACCAACGAATAGTGGGATTGACCGTATATTATAACGTCCCCACGGCTGAAAGAGCGAGCATGTTTGGTGTGACGAAGATTGGAGCCCGTGACTATCATATTACGAGTCGAATGCCTTAACCACCTGGCCATGGCGAGCCTCAATTTATAATGAAACTATCATAGGTCTAATAACTAGATGGAAGAAAACTATTTAACTAATTTTGGCAGATAGAATAACAGGACTTATTCGTCACTCATATAGGACTCACCCATGGCCTTAAAGCACGGATTATATACCGAAGCAACGGGCTGCAAACCTATAATACTTCGAACTGATAGTACTAACCAACAGGCCACGCCCAATTAAATTACAGAGATGTGTGCAGAAACTAGTATAATTGTTATATATTCTTATTCTATTCTATTCTATTCTATACGCTCATTCATTAATACACTACTACTATTATCTTTAATTACATACACTGCTGGCCAAAATCTTAAGGCCAATGAACATAAAAAAAAATGCATTTTGCGTTGTTAGACTCAACCACTTATTTCAGTAGAGCTTCGAAAGATGAAAATAAAAAAAAACAAACTTTCTTAGCATTTAATAGGGAAAATGTGGAAACTATGATATTAGCCTAAATACTAGCTGGTAAAAAGTTTAAGACCATAACAAAAACGAAGTCCTAAACAGGGTAGGAAAGGCCCTACAAGAGGTCTCAGTAGTGAGTTGCACGGCCGTCATTGCGAATAACTTCAAACATTCTCTTTGGCATGGTCGATACAAGCGTTTGCAGAAGGCTGGCTGGAATGTTATTCCAAGTGGTGAAGATGACTTCACGAAGATCATGCATTGTTTGAAATTTACGTCCATTTCTATAGACTTCCCTTGCCATCCACTCACAAACATTTTCAATGGGGTTCAGTTCGGGCGAACACGCTGGATGGTCCAAAAGAATCACGTTATTTGCCATGAAAAAGTCCTTTGTCCTGCGGGCATTGTGGATTGCAGCGTTGTCCTGCTGAAAGATCCAGTCATTTCTACACAAGTGAGGGCCTTCAGTGACTAAGGATGCTCTCTCCAACATGCCAATGTAGCCAGCTGCTGTTTGACACCCCTGTATAACCTGAAGCTCCATTGTTCCATGGAAGGAGAAAGCAGCCCAGATCATGATGAAACCTCCTCCACTGTGTCGTATAAAAATGTCTCCTGTGGGATATCCTTTTCTTGCCAGCAACGTTGGAAGCCATTTGGACAATCCAGGTTAAATTTTTTTCTCATCAGAGAACAAAACCTTCGTCCACTTTTCTACATCCCATGTTTGGTGCTTCTCAGCAAAGTTTAACCGAGCTGTTTCGTGGTGTGGAAGGAGGCGTGGCCTTTGAAGACGTTTATGATTCTTAAAGCCTTTCTCTCGTAGATGTCCTCTTATTGTTCTTGAGCTGCATTCTGCATCCGTAAGGGCCTTAATCTAGTTCGACGATCGGCTGGTGTCTTGCCGGACAACCCGTCGAATCCTTCTGCTCAACGCCAGCGAAATTTTCTTGGGCTGACAACTTGAAATTTTCGTTCCGTATCCCTTAGGGTCTTTTAACAAATTTGCAACAACAGTTTTACTACGCCCAATCTCACCAGCGATGGCACATTGAGAGAGACCTTGCTTTTGCAGCTCAACAGTTCTGCCACGTTCAAAATCTGCCAACGCTTTAGCCTTTGCCATGTTTTTACCCAATGTAACACAAGAGATACTAGTGGGAAATGTTAACAACGCTAATGCTTGAACATAAATGACTAAATTTCGTTACGTGTTTACCGATAAATGCTTCGTTTCAGTATAGTCTTTAAACTTTTGACCAGCTAGTAGTTAGGCTAATTTCATGGTGTTCACGTTTTCCTTATTAAATGCTAAAAATGTTTTTTATTTTTATTTTCCCTTTTCTTATTTTCATTTTTCGTAGCTCTACTCAAATAAGTGGTCGAGTCTAACAACACAAAATGCATATTTTTTCTTTATGTTCATTCGCCTTAAGATTTTTGCCAGGAGTGTATAACAATTTATAGCACTTGTTGTTTTTTTCTTCAAATCCTAGCTACTCCCAGTGCTACATGTAATGCACTCGCCGCAGGGATCAAACCCATATTGTAGCTTTATAACTTCTCAAGCTTATGAGATAGTTTCATAGTAAATTTTCTATCTATATTTAGACAGGTACATAGTTTCAAGCATTTAGGCCAAAATCAAATAGGCTTAGTTCTAACGATTTTCGAAAACTTACTATCACTTTTGAAAATATTTTATTATGAGCACTTTGAAAGCGTCAGTTATATTCACAAACAATTACATTAACGAAAGTTTTATATGCAGCTTTCAGCTACTGTTACATTAAGTTCTCATAATTATATACCACACCTGTTACATCTCTCACCACTACACTCGCGCCTCACGCAGCAGGCGATGTTATTTCAGATAGTTTATGCGATTTGGTATCTATTTTAAAAGCACGCGGCAGCTGAGTAACGTTTGAAGCTAAATGATGCTTCAAATTATGAAGATAAATTCAGTTTTCCTGTTTGCTTATCAGCACATATACCAATCTAGCCATATTAAATTTGATTGCCTATTTATAGAGATATTCAACCATTACAGTGGAGGGTAACTACAACTGTAAGAGATAAGCCTCGCTTATTACTTACTCCATTCGTCCTGTTTTTACCAACGAATTTAACGTTAATATTTTCTGTTTCAAAGAACAAATGGGTGCAGATGCACTACGTTGTAGGCTTAATAAACACCCTCATCTGCCTCTAACTTATCTTTTAATTACAATTTCCGAAAATTGATTAAATTTGATGGTCCCAGTGGCAGGTTTAAGGTTGTGTGGGCCTAGGAGCTAATAATTTTTGTGGGCCCTACATCCTGTGTAATTTTACATAGAATAAAATTATCAATGGGCTTCCACTAAGTCCATAGGCCATGAGCCCCTACCTGAATTCGCCATTGGACGTTTAAGCTACATGGAGCCATCTACTGTGTCCATCGCGAGGAATCTCACTCCGGATTTTAGTACTGCAACTTACCACTGTCCCACTCGAGGACAGCTTTGATTTTATCTGTATTGCTGTGTCCGCAAATTCGTTAATTTCCAGTTATTTGAAATTGTAACGAAAACAACGTGGAAGTTGGGACGATCATATTGCATCTCGTTATATATTTATAAACGGCTGGTGTGGGTGGAGTGCTTTCTCTACTCATACCAGCGTTTCGAAATATATAATTTTTGTCTACAAGTGGGTTTTCTCGTCATCATGAACAGTGCATTATGGTTGCTCTTCTTTGCATAACAATTCAGAAGTTATAAACAGAACAAACTGGTGTTTCCTTACATGTTAGAATTAATATACAATTTAGAGAAACGTCAAATACTGATTGTACAAGAAGTTAGAACTATTGTTTCACATCTGTCGGATTATTTTATCATCATATCTTTATGTATTTAAATATAAAATTGATAAATTTTCTTCAATTTAGTTAATATTTTAAGAATGGTTTATTTTGAATTTCGTGAAAAGCTATATACACACACACAAGGGTTATTTGCGCTAGCTAATTTACCTGTAGACGGAGCTAGTGAACGTCACCCACTGCCTCCTCTTGAGCTACTCCTTATTAATGAAGAGTGGGATTCATCGATACATTATAACGCACCTGTGACGAAAATGATGAGAATGTTTGGTAACACGAATTCGACCGTGACCCTCATATTACGAATCGAGCGCCCTTACTACCAGGTGTTTGTTTTTAAATTCGATATCAAATCAATGTTAGTATTTAAGTTAAATAAGGCAAATCTGAAATTCAAAAGTAAACTTTAAACAAAAGCGCTAGAATTTTAGCTTACATTGATTATTAAAAGAACCACAAAGGCACCATGTGTATCGTAAGACGGGGAGGATACAACTTCCATATGGGTTGGCACGAGGAAAGGACAAGCCTCTTAGAAAGATCCAGGAACTGTTAATTATTGTCGTACACTATCGATCTCCGACTATGAAAATTATTTGATTATTCCTTAAAATATCCCCCCCCAAAAAAAAACCCACAAAATCTTACCTTAATAAGGCGTGCTCCAATATTGTAGATATATATATATATTCTCTCCTGCGAAACAAGAACGAAACCATTCACTTTTACACGTTGTACACCACAAAAACTTTATATAATTCTTGTTTGTTTGTTGAGAAGCACAAATTTACACACTGGGATACGTATAACCTGCCCACCGCGAGTATCGAAACCCGAGTTGTAGTGTTATAAGCTTTCTGACTTATTGCTGAACCACCAGTGGCTTTCATTGTTCACTATAATACGTCTCTATATTAAACAATAAAGATAAATTCTTGACAAGTATGTTACAATGTACTACAGGGTGTTAACGACTTTTTTCTATTGCATAAGTTAAATAACCAATATATATATAACCAACCTGTGTTACATTTATTTATTTAGAGATATAATTTACTTTTTCGGTAAAATTTCTACATTGTATAGAACACAATATGATGGATGCAGCTTAAAGTGATCTACCTCTTTATTTAGAAGAAAGAAATGTACCCGTCCCCAGTGAGGGTTTTGTTTTGTTTTGAAATTCGCGCAAAGCTACACAAGAGCTATCTGTATTAGCCATCCCTAATTTAGCAGTGTAAGATTAGAAGGAAGGCAGCTAGTAATCACCAACCAACCGCCAACTCTTGGACTACTCTTTTATCAACGAATAGTGGGGTTGACCGTAACATTATAACGCCCCCACGGCTGAAAGAGCGAGCATGTTTGGCGCGACGGGGATTCGAACCCGCCCCTCAGATTACGAGTCGAGTGCCTTGACCACCTGACCATGCCTGTCCTAGCTTGTTTTGAATTTTGAGTAAAGCTACACGATGGGCTATCTGTGGCAACTGTTCCGAATTTAGCAGTGTAAGACTAAAAGAACGATATCGATTCATCACCATCCATACTTGTACTACTTTTCTTTTATTGTTTTACCAATAATAGTGAGATTGACTGTCACATTATAATGTTACTGCGATACGAGCGCCCTAGTCACCTGGCCATGCCAAGCCCTGTCGACTGAAAAGTTAATCGAGCAAAAGTACTCGTCCCCAGTGAAGGAAAAGTTTGAATTTATCAATCAATTTAAATTATTTCACAGACTTTAAAAAAGGTTAATTGCGTTGCTTTCTCTCAGACCCAAAGCTCTGAGCTACTTATAACACCCACAGTGAAAAGTGTTTGTCACTTCACTCATGTTAAGAACAGCTCAACAATAACATACCACAAATCTGCATTTTTATTTCTTAAGTTACGTCACATTTTAAAATGTGAATGATAGTTTGATCAGTTCCTAACGATTCAGTGTAGAATATCGTGCTCGCGAAATAAGAGTTGGAACAAATATTATTCACGCCTGTTCTCTCGTCATTTCAAAAGTGAATGTTGGGCTTTGCTAACTTCCGTAGCGTTTCAAAAACAGCATTGAAAGCGGCCGCCGCCGTAAACGAGAGAAAGACGGACGCTCAGACAGATACCGTGGCGGTTGGCAATATATACAAAGTTTGTTCAGCAGCGTGTGTTTTATGTTATCTAGAACAGGAATTACATTTATTTAATATATTCACGCCTATGGTTATCCTTATGGCAATCGTATACTTTTTATTAATTATTAACTAGGTTCCCCAACATTAATGTAAGGAAAGTAATTATAACGTATTTTAACAATTGCAGAAAAAGTTTAAGCTTATCTGATACAAATGGTATTTGAAAGTGTTTTTATGTTAACCACATCACAATTGGTTGTTTGCTTGAATTAATTTTGTGACAAGTTCAGGCGTTGGTTATATTTATTTTCACTGTGTCTTCCTTAACTATATGGAACTTACTGTGTACCTCTCCACTCCACATATGGGTGTATGGGAGGGGAAGCCTGTTCTCAGTCTCTCTTAATTGAGTCCAATAGTCTTAGGATAATGAATCACATTTATAATTTGTTTTTTATTTCAGTTTTTGCCAGAAGATTTAAAAAACAAATTGCACTTAAATAATCAGTACATTTGAATTTATAGATCAATTTCAATATATCTTAAAAAGAAAACTTCCTTTGGACACTGTACATAATATTAGCAACTTGTTCACTTCCTCATTTATCATAGGAACCACCTTGAAGAACATGGGGTTATGAATTTTACGAAAAGCACACACAAAGGCAAAATGTCATGTTTTTTGTGGGTTTGTTTGTTTGTTTTTTTCAAAATAGAAGTTTAAGTTACTATTTAAATTCCGCCGATGAACTACATCATTTCATACACTTTTAGAAATAGCATACAATACTTGTGGTTATTCAGCAGTCAACTTCGTAGTTCGTTCCATAGCTTGACCACCTGTACAAAATTATCGCCATTTCTAAATACATCTCATAACACCATAAATGCTTCTAGCAAAAGAGCTGAAAAACTGAAGTTTTTGGTGCACGTGACAAAGTGCTACTACTTCATAGGTAATATTGCTATTCAAAGGAACTGCTGAAGTCATACTAATAATACTCCACTGGGTAAAATATAACTGAAATCGAGATTTGCTGGGTACTTAATAAAGAAAAACAAAGACTAAAATAACGGTAATTAAAACCCGCAGAAAACTTTTGTGTAACTCGCTTTGTAACGAAAAGAAAATATATCAATTTTTTTAATCAACTATCTCTATATGTACATACAATTATCTAAAAGTAATTTACAACCAAAGTAATATAATATTAGACAACTTTGTATAAAACTATATTCACAAACTATAATAAAATAAACCTCTCTAAGGCCAAGGAAGCGTTGTGCATACATTAGGCTTTACATGAAAAAAGTTGTCATGTTTTTAAAGGCACCAAAATGATTTACTTTTCATCTACATTGTTAACACAGCAGAAGGGATTAAAGATGGTTAAATAAACTATTACTGTTCATCTACACTGTTAACACAGCAGAAGGGATTAAAGATGGTTAAATAAACTATTACTTTTCATCTACACTGTTAACACAGCAGAAGGGATTAAAGATGGTTAAATAAACTATTACTTTTCATCTGCACTGTTAACACAGCAGAAGGGATTAAAGATGGTTAAATAAACTATTACTTTTCATCTACACTGTTAACACAGCAGAAGGGATTAAAGATGGTTAAATAAACTATTACTTTTCATCTGCACTGTTAACACATCAGAAGGGATTAAAGATGGTTAAATAAACTATTACTTTTCATCTGCACTGTTAACACAGCAGAAGGGATTCATGATGGTTTAATAAACTATTACTTTTCATCTGCACTGTTAACACAGCAGAAGGGATTAAAGATGGTTAAATAAACTATTACTTTTCATCTACACTGTTAACACAGCAGAAGGGATTAAAGATGGTTAAATAAACTATTACTTTTCATCTGCACTGTTAACACAGCAGAAGGGATTAAAGATGGTTAAATAAACTATTACTTTTCATCTGCACTGTTAACACAGCAGAAGGGATTCATGATGGTTAAATAAACTATTACTTTTCATCTGCACTGTTAACACAGCAGAAGGGATTAAAGATGGTTAAATAAACTATTACTTTTCATCTGCACTGTTAACACAGCAGAAGGGATTCATGATGGTTAAATAAACTATTACTTTTCATCTGCACTGTTAACACAGCAGAAGGGATTAAAGATGGTTAAATAAACTATTACTTTTCATCTTCACTGTTAACACAGCAGAAGGGATTAAAGATGGTTAAATAAACTATTACTTTTCATCTACACTGTTAACACAGCAGAAGGGATTAAAGATGGTTAAATAAACTATTACTTTTCATCTGCACTGTTAACACATCAGAAGGAATTAAAGATGGTTAAATAAACTATTACTTTTCATCTGCACTGTTAACACAGCAGAAGGGATTCATGATGGTTAAATAAACTATTACTTTTCATCTGCACTGTTAACACAGCAGAAGGGATTCATGATGGTTAAATAAACTATTACTTTTCATCTTCACTGTTAACACAGCAGAAGGGATTAAAGATGGTTAAATAAACTATTACTTTTCATCTTCACTGTTAACACAGCAGAAGGGATTAAAGATGGTTAAATAAACTATTACTTTTCATCTACACTGTTAACACAGCAGAAGGGATTAAAGATGGTTAAATAAACTATTACCTTGATTTGTTTCCCAATGCTGTATTAGGAGTAAAATAATCCTGGTTTGAATGCATTGTACAATCTTCGTAATCTTATACCACGTCACTTTGTAATAATCGAGAAACAAATATTAAAAATATACACAGGAGCATTAATGACGATAATGCATCTCAACAGTTTAAATAGATGAAGCTTTAAAAGTAATAACAAACCATTTAAAACATCTGAAGCTTACATCATGGCAATCTGAGAAGTATTACATAACATGACCTATTTATAATACACAACAATTAGTTGTAAGATAAGCAGTTTAGAAATGATTTGATGACATCAGTAGTAGCAGCTAGTGGTGAAATTATTACTTAAGCTGTTCTGAAATTCAACCCTTCACTTATGCCACAAGAATGCTCCAATTTTTCCTAGAGAAATCAAGGCATTATTAATGCTGTTTTATCAATACAATCCACCTTTTAAGTTTTGATATTATGTGGAAAACAATCTTATTAATTATGAAGTTATTTAAATTTACACTTATTCCACACTTCTCTAGTTCTATCTGCCACGTTTAACACTTCGACACAATACAAATTTGGCATACCATCTCCACTGGGTAGCAAATTAATTACCGGAAAATGTTGCAGGGAAGGCTATGCGTTAACTGTCACTTCAGAACATCACAATGTCTAATAACTTTGATACTCTATACAGCAAAACAATTACACTACAGAAATATAACACGTTACACGTACATACCTGACAAATAGATATACAGAACAAAAGAAAAATTCAAATGCCTCAATGGTATTGTTATTTTGATGGGTGACGAACGAATGTATCGGTCCGCAATAAAAGATAAACACAAACTAAAAAAATAAAATAGAAGAGAATGTACAGTACAAGAACCATAATAAGTGCATAACAGAACAGGAACTGCCTAAACTAAGAGAACCTAAATATGATGAAATAGGTACTGCCTCTACATTAGAAAGTAGCTACGGCTACATAAAACATTAAACACTAAGAGAAGATTCATACACACCAATAGCTAATAAACACCAGTACATAATAACTGTTTAAGTTACCAAAAGATAAACATACTGAAAAATCCAAACCTATCAAAAAAACAAATAACTAACAGCTGGAACAACTAAAAGATGATATACATATTACAATAGCTAGAACTACATGACACCTACAACAGTCTGAGCCAATTAACACTGTGAGAAAATGTATAGCATAATAGATAGTCATTAACGAGAGAGAGATAGAGAGATGGCTATCTGACATTTTGTCAAAGTAAGTGAGAGATAGTAATATATGAGCTGGTAAGTAGGAGACACCACTGTTTCTAATACTTTGGATTGCAACTGCTAAACCCAATACATAACTATTAAAGTTATTAAAGAGTAAATCATAGTATTCTGAGTAAAGAAACAGCTGAAAGAGAAATTGCACAGTTTCTATAATCATATAGTATATAACTAACCAATCAAAGAAACTGTATACTGTGATCCATATACCATGATAATTCAGTATAATAACTAACCAATCAGAAGAGTTATATACTATAATGATACAGTATGTAGTAACTGACCAATCAGAAGAGCTATATACTATAATGATACAGTATGTAGTAACTGACCAATCAGAAGAGCTATATACTATAATGATACAGTATGTAGTAACTAACCAATCAGAAGAGCTATATACTATAATGATACAGTATGTAGTAACTAACCAATCAGAAGAGCTATATACTATAATGATACAGTATGTAGTAACTGACCAATCAGAAGAGCTATATACTATAATGATACAGTATGTAGTAACTGACCAATCAGAAGAGCTATATACTATAATGATACAGTATGTAGTAACTAACCAATCAGAAGAGCTATATACTATGATACAGTATGTAGTAACTGACCAATCAGAAGAGCTATATACTATAATGATACAGTATGTAGTAACTGACCAATCAGAAGAGCTATATACTATGATACAGTATGTAGTAACTGACCAATTAGAAGAGCTATATACTATAATGATACAGTATGTAGTAACTGACCAATCAGAAGAGCTATATACTATAATGATACAGTATGTAGTAACTAACCAATCAGAAGAGCTATATACTATAATGATACAGTATGTAGTAACTAACCAATCAGAAGAGTTATATACTATGATACAGTATGTAGTAACTGACCAATTAGAAGAGCTATATACTATAATGATACAGTATGTAGTAACTGACCAATCAGAAGTGCTATATATTATGATAATTCAATATATAGTAGATAATCCTTGTACTGTAATTATGTGGATGCAGATAACAACTTTGATTAAAAGATGTGTTGTAGCAAATCAATTACAAAAATTGAATAACCGAGGTACTAGAGTTCTGGCAGAATCAAATGAAAAGAACAGTTTAGTAATTTAAAACAAACACATTTTCAAAGAACAGTATAGTAATTTAAAACAAACACATTTTCAAAGCATTTATTAATATTATTTCTGATAAATGCAAAGCTGTGATGCAGCTAAATTTAAAATGTTTTGATTCTGGTGAATAGACATGCAAATAGGTAAATTATACAAATAAAACAATCATGGATAACTTGCCAATAATTCTTGGCCCAAGTGATCCCAACATTGTTGCTTACATACAGTTTGCTGGCCACTTATCCATTAATATCCACCCACACAGATAGATCCAGTCAAAACAATAACTTAGGATTAGCATGTACTATTTCCTTATCATTTATTCATCAGTACATGTGAACATCTTCAACAGCATGCCGTCGGCTAAACAAATCACCGACACTGAATAACACAACTGGACACAATGAATGAGAGTAGTGAAAATAGTTCATTACTTATTTAGCTTAGTGGACACAGCTGACCACAACAATGAAGTTAGTTTTTATATCCATTTCCCACATCCTTGACAATCAGAGGTCCTATATGACAAGAGTTGTAATAATGTCTTATGTCACATTCAACACTGGCTAGCACTACTGGACACAGCTGACCACAACTTTGAAACTAATCATAATGTTTGCTATCAGAGCACTTAGCCATTGACTAACCACAACTTTGAAACTAATCATAATGTTTGCTACCAGAGCACTTAGCCATTGACTAACCACAACTGATACACCTGAATACAGCACCATACAGCCCACTAATGTCTGTTAGCAGCTTACTCAACACTTTACACTGGAGGCGAGTATGACTAGCTATGACAGACACATGTGATCACAATACTGTACTTCTTGTAATGTCCGCCAACAGCACACTCAACACTTTACACTTGTACTGGGTCGGGTACTGTTCTGATCAGATTTCAGTAATTGTTCCTCACACTTCTGTAATTCTCTTGTCAGAGCTGCATTTTCTACATACAGATCTTTCAACAGCATGTCAGTCTGGCTAGGAGCTGTCTCCTAAAGGAAAAAAAAAAAGTTTCAAATCCTTCTTTTAACCAACAAATCTTAGCTCATTTTTGCTGCAATAAATTTTTTTTATAAACAACAAATAAACTATGATACATTGTTTTATAAACAACAAAAACTATGATACATTGTTTTATAAACAACAAATAAACTATGATACATTGTTTTATAAACAACAAAAACTATGATACATTGTTTTATAAACAACAAATAAACTATGATACATTGTTTTATAAACAACAAAAACTATGATACATTGTTTTATAAACAACAAATAAACTATGATACATTGTTTTATAAACAACAAATAAACTATGATACATTGTTTTATAAACAACAAAAACTATGATACATTGTTTTATAAACAACAAAAACTATGATACATTGTTTTATAAACAACAAATAAACTATGATACATTGTTTTATAAACAACAAAAACTATGATACATTGTTTTATAAACAACAAATAAACTATGATACATTGTTTTATAAACAACAAAAACTATGATACATTGTTTTATAAACAACAAATAAACTATGATACATTGTTTTATAAACAACAAAAACTATGATACATTGTTTTATAAACAACAAATAAACTATGATACATTGTTTTATAAACAACAAAAACTATGATACATTGTTTTATAAACAACAAATAAACTATGATACATTGTTTTATAAACAACAAATAAACTATGATACATTGTTTTATAAACAACAAAAACTATGATACATTGTTTTATAAACAACAAAAACTATGATACATTGTTTTATAAACAACAAATAAACTATGATACATTGTTTTATAAACAACAAATAAACTATGATACATTGTTTTATAAACAACAAAAACTATGATACATTGTTTTATAAACAACAAATAAACTATGATACATTGTTTTATAAACAACAAATAAACTATGATACATTGTTTTATAAACAACAAAAAACTATGATACATTGTTTTATAAACAACAAATAAACTATGATACATTGTTTTATAAACAACAAAAACTATGATACATTGTTTTATAAACAACAAATAAACTATGATACATTGTTTTATAAACAACAAAACTATGATACATTGTTTTATAAACAACAAATAAACTATGATACATTGTTTTAGTTGTAACTCTACTCAACAAGTACTTTGACTCATGCGATACTTTCTACCCTCATTCCACACATTTACTCAGAAATAAACCTCCTCTACAAACAAACTGATAGTTGTAACTTTAGCTAAAACATTGACAATAAAAACAAAATGAAACACAGAAAAATTATTTATTTTAACTTCCCACTTATCTGCTTTAACACATTTTCTCTTAAATTAAAATGAATGGACAAATGACAAAATGACCTTTTACTGGAAGAACAGCTGTAGATCAAAAAAATTCTAAGTTTAATCTATATCGATAAGAAATGTACAAAACCTCAGATTATTTCTATGATACTTTGGAAACCAATCTTTCTGTAGTAGACTAAACCTAAGTTTAATCTATATCGATAAGAAGTGTACAAAACCTCAGATTATTTCTATGATACTTTGGAAACCGATCTTTCTGTAGTAGACTAAACCTAAGGCTCCCTGACCCCCTGCTCACCATACTTCACAGTTGATACAAAGAAGCTACCACAACCAGACATGCTAACAATCCTCACTACCAACCTCTGTGTCTTGTGATTGGAAATGACGATGTTTGTCAAGTTCCTCCTTATATTGTAGTTCCATTTCTACCTGCTCCATCATGTGTTCTTGTCCTACAAGTAGGTTAGGGTAAGGTTTCGATTTGTTAATTTCTCCTTCACCATCTATTTCATCAAAGTTTACAGGCAGCCAACACAATAGCATGCACTTTAAAATGATTACTAAGTAGGCGTGCAATCTTACATACCATCACCATTTTAACAATATAAACATTGAGGAGAAAACTAATGGATGTTAGTAACAATGCTTTTATGTATTATACTTATTTACTTGTTCATTGAAAATATAACCGTGTAACTAGCATCTAGTACCAATTAGTCCACTACCAAAACAAAACACACACACACACACCTGTTATGAAAGATACCGACACCCCAGAGTCTGTTTGGAAACTATCATATAACTTGTAAGAAAACTAATAATTTAACTCTGATTTTCTTGAATTTCCTAACAATAGCCCTCTTATTTTCCTGTCTTAAAGACTGAGTTGGGTGATAAATGGATGAGGAATAGTCCTCTATATTAATCTTTTAATAAGAGGTTAAATTAACAAGATACACAAGTATCAGTTGAAATGCATATGTTTAAAGGAAGTTAGAACTTCATTTAACTACTAAAATAAATGGTTACATTACTTATTTCAGTTTGTTCAGTTTATCCCACACAAATCAAAAGTTAAATTATTTATGGAAGGTAGAAGTAAGACACAAATGACACAAGACAATTAAGTCTATACATGTTACAACACAGATTTAAATAACAATAGTCTAAACATACCTCCAGAGTATCTTAATCCACAATGCTTTCATCACAATACTTCAAATGATTTTAACTTTGTGATCCCTAGTTACGGAAGTAAAACCAAACAAGTAGCAACATAACTGTTGTTAATAATTAACCTTATAAAGCAGTGAAAGTACAATTTTTTTCCCCATTGTTAATGCATTGTTTCAAGTTTAATTTTGGAACAATTATTTTTCTTTGATAGATTGTTTAGGCAGAGTATTCATGATGAAAATTTGTAGAATGGATGGCATCTTTTTCAATTTGATATACAAGAGCATGAATTGCACAAAATATATTTATATTCATTGAGTAAATAATTGGAAAAATTACTTTTCGTATAGTACCACAAATAAAATGACTACAGTCGAGTGCAAGTAATATAAAGATAGTATATCTTACTAAGTTGTTTCATAAGTAATATAAAGATAGTATATCTTACTAAGTTGTTTGATAAGTAATATAAAGATAGTATATCTTACTAAGTTGTTTCATAAGTAATATAAAGATAGTATATCTTACTAAGTTGTTTCATAAGTAATATAAAGATAGTATATCTTACTAAGTTGTTTCATAAGTAATATAAAGATAGTATATCTTACTAAGTTGTTTCATAAGTAATATAAAGATAGTATATCTTACTAAGTTGTTTCATAAGTAATATAAAGATAGTATATCTTACTAAGTTGTTTCATAAGTAATATAAAGATAGTATATCTTACTAAGTTGTTTCATTTCCTCTTCATATTCTTGCTTCATGTTCTCTTGCTCTTGAAAGTAGTTCGTCTCCAGGTGACCCTGTAAAGTCTCGAGTGTTTCCGGAAGGAGACAATCTAGCTTATCATTAAACTTGTTTGTTATACTTTCGTCTCCTCCCGTGGCCTGGCACTGATTGGAACTTGGCAAATTGAACAGTATCTGTATATCAGTCTTTAACTGAGTTCTTAGGAGTCAATGATTGAATTCAAATCTGTGCTGATTGTGTTTGGGTTACTTGAAAAGTTTTTTACCATGTCATGACTACTTAAGCTATTTTTTGAACTTTCCCAAGATGTTGCTGTCTGTTCTTTTTCTAAGCAACTTAAAGTCACTTTGTCCATTTTCTTTTCCAGGTCATGCTTCTGGCTTTCAAGCTGTTTGTTCATTTTAATTTGTCTGTTCAGCTCTTCGTCTTTTTGACTCAGCAGAGATGTAAGCTGAGCCCTTATGCTTTTAATTTCATCTTCTTTCCTAGAAAGAATTTCTTCTTTGGTTTGGATCTCCTCTTTAAACTTCCTCTTCACTTCTTCCACCTGTTGCTGCATCTGGACTTTTAAAGTTTCCACAGTATTTCGTTGTTCATCCAGTTCTTCCTGCAACCTCTGTACCAATGTGTCCATCTGGACAGAACCATCCAAACTGAAGTCCATGTCATCCTTCACCAGGTCAGCTTGTTTTAGGAGTTGAGATTCCAGTTCTGTGATTCTATTTCTATAAGAATTTTCAACTTCTGTTAAAGTTCTTTCATAGTCTTTCTTTAATTTCTCCATTTCCTCTTCATGATTCTCTTTCATCTGGTCCACTTCAAATGGCATCCTTGATAAACCTAATGAAAAATGTACACATTATTACTTCAAGAGATTCACAGACCAAAAAGAAACTTGATTAAGCACCAATAGAAACTGATAGATGTTAGTTTCTAATGTAGCAGTTTTGAAAGACATGGAAGGAAAACCATACAAACAACTCACAGTTTACTAATTGTGATGTTTAAAGTACCAATATTTTAAATTTAAGATTTTTCAGGAATAGTGTTAAACCTAGTAACCTTGCATGGGACATCAATTTCTGGTTAAAATTATAAGTTAGTTCAATAATGTAAAGGTTTATGTTTTAAAATGAAGTTCTTTTAGACCTAAAATGGAAAACATTATACAAATATTAACAGTATGTGATTATAGTAACAAATAAAAAAAAATCTTTTACCTTTAAAGCAGTAAATTATAACATTGAAAATACCATAAAATACACATCTTAAAAGGATTGTGAAATACATAAATCATAATATGATAAAATGTACCTTTCTAAACCTTTAATCTAACAAAGTACATTCTGTACTAATACACCACACAACAAAAGTACATTCTGTACTAATACACCACACAACAAAAGTACATTCTGTACTAATACACCACACAACAAAAGTACATTCTGTACTAATACACCACACAACAAAAGTACATTCTGTACTAATACACCACACAACAAAAGTACATTCTGTACTAATACACCACACAACAAAAGTACATTCTGTACTAATACACCACACAACAAAAGTACATTCTGTACTAATACACCACACAACAAAAGTACATTCTGTACTAATACACCACACATAAAATCAGTCAGTTGGTTGGATTTTAGTCTTACCTATACTCCTTTCTTGCAAATTTTGTCTAAAGGTAGGAACAGATTAGAAACAATATCTTGTTGAAATAAAAACTGTTAAAAATGTTTTTTTTCTAAGTACAATTCTAAAACACTCAAAACTGAAAGCAGTCTATCAAAACTTAATATTTCTTCAGAGCTTGCACATCAATAACAGTAAAATACAAAATGATGTCTAACAGAAGTCCAAGAATACATGTTTAAGTGTTGTTGTTTTACTTAACTGTTCCTGAATTTCTGTATTAATAAAAATAATTCTATAATTAAGGGCTGAAAACAACACTAGAGCAAGAATACTTAGCTGATAACCTATTATAATTTTTATTAGAGATTTTCAGCAGTTATTCTTGGTTTGTTTTCTTTCGAATTTTGCACAAAACTACTCACAGGCTATCTTTGCTAGCCAACCCTAATTTAACAGTGTAAAACTAGAGGGAAGGCAGCTAGTCATCACCACTGACTGTCAATTCTTGGGCTACTCTTTTACCAATGAATAGCAGAATTGATCATAACATAACAACACCCCATGGCTGAAAGGGTGAGCATGTTTAGTGTGACGGGGATTCAAACCCGCAACTCTCGGATTATGAGTCGAGTGCCTTAACCATCTGGCAATGCTGGGCTTTGTTATTCTTGGAGAAGTTTACATAATTTTTAATCTTTATTCAAACAATGTTTATTCTACTGTACACATGGGTCAAAACATTTGATCTAACTTCAACATAAAAGGTGGATTTTAATAACTTAAACTGAACAAATAGTAAGTAGCTCCAAAAACATCACTGAACTTTGACATACTGAATAAAATGAGAACATAACCAGTGTTACCTTCTTCAACTTCTGGTGTCAGGTGAATTCTTCTTCTTACTTTACCAAGTTTGGGGCTATCATCTCCAGAATTTTCATCTGAAAGACAAGGAAACATACACATTTTTTATAGTGTTGCAGTTTAAGAAATGTACTTTTCTCTTTCTTTGATTTAATAAAGTCTACAGTTACTCTTAAATTGTGATATCTCTCTAAAACTAGTAAAATTTAATAAAATATTTCAAGAGAGCTAAACTAGTCAGTATAAATAGTGTAATTTGAGTACTGCTTAGCTTCTACGTGATCCAGGGCAAGAAAAATGGTATGCAACTTGGCAATTAACACAAAAACTGTAGAGGGGATTCTGTGTGGAACCACAACAAACCATAGCAGAGCCCACAGAGTCATTTCAAACCATCTGTATAAATGTGAATGGAAAGATGGTTTGAAAGATGTCCCTAAATAGAAGATGGTACTTCCAATCAGGAGTATCCACCTTTCTCAGATGACTTGGGGATTGTAATAAACCATGATGGGATGGGGCTGACCAGCAGACACAGTAATGCCATCCAAGGACAGACTCAATTGATCCAACTGAGCCTGGATACAAAGGCCAAAAGGAACACTGAAAGATCATCTGTTCTGAAAAAGCATGGTGCACTGAGAAAGGAAAACACAACACCAGGTGGGGTACTGTGGTAGGATTGAAGTTTTGAAGCATATGGTAAAGACAGTTGCAAACAGTGGAGGTTCATGGTTGGTTGGTTGGGTTGATTTAGTGTTTTATGGCACAAAGCAGCTAGGCTATCTGCTCCAAATGTCCGGTGGAAAAGTAAATGTAGTAAAATTCATAAAAGCAAATGAAGGTAAAACGAAACAGCATTGAATAACATAAATAGCATAAAACCAATGTGGACATCTAGTCTACAATGTTAAGAGAGAAACCAGAGTAAAAGAAGTTGTAAAAGACTTTCGGTAGCATAATGATAATTAACATAACCTGCCAGGAAGACTAACAGGTAACAAGATCCACCGTCAGTCACCTGAAGTTGGCCTTTCCAGTCCTGGTTCCGGGTTATGTGTCATTACAGCCATTATCAAAAGGTAAAGTAATAAAAAGTGTTAAAAGACATGCAGCAAAGTGTAATAATAACCCACCAAGACGACTAACGGGTAGTTCAAACAGCAGCATTAGTCACCTGAAGTTATCCTTCCCAGTCCTTGTGTCGACTTATGTAATGTTACGGCCATTTTCTAATTTCAAATCGAACTAGAGAGATTGTGACTCTTAAAAGGGAACCACAATAAAAAAGGTTTAATGGCCATTGAAAAACTAAACACTTTATCAAGGTGGACAGTGTCACCATCAACAATAACACTGTCTAATGTTATGGACAAACCTTGAGATAGAACATGCTTAAAATAGTGCCGTTGTTGAGAGTTGTAATGATGGAAAAAAAGTAAAATGTGGCTTACAGTGATCTGAGTGTTACACAGACTACACACTGGTGAAACAGCTCCAGATAAAAGAAAATGATGAGTTAAAAACTGTGACCAATGCGTAGTCTAGTTAGAACAACTTCCTCCTTCCGATCCTTAGGGAAGCAAGGCGGCCAAAATCAATATAGGGTTTTATTTGGAAAAGCTTGTTTACGTGTTGCTCACTCCAAGTCGACTGCCAGCTGGCATGGAGCCGAGCCTTGAATATAGGACCATATTCTATGTATGAAACAGGCACAGCGGTGACAGTGCCAGAACAGATAGACTTAGCTGCGGTGTGTGGCGAGCTCGTTCCCACGAATACCAATGTGGTCTGAGATCCAGAAAAACTGGATAGAAATGAGAAGGGCCAGTTGGTTTTGAATATCAGTGAGAACATGGTGTGAACCAACATGAAGTGATTCCAGGGCCAGTAGAGAACTAAAGGAGTCAGTATAAATAGTGCAGTTGGAGTACTGCTTAGCTTCAATATGATCCAGAGCAAGAGATATGGCATACAGTTCAGCAGTAAACACAGAAGCTATAGAGAGGATTCTGAGTGCAACCACCAAACCGCAACAAACCATGGCAGAGCCCACAGAGTCACCTGATTTGGAACCATCCATATAAATTGGAATGGAAAGATTGTTGAAAGATGTTCAGTAAATAAAGATGGTATTTCCAATCGGAGTGTCTGCTTTTCTCAGATGACTTAAAGAAAGATCACATTTGGGAACTGTAGTAAGCCATAGTGGGATGGGCTGACCAGTGGATTTTGCAATGTTATCCAAGGACAGACCCAATCCATCCAATTGCATGTGGACATGAAGGCCAAAAGGAGCAATGTTCTGAAAAGTATGGCACATCGAGGAAGGAAAACACAACCCCAGGTGGGATGCTTTGGTAAGAAATGAAGTTTTGAAGTACATAGTAAAGACAGTTGCAAATGGCTGAGGTGCAAAGAAGGTTCATGACACTATGTATAAGCTCTGAATTGGGGAAGTGTGGAAAGCCCCAGTGCAGAGCCAAAATCCTTAATGATGAATAGGGTCCAGTATCTTTAAGGCCGATGATCTGGCAGAGCCATAGACCAGTGATCCATGGTTGAGTTTCGATCAAATAAGAGCATGATATATCTTTAGCATAGAACGTTGATCCACTTCCCAAGTGGTGGAAGAGAGAATACAGAGGATGTTCAGTGCTCTTGTACATTTGGCCCGTAGCTGCTTGATGTGTGGTAAAACGGTCTGCTTATGGTCAAAGATAAGCCCCAAAGACTTTGTCTCAAAGACCACAAGTAGCACAACTTCATCAATATGGAGTTCAGTATCAAGATGAATACCCCATTAGCGACAAACGGTTTTAGAGAAAGAGAAGTTAAAGCCGCTTTCTGTGGTCCACTTCAGTAAACAATTTAGGGCAGTCTGTAGCTGCCGCTCAATATACTTCATGTTCGATGACTGACATGAGATGTGAAAGTTGCCGACTTAGAGCCCATTTGCAACAAAAAGAGGGAGTTGTTCTGTGATAGCATTAGTCTTTATACTGAAAAGTGTGACACTCAGAACACAGCCCTGAGGGACTCCAAGTTCCTGTAAAATAGCACGGGAAAGTGTTGAAACCACACAAACTCAGAATCTCCTGTTTGTTAAAAATTTTTCAATAAACATGGGTAAATGGCCACACACCCCATATATATGGAGGTCTCGCAAAATGCCATACCTCCATGTTGTGTCATAAGCCTTCTCAATATTGATACAAGATGTTGTCATTTGAGAAAGGCATCTTTGACTGATGTTTCAAGTCAAATTAGGTGGTCCATGGTGGAGTGCTGTCGCGGAACCCACACTGGGTGGGAGAGGAGGTTGTTTGATTTGAAGAACCAAACAAGACGAGCATTAACCATCCTCTCTAAGGTCTTACAGAGACAGCTCGTCAAAGCAATTGGAAAGATGTATCTAAAGAAATGCCTGTATTTGGAACCAAAGGATGTGGATCTTGGGGTTTTTTGGAATGTATGGGAGGAACAGAGATGGGTGTAGAAGTTGATTCATCAACTTTTTTAGCCATGGAGGTCAAAAGACTTTTCATTTATTTTGAGAACGATTCTCTTGGAGACACAGAGAGATCTGTTTGCACTCCCACTGTAGTTGTGGAAAGAAGTGCGGCAGTATATGTCCGAGATGAAGTGGTGGACAGCAATTTCTGAGCCTCAGGATAACTAATGTTATGAGTCGTTTTCAAACGCTGCACCTCTTTTTCCTCCAACCACTGCAGTTGACACAATGTGGGTCCGTGTCACACTCACAGGCATTGTGGTCCTTGTCACCACAATGAGTACATGTCAGGGAACCACAACATGACATCTTTAAGTGGCCGTACCTCTAACATTGGAAACATCGGAAAGGGTTTGGAATGTACGACCGTACCCAGCAATTTAGATAACCTGCCTTGATGGTGGCAGGTGCACTTGGTGAAGTAAATGTTAAAACGAGGGTATTTGTGGCAGTGTAGCTCCATCTTTGCGAGTGGAGATGTGCCTCACTGCAGAAACAACTTGAGTGGAGAAACCAGTGAGAATCTCCGACTCAGGGATGTTCTTCAAATCCTCTCAACAAAACTCCTCATGATGAATTCAAAGTAGCATGAGGTGTAACCTCAATAGGTACATCCCTAATTGCCTTTGAATTCAAGGAGTTTACTGTGTTGGGATGTGGATGTTTCAAACAATATATCTCCAGATCGAAGCTTCTTTACTGACTTTGGAGAACCAGCAAGTCCCTCCAGTCCCGTCTGGAAAAAAAGGGGGAGATTTGCCCTAAAGGTTTTCTGAAAGTGAATGTAGGATGAGAAAATGAGGTACAACTGGAAATACAGATGTTGAAGATTGCTGATCAGTCTTCAAGACGTGGTCATATACCTGTTGACAGTTTCTTTCACTATTTTATTCAAAAATTTTTATAGAAGAATCCAAGGAAAGAAAGAAAATTTCACTGCCCACTGACCCCCCCCACCATGGAGCCCTCCTCGAGGGGATGCACTACACTGTCAAGCAAGGACACTGTAGCAACGCCAGGGTTTCGTGAGCACTATACCCAAACACCAGCATCAGACACAATGTCCACAACACCAGTTGAGAACTTCCAACACTGGTACTTGGTTGACTCTAGCCCAAGTGGACCAGCCGATTGACCCAAGGGGGCCACCTAAAGGCACCCGTCTACAGGAACTCAAGGCCAAAGTGGTGTTTTAGGGTTGGACCCCTCAACCACCAGGATCCTCTCCTCCCCTTCACGGGTCACCACACGGCAAACACATGAGTGGATGTTTAGATCCCAGAGGAGATAACCTGAAAGAACAGGACCTTCCTGGGAGGTCCCTCACCACCTACAGGAATCCACACTGAGGGGAGGTTCATGAGACACTGAGCACAAACTCTGGACTGAAGAAGTGCAGAGCAGAAGCCCCTGATGATGAATGGGGTACAGCATATTCAAGGCGAGGTCATGGCAGAACCATAAACCAGAGACCTATAGTCAAGTTTTAATTGAATGAGGGCACAAAAGATTTTTTAGCACATAACATCAATCCACTCCTCAAGAGGTGGAAGAAAGGATACGAAGGATGTTCAGTGCCCTTGTACACTTGTCTTTGCTGCTTGATCTGTGGTACAAAGGTCAGTTTACATTGAAAGATAATCCCTCAAGGTCTCAGCCTCAGGGACTATAAGAAGCACAACTTCACCAACATGGAGTTCAAGATTGGGGTGAGCACCCCACTGGCAAAAAGTGCATGCAAACAGTTTTAGAGAGAGAAGAGTTAAAACTGTTTGCTGTGGTCTAAACGACTGGGGCACACTGTAGCTGTCACTCAATAAACTTCATGTTCGATAACAGACATGAGATGTGAAAGTCGTTGACATAGAGCCTGTTTGCAACAGTAGGAAGGAGTTGTTCAGTGATGGCATTAATCTTTATGTAAAAAAAGTATGACACTCAAGACACAGCCTTGTGGGACTCCAAGTTAAAAAGGAAAAGAACAGGAAAGTGTTAAATCCACATGAACTTGGAATCATCTGCCCATTAAAAATTTTTAATAAAAATGGGCAAATGGCCATGCAACCCATATAAGTTGAAGTTTCACAAAATGCCACAACTCAAACATAGTATTGTAAGTCTTATCGAGGTTAAAGAATACTGATATAAGATACTGTCACTTATGAAAGGCTTCTTTGAATGACATTTCAAGTCAAATCAAGTGGTCCATGGTGGATCACTGTTGTTGGAGCCCACACTGGGTGGGTGAGAGGAGACTGTTTGATTTGAGGAACCAAACAAGATGAGAAAGTCCATCAAAGTAACTGGATGGTAGTTTGAGGGAATCTTGAGATCCTTTCCAGAAAGAGAAAGGTAGGACAATACCTGGCACCATGCATCAGGAAAAACATTCTCCTGCCAAATCCAATTAAAAACAAATAAAAGAGCAGCAAGAGAAGCAGGAAAGATGTAGTGCAGCATCTCATAGTGTATATCATCAGGTCTGACCAACATACTGCTAGGAAGAGTCTGGTTGAGTCTTGATGGCCAAGAAGATGGAGGACGAAATAAAAGTGCTAGATACCCAGCAAAAACTTTTACCAAGAGTATCAGTGATGCTCTGAACATCAACAACTTCATCGCCATGAGAGAGCAAGATTGTAAGAGGGACAGAATTATACTGCCCATTGACCTTCTGAATCTTATCCCATATGACTTTGGAATTGGTGGTAAAAGACACTGGTTGTAAATTTAATTCAAGATTCCTTCTGGTTTTGACATCTTACTTGCCAAACATGTGCATGAGCCTGCTGAAGAGATGTAGGCTGAATGTGTGGGATACCTACGAAAGGTATCCCAGGCCTGTTTTTGAGCCTTCTTTGCCATCTGGCAGGCAAAATTCCATCATGGATGAAGATACCCTGGAAAAAGTGTTGAGGTTTAAGGAATACATTGAACAGCTGCCTGAATGATACAGTCAGTAACAGCTACCACTCAGTAGTCTATCGATGGCAGGATCAAGTTCCAAGATAGTGTGAAAGAGGGCTAAGTTAGCTTGGTACAACTTCCACTGAGACACACAGGTCAGGTGACATTGACGACTGCCAATCTCCCTCAAAACAACAGGTAAATAACCACCTCCATAGAAAAGTGGGAGAATAGTGAAGGGAAGCAGACCAAGAAATCAATAACAGTAAAAGACTGACTAGGTGCATGAAAATAAGTATAAACACTGATACAGAAGGGAGAAAAGTGAGTTGAGAGAATATGCTCCATGGAGCAACCCCTCTCATCAGTATCAGCACTGCCCCAAAGGAGATTATGTCCATTAAAGTCCCTCAGGATTAAAAAAAAGATGTCAACTGTTCCATGAGAGTATTAAGGTCTAATTGATCATGGGTCTCTCAGGAGACAAGCAGAGAACAAACAGTGATAGAACAACCAAAAGAAACAA